>NW_020173953.1:1189154-1296176 GCF_003031525.2 Neophocaena asiaeorientalis asiaeorientalis
ACCCAGGAAATAAAATGTACTTGGAAAGGTCAATTCATGAAAGTTTATTACAGAGGTGGCTAAAACATATTTAACCTAAAACATCAATCTTAGTATTATTTATTCAGTAGAAATTCAATAGGACAAGTCATATTAATGAAATGGTGTGGCTACATGTTAGTTTAATCTTTAAAATCACTTTTTAAAACTAACAAAAGCATTTTTCTAATTAATTCAAGTTAATTCAGTGATGAACCTCTGGTCCTTATGAAATACTCACTGGTAACCTTCCATCTTCAAATCTCCTGGTTTCTGAATCTACAATCAGAGAACACACTGAAGAAGGAGACTTAGATGTTATACATGTAGTGCAATTCCTTATATATTTAATTTTTAAAATCCAATAGTGTCTATTGGACACTATTCAATTTACTAAATCTTGATAAAATGCACACAGGATGTTGATGAGGATGAAAATTTCAGTTGTCAAAATAATTATTCTTTTCAGGCATGTGATACAAATAGTCATGCTCTCATGACACACACACAGACAAAACCTGGAAAAATTTGACAAATATTTGAATATTTAGTTCACTGAATACCAAATATCTGCATATATAAACATACCTGTATATTTGTGCTTTTAGTTTCCATCTGTAAGTTTTGTGTAAAACATAATCTTAGCTTTTGAAATACAGGCCCATAGTCACAGATGATAATTTTGATAATCATACCATCCCCTTCAGGCATAAGTTTTAGGGTAGGCACTTGGGGAAATGTGTTTAGTCTGTTGCAATTGAATATGTTTGCAAAAGAAGAAGATTTGGGAAATACATTTCAGAAACCATCAGTGCTTCATTGCCATCAGAACACAGAGAAAGGGTTTCCCTGGTGGTGCAGTGGTTGAGGGTCCACCTGCCGATGCAGGGGACACGGGTTCGTGCCCCAGTCTGGGAGGATCCCACGTGACGTGGAGCGGCTGGGCCCATGGACCGTGGCTGCTGAACACAAAGAAATTCAACATGGCCCAAAACAAAGTATTAAGACAACTAATTTTATTTTATGTATCATGATATAATTAGTGAGTAAATTTAACTAAACATATAACATTAAAGATGAGTGACTACTACTCCACTCCTTCCACATGAGGTATGCCCCACTGATGTGCACATCAGCCAAGTGTCTCTGCTATGCCCTCATTCGGCCCTCAAGGGAGCATCGTGCTTAATCTGACTATTGAATTTGGAAGGTGAAACTAGACACAAGTTTCTCAGGCTCTTCCTGAACTGTCCATCCTGTAAGTATAAGGCCTGCAAGAAGCATGCACTCTCATCTGTGCATTTTTGCTCCGTGTTTTAGAGGATCTTGTCCCAGTTGAGGAAGCTTGGGATTTTCCAGTCCTGCTGTTATTGGCCATCACATTTTCCAAAAACAGATTTAGTAGTTTAACAAAAGGATAAAATTTGGTCAACGTCTTTTGTGGGTTTTTTGTTTTGTTTTATTTTCTTTTTATTGAATTTCACTTTATTATGCTGCACAGATACTGCTTACTTTTACACATTGAAAATTCCCAGCAACCCTGTGTCAAGCAAGATTATCAGTGCCATTTTTCCAACAACATCTGCTCACCTCATATCTCTTTGTCACATTTTGGTAATTCTTGTGTTATTTCAAACGTTTTCATTATTATAATTGTTATAGTGATCTGTGATCAGTGATCTTTGATGTTAGAATTATAATTGTTTTGGCATTTTTTAGCAATAAACTATTTTTTAATTAAGGTATGTACATTGTGTTTTTAAATTTTTTTAAGTTTTTACTTTTATTGGATTTTTTATTGATTATTAACTATACTATTAACTATACTTAATCAACTATTAAGTATAGTTGATTTACAGTGTCATGTTAGTTTCAGGTGTACAGAACAGTGATTCAGAACTTTATATATAGTAGTGTGTAGAGTGATGGAAATCACTGTCACAGAACAGAATAAAGAAAAAAGAATGAAAGGAACTGAGGACGGAGGACATTTTAAGAGGTCTACATCTTTTGAATCATTTTTTTTAATTGGTTCACGATTTATGTAGGTTATAAGAGTCCTATTTATTAGACCTCTTTAAGCCCAATATAAGATGTAATTTTAAATTGCCTTAAAAAAAGCTTGAGGCTCCCAAGAAACCTCAAGTTCATCAAAACATTTATGACTTTACAAATCTATATACATAAGCCAAAAATACTCTACCTATATAAAAGGCTTCCCATGATTATAGTTTTTACATGGTCTTTTTTTCCCTTATGAAGAAATGCAGGTGGAAACTCAACCAATCTATATTTCTTCTTTATATGAATCATCATGAAAATGTGTCTTTTCATTTGAAACTATTATTATCAAAATCAGAACACATAGCTCACATATTTAGTATAGTCCTTTGTTGTTGTCTAATAAAAGATGGATAGGGGATTAATTTACAAGCTTTCTTAACTTCAGATTCGTTGCTTACCTCTACAGTCTGAATGTTTGTATCTCCCCAAAATTCATACCTTGAAATCCTAACCCACCAAAGTGATAGTATAATAGGTGGGGTCTTTGGGAGGTGATTAAGTCATGAATGTGGAATTCCCTCATTAGTGGAATTAGTGCCCTTATAAAAGAGATCTCACAGAGCTACCCTCTTCCTACCATGTGAAAATATAATGAGAAGTCTGCAACCCAGAAGAGGGCCCTAACCCAATCATGCTGAAACTGATCTCAAACTTCCAGTCTCCAAAACTGTGAGAAATAAATTTCTGTTATTTATAAGCCACCCAGTCTATGATATTTTGTTATAGCAGTCCGACAGGACTAAGACACTTCCTCCGCCAAGAATTCATATATAATTAATAAAGGTCTATTTTGTTAATTATGTAAAGATTTGTTTTAATTGTGCTTTCTATTGTCATTTTTATGCAAAATAAATTGAAATAAGGATTAAGTGATTTCCAGTTAGTCTAATCAATGTAGACTACCAAGCTTATTAACTCAGGTCAAAGAAGTAGATCGTGGTTGTCTGAATTGGTCAAATGAGTAGATGGTGAACAAATTCCCTATGTCTTTTATACTGTGGAGATGCATTTGAGCAATTTATACTAATTTTTCCTTCTCTTCTTGAAATACATAGTGAAATTTGTCTAACTACCTCTAAAGCCAAAATGGAAAGCTACTTAAATTAATAACATGTGTTTATATTTCTAAATATTAAGGTACTGTGGATACAGACTTGTGAAGCCACACTTCATAACCACATCAACGGAGGCTCACGTGGCATACATCTGTGGAATTTGGGACAACCTACATGCTTTCCATTCCGTATCATCTTCAAAGTCAAAAAGGACTCTCCCTGTATTATAAATGATTGGTCTCCTTTACAAAATGAAGAAAATCATGTTACTCTCCATAGTTAAAGAAAAAGGAATATTCATTTGGATAAACAAATAGAAAACTAAGAAACCTAAAAAGTTTAATGACTATATACCCTTGGGAATGCAATTCTGTTTCACTGTGTTTTATTTGAACATCTCGACTACAAGGTCTTTTTTTTTTTACCTCCATAACATAAGGAAATATTTATAGCATCCTGAACAACTGACCTGCAATTTCAACAGTCACTCAGCATGCATTCTCAATATTCACCTATTTAATTCACTCACACATTCATTCAAGAAATGGTATTATTCATGAAGCTAGGAACACAGTGATGAATAACACAAAATTCCTAACCTCAAGTTTTATTCTCTTCAGAGGAAGCAAAACAGCCAAACAACAGGTCTCAGTAAGCATAAAAAAATGATATAAAAGAAATATATGTACAGAAGACTACAGAAGCATAGAAAAGGGACTGAACCCATTTAGTGGTAGGGACCAGAGGAGGGGAGGTAACAGTTGATTTTGATTTTGAAGGATAAGTAGAAGAATAAGTAGGAGAGAGCTAGGCATGTGAGGGAGAGAATAGTCATTGCATGTGGTGATAATAGCATGAACAGAGCCCAGAAGAATAAGAGTGAGGAATTACAAATAGTTCAATCTTGGAGAGGTAGGTAGGGAGCAGCACTTTATGTGCTGAGCAGGTTGAACTTTATTCTGAAGGTAATTTGGAGCCAATGAGCATTGGAATAATTGACAGGCTTTGACAGTGGACTGGGAGTGTAGGCTGAATGAGGGCATGGGGTCTAGGATGACTGGTAGCTTCATCTATGGCAAACTGAGCAGTGTTGTTTCCTTTAATTGAGATGGTATACAGAGAGGAACATCTTTGCAGGAGGGAATGACTTCAATTTTCAATGTGTTGCTTTAGAGATGTTGGAGGGTCATTCATGTGGAGATGTCATCCAAGAACATGTTTATACTAGTCGAGAGCTCAAGAATGCGATTGAAGCAGAAAATCAGCCTCATTCAAAGACCCAAGAAAGGATTCAATTTCAGAAAGCTAATTTAAGGGTGTCACAAATTCACATCTGATGCACAAAATTTCTCTCACGGATCTGAATTTTATTTTATTGGAAGCCATTCCTTCAAAGTTTTCAGAAAAGTGGTAAGTTTGCAATAGTTCACTTAGGAGATTAATTTGTCCTAAATGTCCCCTGATGTTGCCAGGGGAAAGCCATTCTGAAAGCACCTTCTTTTGAGAGTCTCCAGAATGGTGGTCCTTCTTAGTGCCAAGTATGGGGTAGAGGACTGGGAAGATGCACTGGGATACAACAGACAATGAGACAGATAAGGTCCTGCTGTCAGGAAGCTTACGTTCTAGAGGGGAAAAGGTGACAAAGCAAGTAAACACAATTAGCAAGATGATTAACAATTATCAAATGGGGGAATAAGGGGAGGTATCTCTTGGAAGAGATGTTTAAGAAGAAAACCTAAGTGTAAGAATGGGATAAGAATCATAAAGTAAGCGAGGAAAGAGCTCAGGCATATAAAGGGGATATTGGAAAGATGCTGAGCTGGTGGACCCTAGGATTCCCCAACAAGACTAAGCACTTACACTTCATTCTCTGACATAATATATGCACTGTGACAGAAAACTATACCTTTTGTAGAAATTAACAACAGCCAAACTGTTAAAGGCAGAAAATCCATCTTTTCTCCAACAGTTGACTATGCTATTTTAAGCAATGAGAAGAACCCTGTCAAGACTGGAGAAAATTGTTGGGAGCTTCAATTACATTGACCCACAAAAAAACTCCCTAATCAGAGTTACACATGGCACTTTCCCAGTTAGCATGACATTCTTAGAAACATTCTCCTCCAAGTCAGGTATTTTTCCAAAGAGGTTATCACTGAAAATGTCCCCACACTTGCCAAACCAAGGACTAATGACAGAAGTTTGGGTTTAGTTTTTGTGGTTTTCCCCGTTATTTTTGTTCTGTAACATTCTTTAGTCTCTCAATTTCTTTACTCTCTCTAAATATCACTTATTATGTACTATGTGCATGTGTAATAGTACATGTGGTAGGCAGAACCCTAAGATGACCCTCCACAGTTTCAGGCCCTTGATATACACACACAGTCTAACAGTTATTCAATCAAACTCCAATCTACATGCTGCTGCAATAAGATTTTGCAGATGTAATTAAGGACACAAATCATTGAACTTTAAGATAAAGGATTACCAAGGTGGCCTGATTTAATCACATGATACTTTTAAAAGCAAACAGTTTTCCCTGATTGATTGCAGAAAGAAAAGTAGTCAGAGATTCAAAGCATAAGAAAGATTTGATGCATGGTTGCTGCCTGAAATGGCCATGTGTCAAGAAACTTGTAGAAACCCAGAGAGTTGAGAGTAATTTCTGACCAACATCTACAAGGAAAATTGAGAACTCAACAACCAGTGAACTTGATGAGGACTCCAACCTCAACCAACACCTTGATTGCAGCCCTGAGCAGAGAAACCATTGAAACCATGCTCAGATTTCTGACCTACAGAAACTGTGAGATATTAAACTGGTGATGTTGTAAGCCACTAAATTTATGTTGACTTGTTTTGCACCAATGGACAACAAATACAGTGCAGAAGAAAAACAATAAAAAATGAGAATTCCATCTTCCTCTTTTTAGCAAGAAGTTTTGTCCATAGTTTTTCACCTTATGTGTAACAGAATTTAGATAATTTATAGTTAATACTTTTCTGGTGTTAATTTATTTGGTCTTTGGGCAGGACAGGGGTGCAGGATGGGAAAGACAGTACACTGCCTCTTCTTTTTAGAACTGAGTGACTATAACATGATAAAAGCCAGTTTGCCAAGAAAAAAATTTAAATGTAGCAAGAATATTTCAGAGAACAGTACCAGCCTGCCCTAGTAGTACCAAATGTAAGGGAAAATAAAGAGAGACTAATTGGAGTTCATGAAGACAGAAAAGATACCTGCCTTGGGAAAGAGTGTTTTTTATTGCCAGTAAAAGATCCAGCTGTGGGAAATTATGACAGTAACAGAGAAGCAGGTTAAACAAGTCTTTTTTTGCCCTCAAAAATCCTTCCCCTGATGTAAATAGTGCTTCGTTTGTCCTTTCAATGCCATCACAGAAGGATTAAACCATATCATATTCTTAATGCCAGGAAACTTAGGACAAACCATTAGCAAGCCATTCCTTTAAAACAGCTGCTATGTTTCCAGTCTTTATAATTTTATTTAACTTCATGGAAAGAATAACATATACAAGTCTGCATCTTCCAAACTCCTATGTTTGGGCATTTTGAAATGTTTAAGTAAATGTTAGAATAGTTTTAATAAAAATGTGCCAAACTCACCTTCTTTTACCCACAGTGTTTAAGAGTGTTTCTATATCACTATACCACTTAAAGAATTGTTCTGGAGAAAAAAATATTATATGTCAAAATATTTTCATATTTCAATGATATTTTTTATTTTATTTATATTTTTTGCGGTACGTGGGCCTCTCACTGTTGTGGCCTCTTCCGTTGCAGAGCACAGACTCCGGACGCGCAGGCTCAGCGGCCATGGCTCACGGGTCTAGCCTCTCCGTGGCATGTGGGATCTTCCTGGACCGAGGCACGAACCTATGTCCCCTGCATTGGCAGGCGGACTCTCAACCACTGAGCCACGAGGGAAGCCCCAATGATATTTTTTAAATAGTGATATGATAGTTCAATATATTGGATTATGTTATTTTAACTACCTCTTCTTAGAACACAGATTAGCTAATGCATATATTTATGGATGCTGAGAGGATCCAGACCACCTGGCCTGTTTGTCACTATGACCTTGAACAGGTAAGGCAACTGAAGCCCAGGAAACATCAACAACTCTCCTATGATACCATGGTGGCAATGGCTGATGAAGAAAATATTTTTAGGTGAAAAATTGTGTTTAAAGAAGCAGAGTAAAATTTCTTACCTGTGTGTTCTGTTTACATTAAACACAACCTGTATCTGTTCCCAACCTCTCAGCTTGGAGCAGGACTATATGGAAGGCAGTGACCTCACTCCCAAATAGAAGAGAATCAGGCAGCAAGATTCCAGTTCCACCTGGGATCTATATCGGAGCAGCGTGGGCAAACATTTTCTGTAAAAGGCCAGATAGTAAATAGTTTTGGCTTCAAGGACCATGAAACAAAATATTATATAAATTACTTATTCAACAAGAGAGAAAACAAATGTCCATAAAGTATTTATTGATGAAATTCAAAATACAGTAATAATTGAGTACACTTTTTGATAATATATGTCTACTAATGAAAAAAAAATGGAATTCTTCTCATTTCAGTTAATGAAGTTCAAGTTCACAGGTAAAAATGCTTCCTAGGTTATGGGCCATAGTATATTCTCCCCTGTTTTTGAATGTGGCACTGTATAGCACTATCCAAATGTCCTCCCATATAGCCCCAGGAAAATCTGTGCCAGATTTCTTAAGAGAGGAGGTGTAAGACATAATATTCTTAGGGAAATAAGTCCTTATTAATATAAGGCTGATAAGCAAAATCAGCAGTTGCGGTACCACTGAAAGATTTCACAGTCTAGCAAATTGAAAATGGAGCTGATGGGACAGCAAGAAGACCTTGACCATGTCAAGAATATATGCATGATCAAGGGGCTCTGGGAGAATGAGTCCTTGGTCCAGCCTCCTTTTGTGTAGATATTTTTAAGGCAAAACCTCTAAAATTGTTCTCATACAATTGTCCATTGATTGCCTTCCTCCAAGGCAGTGTGCCCTGGATGAGAAAGATCACATATTCACATTTTTATACCAGTTATGTCTGTTCTCAAACTTTGAGTCTTTAACACTGAGATTCTCCTGCTTGTCTCAAATCTTGTTCATTCCATTCTAATTCTTTAGAGGTGATCAGTTTTCTAAGAAAGAAAGAATTGGTTCATAAGGTCAGATATTTTTAAAGTATTTTTGAAAATGAGGGTCAGAGAACAATGTGGGATTTGGGGGAAGAGGGAACCCAGACAGGGAATGTTCACTTACCAGGCACATATTTGCTGAATGGATGTTCCAGAACTCGTGTGTCATGCCATTAATGGACATAACACTGATGGGATGCAATAAATCTCCAGAGTCCAGTGGGGAGCTAATGTTGCAGTCCCAGAAAAGTTGCTAAATAAAAGTGTGGCAAGATTCTACAGATAAATTTTATTTCTAGTAGGAGTTGTTTTTTTACTGGAGTTGGTCAACACAATGCAACTGCCACTATCCTCATGAACAGTATTGGCTTTGAGGATACCTTTGGGATCCCTGAGTGATCACAGAACCTGTGTTCACTCAAGGCATTGGTTGCCAGATATAGAATGTGAACGGAGCCCATAACTGACTCTGCATCACTTTCTCTGGCTCCCTCGTCATAAACCTAACACGTTCTTCTACCATATGAAACTGGGAAGGCTTTGTCAAAAATGAAGGGTATAAGAATTCACCTGACTTGCAACTAACAGATTGTTAGCCTGCTGAAATGTCATGGAGATGGTCAAAAGACACCAGACTCATAGATCAAAGAGAAAAACCTTTGTTACTCAAGGCACAGAAAGGAGGATGTGCTTCACACTTTCCCATGTGGATGCTGCACACACAGTAATTTTGCATCATAGATGAGCAACTCTTTACTTATGAAACCCCATTTTTTTTATAACGAGCTGCAGGCAAACTGTTCAACCATTGCTCCAGAGGGAAACATTGCCCATATTAAACTGAACAGTAAGAAAATCTGCCTTCTGCTCCAGAGAGAGAAGCTCTCTCTATCTTGTAAGGCTATTTGCTCTACAGACATCTTTGAAAAGGTCACCTAGGATGACGAAAAGATCATCAGCGTCTCTGTTTGCAAGACATGCAGAAATATAAAGGACCCATGCAGAATTGTCTCCCAACAGACCCAGACTTGCTTAAATTAAGCAATGTTCCATTTATTCCTTAACTGAACTTCCAGATAATAAATAAATTGTATCTAACTAGTTCTTGCTTTCCCCCTACTTCTCATCACACCGACATTAGTTGATCAGTCATAAAGTGAGCAATCATTTACTGAACATCACTTTAAGACGTGTCTTTATTCCTACACAGCTCAAAGTCTTTAGGAGAAATGTTGAGTGAGTCATGACTTCTATCCACTCCAAAGCAAGGGTACCTGAGCCAAGCCACTCTGACTTCTTGGATTCAATTTTTGCTTACATCTTATATGTCACTGAGTGCTTGTCACTGACAAGCACTCAGTGACATAGCCTCACATAACAGAGAATGTTGAGAAATGAGTCCATTGCCTGCAATAATACTAGGGTTATGATACTACAGAAGAAAATGAATATGAATATGGTGTGCAATCAACACACAAGAAGGAAATTTTTAAAAGCTGGCAGGATGATACATTTTGGCGAAATTATTCTGCTGGTACAATACTAGTTTTCCCCCAAATAGGAACTGGGTATTCCTGTTGTGTTAGGTAATTATTTAACCAAACCACCAGAAGTTAGAAAATTAGGTTAGATCATGCTTACTCATTCCATTAAACAGAAAAAAAAAATTAATCTTACTTCAGCATTTTCACATGCCATTATGTGGTAGCTATCATGTAGTAGTAATCTGAGAGCATAAGCAATTGCTTTAAAATTAAAGCAAGACCAATATTTTTATAGATTATACTTCGTTTAGTGTTATTATAACTCAGTGGCTATATTTCCCTTTGCTGTATAATATACCCTTGCTGTTTATCTATCTTATGCATGGTAGTTTGTATCTCTTAATCCCATACCCCTATCATGCCCTTCCCCCTTCCTTTTCCTCACTGGTAACCACTCATTTGTTCTCTATATATGTGAGTCTGTTTCTGTTATTTTATACACATTCATTTGTTTTATTTTTTAGATTCCATATATAAGTGATAACATGGAGTATTTGTCTTTCTCTGTCGGACTTATCTCACTAAGCATAATACTCTCTGGGTCCTTCCACATTGTTTCAAGTGGCAGAATTTCATTCTTTTATGGCTGAGTAGTATTGTATTGTATATATGTATGTATACCACATTTTCTTTATCCATTCATCTGTTGATAGACACTTAGATTACTGGTTATGGTAAATAATATTGCTATGAACATTGAGACATATGTATCTTTTAGAATGAGTGTTTTCACTTTCTTTGGATATATTCCCAGAAGTGGTATTACTGGACCATATGGTAGTTCTATTTTTACTTTTTTGAGGACCCTCCATGCTGTTTTCCACAGTGGCTGCACCAGTTTACACTCTCATCAACAATGTACAAAGATTCTTTTTTCTCCACATCTTTGCCAAACATACTGTCTTTTCACCAATTAACTGGAGAAGGTAAATACCTTCCTCTTTCCTTATTATCTATATCATTCAGATGAGAAACAAAAACAGAGACTTAGGGAAAACAATCAAGCATATAAGTTTGAGATGGTTCCAGGACCTAACCTGAGCCTTTGGTTCCATATTGATTGTTCTTTCCTTTCCATCACCCATTGCATGCTGTCCTTCAGCCTCTCAACAAAAATCTAAAATTGTTTTCTCCCTCTGATGAAAAATAAGTCTTCCTCATAGAATTGTGTCTTGATTGGTTTTGAAATTGCACATTGCTTTGTTAGTGACCTGAGAATAGAAATTAACTTTGTCTTTGGGGGTTCAAAGATTGGGGATACCACCAGGACCTTCCTGACTGAAATGACCACTATCAGGACAATCTATTACTCAATTTAAATAATTACTGGGGTGGTAGACAGTCTAATAAAAGTTGAATTTTTCCCTTCAGGAATTCAGCATGTATAACTCTGGCAGAGGAGGTGGCAAATTTGTGCCTTGATTATTGTTGTCAGAGAATCCACTGACAGAAATTCTTATTGATGGGCTGGATAGTTTGAGACCACAAGGAAATGAGAGAAAATGATGATTTATTAACAGAAAAATTTCCGAAAGAAAGGGATAAGTTCAAGTATCTGTTATGTGGAATAAAATAATGGTATTTGAGAAATAGTCATCAAAGTTACTATGCTTAACTTTATCAGACAAAGGCCAAAGGGATTGACTATGTAAATTTCATTCTTGATGGGGGCCAGTTGGACTGAAGTCTTTTGGGGAAATGGAGGACTGGAGAAAATAATACATTTTTGCCAAATTTAGAATTGAGACTGACAAATGTGACTGTAATTTGAGGGGGAGGCACTTAGATATTCAGATGTGCAAGTGAAAAAATAGTGTGGGGTCACAGTTGATTCAAGTTTTTAGAAATAAAGTGTAGAATTACACTTACACAACACATGAATGTTTGTAAAGATCTGTGGATAAATGTACTTTGATGTGAGTCAATTACATTTATTCTAACAATTATTCCAGTGCAATTACGAATTCTTAACAATTAAGAATCAGATGTAAGACATAATAAAATGAACATTTAGGTAATGCTGGATGTGTGTGTTCAGAAACTTGAACTGTATGTGTTTCTTAAGACCTTTATAAATAGAGTTGTTGTACTAAATTAGATCTTCTCTCAGATGCATTGGACAGAAGCACATACAACTCCTGAATTTTCCTGAACTGGTAGAAGCACTTGTAGCTGCTGAAGAAAAGACAGTGTGGGGTAGTGGACATCTCTGTACTAAGATCCCAAATACTTGACTTTGAATTCAGGCTCTCCCATCTGTTAGATAGGTGCCTGTGCACCTGTTAATAAAAATCCCTGAGTTTAACTTTCTTTATCGTTTTACCTAGATAGCATGTATCACTAAAAGGTACTGATGTGATAATTAAAGGAGATCATTTCCCTAAGTAAAAAGTGTTGGCAGGTAATAAGCTCTATATCAGCCAGAGTTCCAGGAAAAAAAATGGTAAACTCCAACAGGGTCACTGGGAAAAGTTAAATGAAGTGACTACTTACAAACAGTGGGAAGGGTTAAAAGAAATCAAAAAAGAACACTGAAACACCCCAAGCAAGAAAAATGAGGAGCTAGAACTGAAGTAGGAAGTAAGGACGCAGTTTTCAGAACCCAGAAAGCTGTAGCTTCCATCATAGGTATAGAAGTGACTGCTTGCCTAGAAACTGGTGACCTGCAGTAAAAGTGAGAAAACAGTATTTTCCTGTTTCCCAGCAGGAAGATGGCTGAGGGATTCGGCATCCCATGCTCTTTTCTACCATCTTTAGATCCCTCATTGGAAACTCCCATTGGCTGAGCTCATCCAGAAATCAGAAAGCAAGGGTGTTCAGGGCTTACTCATCACAGAAGTCACAGGAGGAGAAGAAAGAGAAGTAAATTATAGTTGCTGACCCAATTCTAAAGAAATTTTGTTGCCCCCAGCTCATAGATACTATTAGGATCGGAGTCCACCATTAAATGGAGGAAAGTAAATAGGCTATAACAATATGGCCGTCATTGTATCTCCAACACAGCCAGCCACCTTGCTTGTGTCACATACACACTTCAAACTCAGGAATTTGGAAACAGAGGCAAAGCTGTATACAAACATAGAGAAGAGCAGGAGGTAGAGGAGTGTTTGGTAGGGCCCACCTTCTCTTGGGTGCAATCCCATATTTTAAGGAGGCAAGACCTGTACAATTATGAATTTTGATGATTGATTAGCAAATTGTCAATGGAGCAAACTCCATGACTTTTTGTGTATTGTTTGTTTTGTATCATAGGTTTGTTTTTCCAATTATAGCTTCCATTTCTTGAGTACTTAACTATGTGCCAGGCAATAAGCAATCTATGTATTTTTTCCTTAATCGTCATAAAACCAGATTAAGTAAAATTAAGACAATTTCAAAATAAAATGCACTTGATTGACCTTAAAGCCATACGCTTCACTTGAAGGTTGTTGGACTGAATCAAGTCACAAGTAAATTATCAGCCTCCCCACCCACACCCACAAAAGATTGATTTTAACAGAAGAGACAGTGAGTTTCATTACAAAATGTACCTCAAATCTACTCTTTCCACAAAGCCAATGTCATCACACCAGACTGTAGTTGCAGGAATCTTTCTTTTTTCATTCCTTGATTCATTTTACTTATGAAGCATTAACTGAACACTGATCCTGTGCCAGGAGGTGTTGGGCCCTGGGGTCCCTGGGGCATGAAGATAAACGTGTCTCAAGCCCCGTTTATAGAGGGGCGCAAACCTGAAAGTGCATATGCAAATGTGTGGTATTTAAGTCCGTGTTGGGCATGCCCAGAGTTATTCCTCACATCCCCACCCCCTCGCTCCCAACACAAATGTGGTAGTGTGAACTGAGCTCTATGTTGTCTTAAATTTAACATCACACATTATATTCAGACTCTTTTTGTTGCAAGTAATGAAAGTCCTATGCAAATTATCACAAGGTTAAAAGAGGAATTCACAGGTCCTGTACCTGGGAATACCACTGATATAACTCATGAGATGGAAGGGGGACATGCAGAAACTGAGACCCCTTTCAGCTTCCACCTCCTTACTCTGGTTTTTATTGGTTTCTTTCTGTAGGCAGGTCCTCCCCATCCAGCTGGAAACATGCTTGCCAGCAACCCAGTTTCACATCCTCCCAAATGAAAAAGATAGTTTCTCTTTACATGTTGATATGTTAACTGGAAAAAAAAAATCACTCTAGTTGGCCTTACAAGGGACATATGGCAACCCCTAGACTATTTGGAAAAGGTCTGTATGACCTGTGGACAAGAGACCCACAGGAGGTTGAGAGGCAAGGCAGAATGGACTTGTCAGAGCATATAACCAGAAGAAAGATGCAGATATTCTGAGAACACAGCCCACTAGGATCACTCAACGTCTGAAAGCCATTATACTATATAAATGTTTTTGCAAAATGAAACGTTATACATTAGGCCATCATGACTCACATTTTGTCCCCTGTACAAAAGTCTAGAAATGGTAGAAACTAGAAAGATTGAAAACCTATTTTAGGGGTAGAATATACTAAGTAGGAGGGCATGATCTATTTCCATTCTTATTAAAATCACTTCTATAAGAAGGAATATATATGTTTTTACTCTTGTCTGGTTCCACTACAGTCTGGCATGTAAACTATGCCACATCTTATATTTTGTGAACCAGAGGCCCTGCTCTTTTTTATTACCTTAGACTTTGAGAAATCAGCAATCACAAGTGCCTCTATTATTTTTCTCTGTTCAAAAGCTCTGTACACTATGCCTAAGGAATCCAGTTTGGGATATATCCCTACAAGCCACAGGTTCTTTCCTGCCAGAGGATCAGGAAGAGAAGGGTGGGGGGTGAGAGGTGATCAAGGGACAGGATTGGTGGTGACAGAGCTTAGAGCAATCACAACTTTCTCTTCACCATTTAGTTTTCTGTTTTCTTTCCCTGTGCAGATCTATCTCCACTACTACTTATGTTAAAGAAACACAAATGTACTCATGATTTCCTTGGATAGTTTTTAATGTGAATTAGCTCTTTAATAAATCATCCGTCTTTCCTTTCTCTCTCTATCATTACATAACTTACGCAGCACATGAAACAAAATAGAAACATTTGTGTAGACATGACAATCATTTATGCTTTATTTCTCACATAAGTGTAGTTATCCCATTTTTGTCATCAAAAATGTATAATATTGAGAGCAAAAAGAAAGAGGAAAAGAAAGAATGTAAATGAGGGGAGGTGTGTCCTTTCTCATTTGCATTTATGGATCTCTTATCATCCTCATCACCCTACCAAACCTTGGTTTATGTAACCATTTTCTAATGCCAGCATTTCCTACTCTCTAATGATAAATATTCATCTCCTATCTTCTGACCTCTTCTAATCTGCCCCCTTGCAACTAGGGAGACCTAGGGCAGAGACTATGAATGACTTGTTATGTAATTTAATAAAGAATCCAGGAACACTTTGGAGGAGTCCAGAATTCATTGAAACTAACAGTATTTGCAGATTTGAGTTCTATTTCAGTATAATCCATATTCTTTGGAATATCTTAAACCTAGTCTAATTTTTTGCACTGTAAAGGCCTTGTTCACCAGAGAAAGTACTGTATAATAAATAGCAAGGAAAGAGTACAGGACACATGTGCAGTCATAATTCAGAAAAGAGAAATCACACTATTGTAACAGCACAAATGAGGTCATTGTGGTGACAGGGACGTAAGAGTCAGCATGCTCAAGGTGATAGCCACCAGCCCTTGATCAGCAATTTCCAGTTAGTCGGACTCATGGCCAAGGACAGAGGGCAAAGCATGAAACACATATCAGCAATAAGTCAGGAGCAGAATAATGGAAAACTTAAAAAAAAAAAAAACTCTACTTGGAAACCAGGAACACGGGTCACAGCTGAGAGAAATGAAGCTAAACATGGAGAAACCATGGAGGAGCTGAGTCACAGGCCAAAGAACAAAAGCCAGGGCACAGAGCATGGAACACCATGAGTCAGCCATCCTCTGGAAAACGAGCAAGGAAAGAGCTGCCCTTGGGAGGTGCTGTATAGCTCTGCTTCTGAGTCTTAACTTAGCAGTGACCTGGGGCTGCTTTGGGACCTGCCATCTGATACTTGAGAGTCTAGTGGACATAAGGACCCCCAGGAGAAGTAGCTTTAAAAGGATTCAGATCCCACCAAAAGAAGGAGGGCTATTATTCCAAAATGTGTTCATGTGATAAAGAAATAAAATCTGAGAGCAGACATTGTTTGCTTTCTAATCTTTTCAATTTAAGGTATGTCTTATGGCCCAGAATGTGGTCTATCTTGGTGAATGTTCCATGTGAGCTTGAGGAAAAACTATGTGTATTCTTCTGATTTTGGATGAAGTAGTCTATAGATATCCATTATACCCAGTTGATTGGTGGTGTTGAATTCAACTATGTTGAAGGAAGGAAGGGAGGGAGGAAGAAGGAAGGAGGGAGGGAGGGAGGAAGGAAGGAAGAAATTGAGGGGGCAGATGAGACCAGATGGTAGCGAACTAGACTGCCAGGCTGAGGACTAAAGTGAGCAAATTCACACCCTGAAGTTTCTTTGGGGGAGTAGAATAACCTCATATAAGCATAATTGTGTGCATTAAAAAAGAGATTTTCTGTTGTACTCTGAACCTCATTTACATTTAAAATGTCTGATTTAATTTTTGCACAGTAATATTTAAAAATCTCATAACATAGTAGAATTCATAAATCCTATAAAATGCTATGATAATGAAAAGCTCTAACAATTGGTAAAGAAAATAATCCTTTTCCAAAATTTCCCAAACTTGCTTCCTCAAGTTATTATGTATTAATAAATATATAATTAATAATTAAAATATATTATTATATATATGTATGTGGATGTGTATTCCAGTAAGTTTGAGAAACACTAGGAAAATACTTAACAGATTTATTTTCTTCAGAACTAATGTTATTTACATCTCCCAAAATGGGATCTATTTACATCCTTCTCCCAAATTGTTTGACCCTGTACAATTTGTTCTTGAAATACCTGGATACATCTTTCCTGGAGCTAGTATTCATTGAAACATCAGTTTGAAAGATTCCATTTTAGTTTACTGGTTTGTTCCTAAGAAACCAAGCAGTTTGACTGATTTTGTTCACTGAATGGGACCATTTGGAATAAAGGAAGCATTCAGGGGCAGAATCCACCATCTCAAAATTGCTAAAATCTTGGTATTTTTCCTCAGAAAATGGTTCATGCATAGTACACAAAATGTCTTGTGGAGGGAATGATTTCTTGCTTTCAGGATTCTGAAGGCACATCAGGATCTTTTGTTCTCTTGTTGTAATTACTTTCAAATTCCATTTTAAAAGCTACTTCTTAACAGGTGGCCACATAAGTTTATGTACCTTATGCAATGAATATATTTTCAGACACTGAAAAATCAAGAACTGTGATATAAGCCTTGGACTGCATCTTGGTTTTCTTTCAACCTCAGTCATGAATCAATGAATTGTGCTGATCCTTGAAATCCAGATTTACAAAATGAGTCTAATAATCCCTATTATTCCACTAAAGTGAGTCAAGGAGGTGAACGTTTCTGTAAACTGTTTAGCTCTCTGCAGACGTAAATGGTACCAACCAGTAACTTTTGTTATAAACAATACATTTAGCACCCTTATTACACTGAGTAGCTTAATCATTGAAATAGTTTATTCACCTAAAATTGCATACTCTTTGGGTGTATATCTACATCAAAACCAAGGTCACATAAATAAGAAAGATATAAGTCAAAATCCCCATAGGTTGTCAATTGAACTTAAGTCACATTGTGTAGACCTGCTTAGGTTATCAAGACAACTCGTCCATTTACCTATAATCTCTTGAATAATAATTTTTAAAAAAACAGGAAAATTTCCCCTTAAGTTTGCATTATTCACATCATCTCATAAATATTTTATGTAACTGATTCACTTATGCTGTTAGTTCTAATTTCTTTCCGACCTCATCCCTCTATAAAACCGTGACTGGGAATAAAGGGAGAGGATTGGATATAATGTCTGTGACACAAAATATGGACTCATATTTGACCTAGGCACAGATTCTGAGTATTTTTATATTACTCTGCAAATTAAAAGCATGCTGTTGACGCACATAGTCAATAAATCAACATGAAATATTGGATTCCTTCCCTAGTTGTCCTCTTTATCAGGGTTTCTAATAGAAATTCCCATATTCCAAACTCAGCTCATTGAGACCTCAAATCTGAACTTAATCATTGAACTATAGCCGTTGTTAAAAATGTCACAGGTGAATGTTAAAAACTGGTACTAGAAGAAAGATCTGTTCCCCAGCCACTTTTATCTGATTTCTAAAAATGTATTTGATAGGTTTTTGGGTTTTGTTTTGCCTTTTCAGATGACTCTTGAGAAAGAAAAACTGTCAACATTTACAGCAAGAATTTAAAAACAAACTGAGCAAGACACCAACACAGAGTCTGAACCTACTTATTGGCTAAAAAAGTAAACCATTCCTCCCCTCCCCCCCAAAAATGAGTAATTAGAAAATAAGTTTCAATCAAAACTTAATCTATATGTTTTCTAAAGCTAGGAAAATAAAACAAAACCAGAAGATCCAAATATTTTGCAAACACAATCTAGACAGTTCATTTGCTTCAAGTCCCTGATTTATAGACATTATAAACAATTGGGCAAAGCAATAGACTGCTGGAGCTTCTTCAAAAGAATGATGCAAATAGCAGGAAGAAAATTAATAAGCAACAGATGGACACATGAGCATTCTGTGTAACTGGCTGTGAGTACAGCATGTGCTGTTTTGTTTGTGCATGTGTCTCTTTGACACATGCAGTATTTGTATCTGTAGATATCATACAAAAAATCACCATCACCAAAGAGGCTTGGATTTTATCAGTAACTATAATTTTAACAGAAGTGAGAAAGACAAGTACTCAGAGTGAGAAAATATATATTTCCTCTCAACAGAATACCCCATTTCCTCCAAAAACAAACAACTTATGGATAAGAAAAAGCAATGGTTTGCCAAAGAATCAACTGATGCCTGCAGTCATGAGGTAGTTTTTAAATGTGCAAATCAGTTCCATCCATGGGTTCATCTTTGTTTCAAAGCATTTGTTTCTGATGTATTGAGGGGAATTTTCCAAATGAAAGTCTTCTTAATGACTGGGAATAAGTTATACCTCCACTCTCTGTCCAAACTTTCACCTTTTCCATGTCCAGTCGCTTATAAAAGTGATATAGAACTAAGAGAGATGCAGCTTGGGTTGAAAAAATAATCAGATTGAATATTCTTGTCTCCATTTAAAAAAAGGTTGAAGACTGTTGTCTTTTTATTCTTCATTCATAAATTCTAAAAAATACACAGTAAGTACCAACTGGGCACAAGGTACCTGGAGCTGAGGGCATAAGTATCAGTTCCTATTTTCACAGAATTTGCAATCCAGCTAATAAAACCTAAAGATAAAAATATATTGAATAGACATAAAAATATAAATTAACATTTATTTAAAATTCATATATATATACATATAATGTATACATATTCAATAAATTAGTCTGACATCCATCTACCAAATAGTCTTACTAATTCATTTAATGTACTCTTTCAAATATTTATACATTATTTACTCAGCAAGCATGTATTCATATCCCATGCCCAGATGCCACCATCTTCAAACCTGAGGTAGATCTAAAGAGGCAAAAGTATCATTGCTTTGAAAAGTTCAAAGTCAACTAAGTGAGACAGACAAGCAAACATTTACTAACACAATGTGGTAAGTACCAAGCACATAGTAGCTGTTGAAAAGGAAACACGTTCTTGCTGTAACAAGTGAGACCAAAGAGCTATGTGGCTACAGAGGAATTGACTAATTCTGCCTGATAGGGCTGGGGAAGTTTCCCCAGGGGAAGTGGTATCTAACTTGAGTTTTAAGGGATGAATACACATTTCCCAGATGGCCAAGAGTACAAAGGCTGTTCTGGGAAGAGGCAAGATCACAAGTAAAGGCAAGAAGACCCCACAAAAAATGTGTTGAATAATCACTCATGCCCAATCTCAAATTTTCTTTGTGTGAAATTCTACTTCAGATGGATTTACTCTGTGCACTGTGTGCTCAGGGACTTTTGGTTACTGCACACATGAATTTAAGGTTCTTCCTAGTGTAGATAATTAGAGAAATAGGAAACTAGAAGTTGGGGAGATGAAGCAGCAATAAATCATGAGGCAGAGAAAAAAAAGAGAGACAATGAAGTAAAACTGTAGGAGACAGAAAGGAAGCAGTGGGAGGGCTAATACCAAACCTTGCAACTGCACTTTTTGGTTTATGGGTGGAAACATCCCTGAGGCTATGGATGGGGAGGGACTTTGTTATGCAGTAATCATGTTCAAAATTGGCACCACTCAGCCCTGAATTGGGAAATGGAGGTTGAGAAATAAGGACCACCCCAAGTTTGTTTTCCAATTCAGGCATGCATGTGAATGTCTGTGGAAATATGGTGAAACCAATGGTGAAGAAAGGTAATTTCACGTCATAAAATCAGAAAGGCCTTGGAGATGTAGATGGCAGACAGACACAGGAAAACTTCTGCACTCTGTGTTAACAGCATCAAACTAAACAAGTTCATAATGATTATATTATGGGAGAAGAAATATTGAAAAGTTACCGGTGATCAATATGTACCCATCCAATGCTATTAATTACGAAATGAAGGTACATACAATGGTACCTTAGTTGTTGTTTTTATGGTTCTACTTTAATAAACATAAATTATACTCATCAGAATTTTGATTCTCATGAGCTCATTTCACATAAGGTTTATAGAAATCTAATCCTAGATATTGAGAAAGAGACTACTGTATTATTTTCAACTAAACCCACCACATCCCATTTGGCTATATACAGAAGACCTCAGGGGAACAGCAAGAAGTAAGTTTGGTAAAGTGAAACCAAAGAGTTTGAAATTTATCTCATAAGCAGTAAAATATCAAGAAAAAAATTTTAGGTAACTCTGCCTTGAAAATAATTGTTTATTACTGCCTATTCATCTTCATATTGAAGGTTTTCATACAATGCTTTTAACTTATGTTGAGTCTTCCTCAGAATGCAATAGAAATTTTATCTTTTATTGAGAACATATGCATTAAGGAAAGTGATATTACATGTGTATGAATAAAAAATAACCAATTTTCTAAGTTTAAGCATATAAATTCTTCAGCCTGAAATGTGATCTACTTTGGGGTTCCTTAGTTGGAAAGAAAAGTCTTTTTTAACTGCATGCATTACTTCCTGGACAAATAGAATTAGGCAGTCCTATTTGCCAAAGATTCAAGATCTCACTCCTTACTCACAAGTGCACTTAACAGATAGAAGGGAGTTGCATTCTGGCACTAGATACCAGTCATATGTAAACCATATACAGTAGTGATCTTCCTAGTGCCAGAAAATCTCAAAACCACGTGAAATCAATTAACACTATGATGATGTTCTCTTCTCAAATTTCCCATTTGTTCTGTAGCCATTAGACACTGTGATCTTTAAAGTAGTTTCCCCCCTCTGTGCTGCTAAATGAATCAAATTCTGCACGAAAGTAATCTATTTGTTTAATTCTCTTTCTGATTGTTGAAAGAAAACAAAATGTACTGGTTTATTCCTTCGGTAGTAATAGTAATTAACATTAATATTACTAATTAATTTCTAGACTTTCCATTTAAAAATATGCTTACATGTTTATTGTGTGTCTTCTTCAGTAACTAAACTACCCAGACTCTAAGCAAGAAACAGTGGCACTCTCAAACTGAGTAATTCCAGGTGAGTTTAATAAAAGAATTATTTTCAAAGATGTGGACAGAACCAAAACTGGTAGTGGAGTGACCCATGAGTAATGAGAGTGGGGAGCTCTCACCACTCTCAGAGCTAAAGAAAAGTAGAGTGAGGTTCCCAGAACCCAGAAAGGTGACTGTATATAACAGGAGCTATGGTCTTTGGTTAAAGGGAGCAGTCAATCCACAGTGACCCAGCAAGTCATAAGCTAGCAGAGTAAATAGCCCACCTTCATGTCTCTGTCTCCCTCACTGGCCCAAAGCAACCTGAAGCAGGAAGACAAGGAAACTTTTTGATACAGTCCATACTGGTCAGCCTCAGTGATGAAGCAGGGAGGTGAAAGGTGAAGAATGGATCTAGAGGGGTAAAGAGAAGCTATCTAGTGCAAAGCTCCATGAGAGTGGAGATAAAGTGTCTTGCTGGCTGTTGATCCCAGAACCTAGTCATTACCTGGCTATATCAATTTCCTAGGGATTCTGTAACAAATTACCACAAACTGGCGACTTAAAACAACAGAAATGTATCTCCTCATGGCTCTTGAGGCTAGAAGATTGAAATCAAGATGTTGGTGGGGTTATGCTCTCTCTGAAGCCTCTAATAGAGAATCTTCCCTTGCTTCTTCCTAGCTTCTAGTGGTGGTTCTTGATCCTTGCATTCCTTGACTTGAGGCAGTATAACTCCAATCTCTGCCTCCATCATCACACAGAGTTGTTCTCTCTATGTGAGTCTGAATCCAAATGTCCTTCTTATAAGGACATCAGAAATTTTGGATTAGTTGTCTACTCTACCGCAGTATGACCATCTAAACTTAACTGATTATATCTGCAACAGCCCTATTTCCAAATCAGTTCACATTTCTAAGGTACTGGGAGATAGGATTTCAGCATATCTTTTAGAAGGATACAATTCAATCCATTCCATTAGTAGACATCAAGACATTTATGGAATAAATGGCACATTATACCATACAATATACAATAAGCAAGTTTTTTTAACAAAGTTTATTACACATTTGCTATGCCACAGTTGCTTTGCTATGCTAAGGTACAAAGGTAGGGATGTATACAGCATATTGTCTCCTCCATGAAACTCAGATTCTAGTAGAGGAAATAGATACAAAAAACAAAAAATCTACAAACAATAAATGCTGGAGAGGGTGTGGAGAAAAGAGAACCCTCTTGCACTGCTGGTGGGAATGTAAATCGATACAGCCACTATGGAGAACAGTATGGAGGTTCCTTAAGAAACTAAAAACAGAACTACTATATGACCCAGCAATCCCACTACTGGGCATATACCCTGAGAAAACCATAATTCAAAAAGACACATGCACCCCACTGTTCACTGCAGCACTATTTACAATAGCCAGGACATGGAAGGAACCTAAATGTCCATCGACAGATGAATGGATAAAGAAGATGTGGTACATATATACAATGGAATATTACTCAGCCATAGAAAGGAATGAAATTGGGTCATTTGTAGAGATGTGGATGGACCTAGAGACTGTCATACAGAGTGAAGTAAGTCAAAGAGAAAAACAAATATCATATATTAATGCATATATGTGGAATCTAGAAAAATGGTACAGATGAACCTATTTGCCAGAAAGGAGTAGAGATGCAGATGTAGAGAACAGACCTGTGGACATGGGGAGGTGGGGGTGGGATGAACTGGGAGATTGGGATTGACATATATGCACTACCATGTGTAAAATAGATAGCTAGTGGGAACCTGCTGTACAGCACAGGATGCTCAGCTTGGTGTTCTCTGGCAACCTAGATAGGTGGGATGTGGGGATGGGAGTGAGGTCCAAGAGGGAGGAGATATGGGGATATATGTATACATATAACTGAATCACTTCATTGTACAGCAGAAACTAACACAACATTGTAAAGCAACTAAACCTCAATTTAAAAAAAAAAATTAGGCAGGCAAAGAATAACGTGAGCCTGGAGCAGAGAGAGATCCAGAAAGGCATCAATGCTGAGCAAGTCTTACATCAGAATCAAGTCTTAATCATAGTTATCAGGGCTCATATGGTCAGATTTCTAGGTTCTGAGAAGATCAGCAAGGCCACGGTTTTATCCTGATCTCACAAAATTTCCTAGAGAGCCAATTAAATTTGGGGGATAGAAAAATGAGAGCAGCTCAATTATTAGAAGTGTAATAATAATAATGATAATGATAGTAATAATGTAATTTGACTACTGCTGCCCAGTTTATAGGGCATCTCATTATGACAACTCAACAGTGTTGGGGAGAAGATAATATCTGTTACCCCATTTTACAGGTAAAGAAATTTAAGAAAGTAATGTTGTGAATTTCTCCACATCATACAACCAAGGAGTGGGAATAATCAAGACTCAAATCCAGGTCTTCTAAATCAAATCCAAGATTTTTCTTCTATACATCATATTGCCTCTCCAAGTATAAGGTGGAAGTTTGGACAAAAGACACAAAGCATAAAGAGCCTAACTTAGGAGCACTGGAAACAAGATCAGAGTAGGACCAACTGTTAAGCAAAACCAGGTAGCCTATGACATAGAAGTCTTTGTACCTCAAAGAAAGAGTATGTTCCCAAGGGGAAAGAACTAACAAAGTCTACAGTGAAAGCTATGTGGAACTAGTTATAACAGGAAATGAGGACAGTCATCATTACAAACATATATAATGTCAAGGGAGTGAGCATTGTCTGAATATTGTAAAAAGGCATTTTCTAAAATAAAAGCAAAGTCTTCTTTTCTTGAAACATTTGGTAGACAGTTGTCAATCCTCACTTGGCACCCAGGATACAATGAGACAGATCTGATGGCGTAAGTTTGAGGAGAAGCTTTCTATGTGTTTATATTAGGTGAGTGAGTTTGTTTTCTTCATTGTAATCTGTGAGAGGCTGCTTTTAGACAAGATCATGATAAATTGTCATACCCTTAACACTGGAAAAACTGAACCAAACCCACTTTGAGGGAAACTGGGACTGAGCAAAGTTTCACAATAATATCACTCCTACAATGCATCATCTACACGACACAAAACATGGGATTCCATGACATTCCAGCACACTAAATTGCCTCCCACTTCTTCTACTTTGCTTCCCACAACACACACAGACACACAAACACACAAACTGTCCTTCGACCACAACTATGTACTAATAGAAAGGAAGTGAGTGTTTAAATATTCTTTTTTTTGTTGAAGTATAGTCGACAACAATATTATACTAGTTTTAGGTGTACACATTGTGAGTGATTCAACGTTTTTGTAGATTACATACCATACAAAGTTATTACAATATTATTGACTATATTCCCTGTGTTGCAAATAACATCCCTGTGTCTTACTTAGTTTATAACTGGTAGTTTCTGCCTCTTAATCCCCTTCACCTGTTTTGTCCAGCCCTGCACTTCCCTCTCCTCTGGCAACCACTAGTTTGTTCTCTGTATCTGTTTCTGTTTTATGTTTGATTGTTTTGGTCTTCAGATTCCACATATCAATGAAAACATAGAGTATTTGTCTTTCTGTGTCTGACTTATTATACTTAGCAGGATATCCTTCAGGTCCATCCATGTTGTCACAAATAGCAAGATTTCACTCTTTTTTATGCCTGAGTAATATTCCATTATATATATATATATTCTTTATCCATTCATCTATCAATGGTCAGTTAGGTTGCTTTCATATCTTGGCTATTGTAAGTAATGCTGTGATGAACATTGGAGTGCATACATCTTTTCAAATTAGTGTTTTCATTTTCTTCAGATAAATACCCAGAAGTGAAATTGCTGGATTATAAATATTCTTTTTACATTTATATATATGTATATAAGCATCTGTGAGCATAAGCCCTTAGCTTCCATGCTTTCCTAAGTAGTAGGATCTTTTGACTGATAGAATGATCTCAATAATGATATAGGAAAAGGAGTTACAAATAAGATACAGGCTTATTTCTTGGGAAAGACAAGTAATAAAAAAGAACAGAAATAAAAGATTGGGTGCTTGTGTCAGAAACTTATCGTTAAAAGTGAAAAGCTACCAAAAGAAGTAGATCTTTAAAATATTGCAAGTATTTGTGAAATCTTTCCTTCACCTTTTTGCAACTAATACATATTGCTTTCAAGATAATAGAAGTAAATAAACATTTAAAGAAAAATAATTAATGAAAGAGGGCTTTTTTAAAGGATTACTAACTGAATCAATTTCTTTGTTTTTTTTTATTTCTCTCTCTTTCCCCTTGCTCAGGTGCTTCTAAGTAGCCATCAAATACATAGATTCAAGGGATGTTAATGCTACAAAGGACTTAGACATTACCTAGCAGTCCATTGGTTTAAAAATACTGTTTCCAAAGAATACTTTGTTCAAAATCAATAAAAGCCCAACATAAAACATGGCTTTGTGCTGGTTGACATCCACTTTGGTCCTTTTCTCTCCCAGCCTCTATCTGTAATGTTCCCTAAAGGGATTCTGGGTAACTCTCCCCCAGAGCACTGGCTTATAAGAGTCTTTCCCATATATGAAAGAAAAAAATGAGGCACAGAAAGGTGAAGGACTCCAACATCACAAAGGTGGTACATAGCAAATAAACATTTCTTCCTTGCTTTTTCACCTCCTAAATTTGTCTTCTCATCCTTGACTCATTTTGTAGATCTACAGAATGACTTCCCAGGGGAGGAAAACAGAAAATGGCACCAAATAACTGAAAACTGATTTACTTCCCTTTTCTTTCATTTCAAGAAAGCAAAACACCTGGCTGTGTAATGCAAACCCTTTGAAACTGACATATAATCACAGAATATTTAATTATGGCCCACTTCCTGATGTATGTATCAGTTTTATGTGAACAGATTTGCAGCAATTAAATTTCTCAGATTACCATTTTTCAGAAAGTTCTTCATGTGCGTCAATGGCAAGGGATCCATTACCAAACCTGTCTTGTTTCCTTAGTGAGTCAGTCTCTCAAAGCTTATATTGCAGTCATTGTTTGTATTAGTAAAGTAATTAATCCCTAAAATAAGAAGAACAACTACATATAGTCTCTGTGAAATTCCTAGCCGAAAAAGTCATTTCAAATGGCTTGCTTTCCTAAGTATTGCTTAATACTACCTAATCATGACTAGCACTGTACAAAAATATAGAACATATGGCAGAAGACTATGGCAACAGTGGAACTTGGGAAGATATGTGTATTGGAAGAAAATAATATAATGCTGGTGAGCAATGAAAAGAATAATCTTGAAAAAAAAAAGGAACATATAAGAGTTTGGTGTATTGTGCTTTTCCAAACGTATGGCTTTATTTAGCAAACTTGGGACAGTCTATTTTTTCCATTATTATTACTTATGTGTCAGCAAGCATCACTTGGCCTTCTCCCTCTTAGGCCTGACGCTGAGTCAATGTTTAGCATCCAAACCACACATAAACTATTTTTCTCTTAGAAAGTGCTCATCTGATGACTTAATAAAAGTACTTTAATGGTTGGAAAGAAAAAAAGTGTTTGTCTTGTTCTTTGAGATTGAAAGCTGCTTATTTCTAGAAAATACTGAAGTCAGCAACATTCAAAAAGAAGAGCTTGAGGATGAGATCTCTCTACCTCTATGTTATTCTTACCATTCCCATACCTGGAAGCCGGAGTGATACAGCCAGATGCAGAACAGAAATTACTACACGAAGTGTGGCACAGGTGGCCAATTCTTACAGGATGCTGACTGCTGACTTCTAGGTGACTTTCTGCACATTGGACTTTGCATTTACCAAATTGTCCGAGGTCAAGACAGTTGACCACTGACTCTAGTGAAACCAGGCAATTTCAGTAAAAACAAAGCAATAAAGAGTGAAAAACTATAGCATTGAAGCCATGAGTAATAACAATAGCACCACCAGTAATAATAACAGCAGATATTTTTAACATTTACCATATTCCAGCCACTAAGCTAAGTACTGCGTGCATTGTTTTCCTCACTCTCACAACCCCTTCATTGCTGTTTTGCAGATGTGGAAAATGAAGCTTAGGAAAGTTAGGTAATTCATCCAAGTTCACAAAGCTAGTAAATCACAGAGTCAATATGAGGAGTCTGTTTTCCTCCCATCTCCCAAATCCAGCACTCTGTTTGTAATCAGTACAAAATACCACTTCCATCTCTGAAGAGAAGAAGCTGGACCAGATAGCCAGTCTGTAAATTCCAGGTGAACTCCTTCAAGCTTTTGATTTCACACCAAAAAATTGTCTTCAAAATCTCTAGTAGAAGAGAAATAGCATATCATTTCCCAGAATGCATGAGAACACAGTCAGCAACAGCAATTTTCCCAATCCCATTTCTCAAAGCATCCTGTTCATCTGTATCCCATGCTCCAACTGAACAATTTCTGAGGCTTTTCACCTTTCCGACTTTGTATTCACTGACATGTTTTTCCTATTCTCACTACCCTCTCCCTTCTTGCACCTATACCTATCAAAATCCAAACTAGACTATAATTTTCAGACTAAATACCACTTTCTCTACAAAGCTTTCTCATTAGATGACATCTGCTGGATACACATTTTCCAATTGCCAACCACATACATCCTGTGAGATGGTCTACATGTCTTCCTTATACACCACACAAGCAGGGGCCACACATACAAAAGGCACAAAACTATCTAACACCTCTGTGTGCCTATTATGGAGGTGGTTTACTTCCCTCTCACCCCTCACCCATAACCTCACATCAATTTTATCAAGTACAGCCAATGAGGTCATAATGCACTGCTCATTTGCAACAGTTTTTAAAGCATAAAAAAAATAAAGTGTAACATCATTCATGGATGCTCCATAACTGTGAATCCTCATACAAATAAAAAAATGCACAATTTCAGGAAAACGTTGCTAGGAAATAATTCTGTCAAAAAATTCTGAAACAGTAGAACAACCAGAGGTATGTGTGAATAATCATTTTGGTGACATGTTACAGTCATACTTCTAGTACTTCTGGTACTTTATACTTTTTGAGATTGTGTTTCAGTAACAGTTTCTTCAGCAGGAACTTTACAACCAGTGATCAAAACTAACCATTGACGTAGGCTCAAAAAAAGAAACAAACAAACAAAGCCAATGATCATTACAATGAAGAGATTTTGTATTATAGAAACTTTAATCAAATAATATATCAAGCCTGCCATATGCATAAAACATAAAAACGTATCTGGAAACTTCAGATGGAAGGTGAGGGAATGAAATGAAGACTAGGCTGATGAGGGAGGCCATGACAAATGTACAAGCAGAGGAGGAAGCTAGCTGGGGAGAAGGATCTGTGAGTTGATGTGCATTGGTAAGAAAGCACAGATTGCATGTCCTAGATGCAGACTTTTCTGCTCTCAGCACCCTTGAAAGTTAGGCCTTCATCGGGCTCAGCCAGGCTGGAAGAGTCCAAAATATTACCTAGGTTTTCCCTTCCTTAGAAAACAATAAAAAGTGTAGTGCTGCATTTTCTTTACAGTGAGGTCAAGGTGACAGTTTGTCCTCTCAATTTTCATGAAGAGTCGATTTTTTTAAATCTTGTTGTATTTATATAAATTATTTTTATTTGTAGGGGATCAGCTAATAAGGATGTCTTAGAGTTATCTAAATCATAAAAATGCAAATCCTGGCCCTTATTCTAGAGACCGTATATTTGTGGAAGTGGCACAGGAGGGAAGAGCTAAAATTTGATCTGTTATAGCTCTTTATCTTCCCTGATATCTGATTTAATATCATCATCAGGCATATCATACTATAAGAAAAGTGTGAACAGAAGCCTTGAATTCACAGCATAATTCTTCCACCTTTTTACAAAGTCTAAAAAGTCTGAAGGCAAAAGAAGGATGATACATACAATGTGGATATCAAATGGACATCAATGTGGATATCAAAGTTTTAGTATTTGAGAGACACACTTACTTTAGGGTTTCTCTTTAAAAGATGGACACATTAAATTGACTTTCTTTCAAAGATTAGTTTATAGGCCGTTGATTTGAGGCATAGCTTCACCCTTTGTTAAGTTTAGTTTTATGTAGTTTGTTTCTAAAATTGCAAACAGGTATATGACTCCCTTAATAGGCAAAACTATTGAATGTAAAACAGAAAGAAGTTGGTACTTAAGTCCAGAGACAATTGACCTCTTTAGTTCGACAGTACACACTGAGCATGGATGAGACTCATTTGTGATGTCACAAATCCTTGGTAGACCTAAGATGAAGGTAGGGAGAAAAGAAAAACAGTGTAGAAAAAGACAAAAATAACAGTGAGAATAGAAATTTAGAAAATAAAGAAAAGCATGTTCTAAGAATGAGCTAAAGATGTCTCAGGGGTCATGTAAATTCCATGTACAATAAGACATAGTCAAGGGACCCATTCTTCATGGAAGAAAATATTGTCCTTAGATCTATACTTCAAAATGCAAAACATCATATTATGGCTTTCAAACACTTTAACATAGAGAGGAAAACACAAAGGCATTCCAATATAAGGAATACACTTTTCAAATGAATGCAATAGGATAAACAGTGACCTCTAATCTAAGTGTTATCTGGACTGGAGCCAGGACTAATTAGCTCATGGCCTGGTGAACTGCATGTGTTTTTGCAGTTGCCTCAAGAATGCTCCACTGACAATCCAGGCCACTGGTAACCGATTCCAAAGATATGATGCAGTAAATTGAAAAGATTTTTTTTACTTTTCACACAGCTAAACTTTGTGTTTTTACTCATGATTCAACCCCGCTTAATAGAGCTGGTTTAATAACATCCTGCCTTATGGAAAATAATCAAGAAGTTGCTCTGTGTCACTCAAATTAAGGCATATTTAATTCCTTGTCAAATTCTTGTAAATATCCCATGAAAAAGTCCAAAATAAACAGAATTTCTCAGATACAAAGGACAAAATGAACTGCAGGACCATTAGGACTCAGGCCAGTGGTTCTCAACATTTATAACAATTTAGAATCACCTGTGGAGCAAAAAAAAAAAAAGAGCTAACTTCTAGGCCTCCACCCTCAGACCAACTATAGCAGATATTCTGGTGTTGGACTTGGACATCAGTGTCCTTTGAAAGCTGCTCATGTGGTTGTTATAGGCAGCAGGTTAAGTAGAGAACCGCTAGCCTATTTGCTTATGAGAAAGGTTGTGGGGTGATGGAAGGGAATTCACTCATAGACGGGAACTCAATCTGTAATTACACAAGGTGCCACTTGTGTGGTTTTGGGTGAGTGACTCAGTCTCTCTATGCTTCATTTTCCTCATCCTTAATACGGAGGATAAATATTTTCCCTCAGGCCCCTTCTGGGATTGTTTGAGGATCAAAAACTCACAGAGTGGCTTGCAAGTGGCAAGTGAGCAAGTCAGGGCTCCCTCCCATTTGTATGCTCCCTTTCTCCCTCTGCTATTGACCTGACAGAAGTCCTCACAGACTAAAGTATTTCTTCCCTCCATGTTACCAAATACGACTCTCTCATGAAAAGGAAGTAGTGGTTATTCATTTTTAGGGATACTGTAAAATAAGTATTTGCAAATTTCTTCATTCTACAATCAAGTTTTAATACATCTACTATTAGCAATCATCTAAAAATATGTCTTGGATTATCTAATGTATATCAATAGGACATTTACCCTTAAAATAGTAATCCTCACATAAAAATAGACCTCATGCAACCAAGTTTATTCTTTCATATAAAGGACCATTTTGGAAATCAGAAAAATGGTAATTCCTAAACTTTTCATTTCTTTTTTCTTCACTCATGTAAATTTATCACAGGATCAACTGGATTGTCAAATATTTGAAGAATATCTAAAACTTCCAGAAAGACAGTATGGTAAAAATTTTAAAAATTTAAAAAAACAAAAAAAAAATGCCCAAACTAGTTAAGAGTGAACACTGTACACATGTGGGCATGAGCTAGGACTTGTCTGGGTGTAAATAACTGATAATTTCATTTTAGAAAACTACAAATCCAGAGTCCCTGGATCACTTGCATACTTCTTACCAGAACTCTGCCATTGACACATCCACCAGTTTGCACTATTTCTCTCATTCAGAGTTTGTTTCAGGAGATGCTCTTCAAGCAATCAAACCATGCATTGACACACATGTGTCATATGGACGATAATTCACTACCAATTCCCATTCTTGAGAGAAGATGCTGCATGCCCACAGAACTGTTTTAGTCAAACTTCTTAATCATTGGATGGAAGTATCCAGCAGCATACCGTGTTCTGATACAGCCTCATAAAGTCTTTCAGGGTCATGACATCATCTATTTGCTAGGGGAGGTGGCTTGGAGGAGGAATAAGCAAGGGGTTGCTCCCATGTTATCTCCCTCCTCTCCTTCAGAAGACATAGGAATTTTAAAAATTTTACCAGTGTCTGGAATCCAAAAGCAATTAGGTGTAACATTTATTCTGCTCAACTACCAAACTTATACTAACCAGAAGAACCAAAACCAAAAGGGTTTGGGTGTTTCAAAAATTATATGTCTGTGCTTCATTCATTCATTCTCTTCATGCAGTTACTTACTCATTAAAAAAGCAATTATTCCACAATGCCATGAGACTAGATATCAATTACAGGAAAAGATCTGTAAAAAATACAAACACATGGAGGCTAAACAATACACTACTTAATAATGAAGTGATCACTGAAGAAATCAAAGGGGAAATAAAAAAATACCTAGAAACAAATGACAATGGAGACACAACAACCCAAAAGCTATGGGATGCAGCAAAAGCAGTTCTAAGGGGGAAGTTTATAGCAATACAAGCCCACCTTAAGAAGCAGAGGAACAGACTTGAGGTATGGGGAGGGGAAGGTTGAGCTGTGACAGGGAGAGAGAGAGTCATGGACATATACACACTAACAAACGTAAGGTAGATAGCTAGTGGGAAGCAGCCGCATGGCACAGGGATATCGGCTCAGTGCTTTGTGACCGCCTGGAGGGGTGGGATAGGGAGGGTGGGAGGGAGGGAGACGCAAAAGGGAAGAGATATGGGAACATATGTATATGTATAACTGATTCACTTTGTTATAAAGCAAAAACTAACACAACATTGTAAAGCAATTATACCCCAATGAAGATGTTTTTAAAAAAAGCAATTATTAAGTCTGTACTGTGTACTAAACAATATGTGAGGTAATAGAAATGAGATAAATAAGACATAACTCCTCCCTTAAGGATGTTACAGCCTAGAATACGGTTCCTCAACCCCAACACTACTGATATTTAGACAATCCTTTGTTGTGGGGAAACTTCCTGCACATTGCAGGATATTAACATCACCCTTGGCCTCTAGTCACTAGATGCCAATGGCACCCCCCTACCCCTGATCCACAGTTATGACAATGAAAAGTGTCTCCAGACATTACCAGCTGTCATTTGGGGGCAAGATAACCTCCAACTGAGGACTATTGGTTGAGAAAGAGGAGATAGATATTGAAGTTGCAGTGAATGACATGGGTACAATAATAGAAAAATACATAGGATAAAATGGAGGCAAAGTGTCAGGAAATGCTTTGACGAGAAAAAGGATTAGGAGTGTGATCACTGACCTTCTTTCTGACTAAGCGCACTTGTTATTTCTACTGTAAAACTACCCAGGCTGGGGTGAGAGGCATTGCATGAGGTGGACCCTTCTTAGAACCCCAAATAGGACCTTCCTATTTGGCTTCTTATCCTTTCCAGCGTCCCTTGGATTGAAAGGGATAGTTTTCAAATATCCTTTTCAGTTCATTTTCCCCCTGAATGAAACTGTTCTAATGCCACATCCTCCTCTTTCCCAGAGCCCAGTAAATTTATTCACCCTTGCAGAGTATTGCAAGAATGATCAAGGAGAAGGAAGGTTTGAACCTCTCTCTGCTTCTGCATGGCAGGAGGGTGGCTCAGAAGTCCTCGTGTGCCATGTGGAGGTTTGCAAAGGCAGAAAAATTAAGAATTGATGAGACTGCAGTGGACCACTAATGTAGCATGTGGCTAAAGTTCAGAGAGGTCTGACAAGCCTGTAAGAGCCAAGGAGGTGTCAAGACCCAAGAAAGGACCATTGTGGGTGTCCTTGCAAGGAGGAACAGAGAGCAGAGAAGAAATATGGAAGACTGGACATAAACCCGAAAGAAATCAAATGACACCCAATAAGTTACATAGGAAAAACTGGAAATAACCTAAAGGCATGTTAGAATTCCTCACTACAATAAGAGTCATTGAGAAAGATGCTATCAGTTATAGAAAATAAATATGCTCTATATTCTTTGCCCATCAACCTTTTGGTTTGAAAACTTTCTATTCCAGAACACAATAACTTTGAGATTGGAAATACAAAGTTCTGCTGGAGTGCACATCAGAGTGGTTTAAACAGATCTGGCTACTCAGGGAAGACCTGGATATAAACATATAATGTTGAACAGACATTGGAGAATGAATAGGAAATACCCTGTTGAAGACGGGACAAAGGAGTGTTCTAGCTAAAGGAATGGATGTGAGAAGCCCCATATGTGAGGGAGAATCAGGTGTATTTGAGAAGAGGAATATGTACATAGTGTTTCTAAGGTGAAGAAAGACATACTAGTCAATATTTATTCAGAATATATTATATCCCAGGAACTAAGCTAAATTCTTTATGAATAGCATCTTGATTAATTTTCATCACAAACCAACAAGTGGGAGGTTTTAGTTTCCCTACCATTTAGCTACAGTTATCAACTTCTTCATCATAATCAGATTTGCATTTTAGAAAGTGTACAGGTAATAGAATGAGCAAATGGATTAAGAAGAACCGATTAAGAAGCTTGCTGCAGAGCACACACTAGGAGAAATTGAAGTTCCAGAGTATGTCATTAGTGTTTGGAATGGAAAAGAAGGGATGATTCATGAGTCACTTCAATTGTAAAGAAAATTAAAAAGACTGATGCAAACAACTGATTTTTAAAGTTCAAAAGAAAGAGGAATTGAATGAAGCCAAAGTTTTGACCACAGAGAACAAAGAGCAAACTACTACCAAAAAGAGATGGATCAACAGGAGGTAGGTGTTCTGGCTGGGAGATGCAAGGATGTGAACAGGGGGAGCAGTGAAACAAGGAGCTAAGATTTGCACTGCTGAGTCTGAGGCACCTCGTAGCTTGAAATGGGATACTAGAGCTTTGCAGTAAAAGATGTCCGAAGACATCGGTTTCGATGACTTTCACCTTGAGGTCAAAGTTGAAGTCCCAAACGTGAATATGACGGTAAGGAGAGAAGAAACAAAACGATCACTGACAGTTGTGACTTAAAAAAAGACCCTTAACACACATCTGTAAGACCACCCTGTCTTGCTGTCTGCTTAAACATTAACAACTGCAAGAGCAAAGTCAATACTTGTTTTGCTGATGTTTGCAGCTGAGGGACCAGGAAGAGTGACCATGATCTTAGAACTGCTTCTTTGCTATGGTTTTCCCTGATAAAACCATTTCTCTGCTGTATTCTCTCTCCTTACTCCTCTGAGAGCCATATGTTCATGTTATCCTACAATCATGTCCATGAACCTGTCTCTCTTACTTATTTCTCAACTGTCAAATCAGGTGGGAGCTTTGTGGGAGAGGCATGTAAGTTTTAGTGTTGTTGGGACAAATAAAATAGTGACTCCCACTAAAGAACACTGAGTTTTACAGCTTGATATAGTTAAATGAATTCAACTTGATTTGTTGAAATGTCCCATCCCTGCTCTGTCTCAAAAAGAAGAGCCTAAATATATAAATACTGACAGGAATACAGCAGATGTTTAAAACACTTTGCCTTTTCCTCATTATCTGTCTTTGGCTCATTCAATTCTGTTCACTTACCTTATCCCCAGTCTGCAACTGCCAAAACCCCATCTTTCAGTATCTAGCCCCAGGAATCCCTTAGGGAAGCTGTCCCTGCTCTGTCCCAATGGGTGTCAATCACCCTGCCCCTGAGCACTTTACATCTCTCTTAAAGCATTCATTGTGTTCATGTATTTTGTGGTGTGTGTGTATGAGTGTGACTGTGATTGGAGTTAATGAAACAAACACATTGCCATATTAGTAGTAACAATTAGAAGGGTTTCATGGAAACACAAGCCATGAATCCTTTCGCCCAACCTCATCACTTCCTACTGAAAATAACACTGTCAGTAGGAAAATCCCCCCATATTTGTAAATAGCAACAATGTAATCAGCCTTCAAAGCCTTCAATTATATTTCCTTATTGGTGATGCAGTTCTTTCCACAAGATGCAAGACATTGTCATAATTGAACCTTTGTATAATGGATTGGCAGAGCATGTAATCTAAACATCTGGATTCTTCTACACATGGCTCATTAGCTATTGCTGCAAAAGTCAATATGAACTCTATGCTGATACAATTAAATATGACTGGAAAAATACATGCTTCCATATTTTTGGTTATACATATGTATATATTTGACATACAATTCAATGTTGTCACAGGAATTTTTAAAAGAAAAGGTTTCTAGAGCCATGTCTGTTAACCATCATTGTACTACTTCCTGGAAGCAAGGGAAAAGTGAGTAGTGCTGGGCTGTCGGCCACTTCACCACATTGCCATACTGAGAGAATATATAATAATAAATAAATTCAGTCAAGTAACAGGATTTCTAGTCTGCTCTTCATGGTAAAAATATGCTTCAATTTGAAATTGTGCAGAATTGAGTAAAAAGAGTGTTTTTATCCAGCATTGCTTAACTTGCAAGAACACAAAAGAGGTGATTACAAATAATACTTTCACCCTCATTGCTGTACTACTAAAGTGACCTGAAAAGTGTGTGGCCTCAGACTGAGTCAGAATGAGAACACAGCTCATGAACTTCACAGTACTGGGTGAGCCAGCCAGGAGTAAAATCCAATAGCAAGGGAATTGAGAGAGAAGCAAACTATTACTCTTTCACTTTCACTCTTGCAGTCCCAAATTTGCCCTTTACAAGGCCAAAGACAAAGTAGTCCATACCAGAATTGGAGTGGCCTTTCCCTTTCAAGTTTCTGTAGGCATCAGAGCCTTAGAAAAGAGATGGCACCCTCCCGTATTTCTTCTTTTATAATTGTTACAAAGGGAGAAGGTAGTTTTCTTTCCCTGTATTTGGTCATCTACCATGGAAAAATATTGTGTTACATATTTTCTCTCTTACCTGAAATATCTCACCCTCATTCCAAACTAAGTAAATGCTAAACCAAAGGTGGTATGCTGTTATTAATTTAAATCACCCAAACTGTCCTACACGGAAATAGATGTACAAGTTGTCTTCAATCAGATTTCTTGAATACAGACCCTGAGATTTGCATACAAGGGGTTTATTGGCAAGTCTTCACAAAAATAATACATGTAAGGGAGTGATGGAAGTAGGATTTTGCAGAGGGAAAAGTTGAACTCTGGTGCGGCTACACCAAAACTTCAGCATGGAGAGTTCTGAGTTGAGGATGGCCCTTGAGAATTATCCCAAGCTAAGTCAAGGGGGTCAAGACTTTGGACCCCAAACTGACTAGTTATTGGATGCTAAGTTCTCCCAGCAAGGAAGCATAACCTTGAGGGAAGGAGTGTCCGTCTACCAAGGGCAATTCTCAGAGAGGGACAGAGCTCAGACCCATCAGCAGCCAACATATTCAGGCTTGGAGAATGAGCACCTTAGCTCTGAAAATGGTGATCTGGATGGCACATAATAGTGTTCACTACAGTCCACCCTAATTTAAGATGGTTGAATCTACTTAGTAAGTTCTCCCCATCTAGGAACATCTTCTTCAGGATTCTAATTGGTCTCATTTTCCAATGAAACTCACAAGAGGAAGGTTAGTAGAATGAACTACTGCAGACCTTTCCACCACAGCTGTTCTCAAGGCTCTAAGTGATACTCATCAGTGCCTGCCTTTACTACCCATTCTAGATTCTCCACACCCTCAGTTTGTACCTCTGTTGGTCTAGGTAGCTGACCTGTTGGGGTGACCCAAACTCTAATCTCTAAGGGATCTGAGTCCCTGGTCACCATGTAATTCTTGGGTCATGGCTGCTGTACTTGTACATGACACCTCATCACAGTGGACTATGTGAGTACCAAGAAACACACCAGTGGATCAGTGGTACCAAACTGCCCCAGTGTGAAACAGCAAACTTTCTTCCACTTGATAATTGGGGTCACCTACCTTGACATATCTTCTTTCCTTGCCTTCTTGTCTGTTGATATGAGGGAGCTGAAATGACCAGGCAGCCATAATAACTTAAAGTTCAATAGGGTTTTTATTTTGTCTCCTAGTGAAACCATTCTCCTTCTGGGATCAAGGACCTCCAAACACACAGAGCCTAAAATTAAAGGAAAAGAAAGGTAAAATTTCCCTCAAGTGGGTCGTAGGAGTGGTGGCAAGCTGGGCCACTCCGTTTCTATTTCTAGACCCTCTTATTCCACCTGCTGGGAAAACAACACCATCTTATGATCACTGATTTAAGTTATTTAATACACCCTGGAGGATGGCACCTCATCCTTCCAGGTGCCAACATAAAGTTGACATAGTTGTACCAAAAAAGGTACCCCATTCCACTTTCAGGCTGAGAGCTTCTGGCTGGTACAGTATAACAAATCCAATTATACATTTGGGGAACCAGGGATATGACTGCCATATGGATATGAGGAATGAGCCCACCCACAATGAACCCGACCCAAGCTCTTCATTTATACGCCCTCTCCAACAATGGAATACGACTGTCCCTGGGTATAACTAGCAGCTCAGAGCCTATGTCCAGTTATCCTTGAAATGTCTACATAGTCTTTCTCTAGCGCATATTACCCAGATAATATTCATATGCCCCTTCAGTGAGTTTTGTGAAATCATTACAACATAAGCATGTCGTGTTGCACTTTCTTTCTGATGATCATGACACCTTCAATAACTCTCCAAACAAAATCTAATACAAGGAAATACTACTTGAAATACAAGTGGCAATAATAAAATAAGTCACGTGTATCATTTATACTAAGATCAAAAGAGTTCAATTATATATCTATATATCTATGCTTAGCTCTAACTACATATCTAATACATCTATTTACTTATAAATATACATGTATATGTATTTATATAACAATTCTGAACAATAGATTTTTAATAAACAACTGGTGCTTGTGTAAATGAGATAAGAAAATATTCTTCTTACCTTGTTCATGGTAGCATCAGTATGACTACTTCCATTTCCTGGCATCCAAAACTCTTCCCCCCCGGGCAGCAGGCATGGGTCTCATGGAAGTGTAATACTCCATATACTCTTCACACAAAGTTTCTGAAGAGCTACTGGGAGGTAATAATCCATGGGTCAAATTTCTTCATGTCCTGCCCTTCATCCAGATTATATTTTCAAGGATGTCTGTGTGTTTAGCAGCCTTGGAAAATAGAGGTAGATATCTCCCTCTGGAGCCAAAAGAAGGTTTGATTACAGACTTAGAAAATTAATGTAATGTTTCCCTCCAGAGTAAAGGGCATGTTTGCTTACTGTACAGGTTAGTAAAGATAATGTCTGAGACTACCCTTGTAGTGCAGTGGTTAAGAATCCACCTGTCAATGCAGGGGATACATGTTTGATCCCTGGTCTGGGACTATCTCACATGCCTTGGAGCAACTAAGCCCGTGTACCACAACTACTGAGCATGTGTGCTGCAGCTACTGAAGCTTGCGTGTCCAGAGCCCATGCTCCGCAACAAGAGAAGTCACCGCAATGAGAACCCTGCACACCGCAATGAAAAGTAGCCCCCAGTTGCCACAAATAGAGAAAACCTGCGCACGGCAACGAAGACCAAAACAGTCATAAATAAATAAATAAATAAATAAAGTAAGACTAGTAAAGTGTTTATGAACATGAAATGTGTGGAAATTAAGTTAAAAAAAGAAGACGAGTGCCCCGAGCAAAGGGCAGGTATCTTGCTTCCCATTATTAAAGATTTGAGTTTCCTAAATTCAGAGTTCATTTCCTGTAATGCAACCCACTACATGTATAGGTATCACCTGGACCTGTTTGCATCACCTGATGAGAACTGGGTCTGAAGAACCAGTATAAAAATGCTGATACTTTGGCTACTGCTATTGCTGTGAATAATAAACTGCCCTTTATCTCTGACCCAGGGACCTTGTATCTCATACCAGCATCCAAAAATCTGTGGCAAGTTAATTTGTTAGTTTGCAAGTAGGATAAAAATCTCACCATCTTCACAATTCTAGATACGTCTTTATGTGATTATGCCAAGGGTTTATTCCTAACAGCAGCAAGAGTGTTATAAACACCATTGTACAAAACACTGAAGACAGATAGTAACAATCATCCACATGCCTGTGTTCCATCCAGAAAAGGGAGGTACTAAGCCATGAAACTATTACCTTTCCTAAATCTTGTAACTATTTTGTGATGGAACCCAGAGCTAAATGTTGCTAGTCTGATTACTATGATGATTTCTACCTGATGAGTGTTTCTGATCTCTGTACTTCAGAGGAAAATCTTATGGAGTTTTGCATCTGGAGCTCAGTTTTGAGACTTTTATACACCTCTCATCTTCCAACGTTTACATTTAAAAAGGGAATCACCATTGCTTTATTCCTATAAGAATAGCAATGTCATATTCTACCATTTACACCATAATTAATTATCAAACTACTCTGACATTGGGACCAATGTTCTAACTCATCATCTTAGCCTTAGTTCCTCCAAAGCTGAGTGAGACAGAGGTCTGCATGCCAGGAATTTATATGCAAATGTGATCTCAATGAGCAGAAATGAAGTCCAGGAAAAGTGAACCAGGGAACAAGGGAAAGCCAGTACAAGGCTGCATCATCCAGACGGTCAACTGCTACAACTGATCCAGCTCAAACCAACAGGACTTCTGATGAGCCTTATGAAATGCAGTTTAGAATTAGGAGAAAATATTGATCTCTAGACTTTTGCCCCCCAGCCCCCACTGGTTCAAGGTGATGCCATGGGCATTTTCTCCCTGAATTTCCAGGTTGCACATGTGTACAGACCAACAGGGCTGCCACGGCAACACCTAAGAATCCCCACAGTAGGAAACAAGAGATGCAAGGAGAGATGTTGTCAAGTCTATCTCATCCGCACACAGCTGGTGAAAACAGTGCTCCAAAATGATGCCTGAAATAACAGGTGGGGCTGCAAGGACTGAGAATGGTGTCCATGAGCTGTCTAAAATGTGCCTCTTCTGTATACGTTTTCGGTTGTAAAAATGGTAGCCTCTATTTCTGATCAGAAACCAGCCACTTTGAGTCCTAACTATACTTTTCACCCACTAGAGAAATGCTATCACTCTGTTTCTTTGCACCAGCTATTTCTTAAATCAAAATCTCTGTAAAAATAAATTAAAAAAAAAAAAAGAACTGTAAGGAAATATACTGTGTTGGTTAAGTCAGTTTTAAAAAATGAATAGATAGACTTAAACAAAAAGTCTGTAAAACATAAGAGTGAAGAGGATAAATTCTGGAGTTAGACTTGTCCTGCAATAGGTAGCTCTAATGTACCCTGAGCAAGTGACTTAACCTCCCGATGCTTCTGTTTTCTCACCTGTGATAGGAAAATAATAATCATATCTACATAAAGGGTTATTTATAAGGATTAAATATATTAATATTTGCAAAGCATTCTGAAAGGTGTTCAGCACGTGGTCAGAGTCCATGAAAGTTATTTATCACCTATTAAATAAAACTTCATCATTTTTGATATTTTTTAGCTTAAGTTTAAGGTTAATTACAGAATAAAATTTCAATAAAACATATGGCTTGATTTGCTTATATTGGGGTCTAAAATGATGGATAGGGAAATTCCCTGGTGTTCCAGTGGTTAAGACTCTGCCCTTTCACTGATGAGGGTGTGGGTTCAATCCCTGGTTAGGGAATTAAGATCCCGCAAGCCACACGGCGTGGCAAAAATAAATAAATAAATAAAATTAAATGATGGATGGAGTGTATTGAATTTGGGCAATATATAGTCCCAATTTGTCCATAAATTTGTAAGAAAGGAACAGGAAGAAAATACCCAAATATGAACTTATACATCTATACAATTCCCTAAAGCCAGTGAGGCTCCATTTTCTCCACAATTTCCTCTACAGTCTCATCCCTATGCCCAGGTTTCAGGATGGTCCATGCATGTGCTGAGTTTTTGGTTCCATGATACACCATTCTTGCTCCCTCTTCATGACTCTCACAAGTTATTCCCTTTGTCTACAACACTATTTCTTCAACTCTCTGACTAATAATACTCATCCTTCAGGGCTCAGATTCTTCTGCCACTGGGAAGCCTTCTTGGATCCCCAACTCTGACCAAGCTTGCCATCCTCTGTGCCCTTATGGCACCCCATATTTCCCTGTTACAACACTTACCATCCAGCATTGTAATGATCTGTCCTCATCTGTTTCCCTCATTAGACCAAATTCCACAGTTAATGTTTCATTTCCTTCATTTTGTTCAGTGCTGGCACACATAGACCCTTAAGGAATGTTAGTAGAATTAACAAATGAAAATGAATAAACATATAAATAAGTTCATAGAGCAATAAAAGACACAGAAGACACCAACTAGTTGAATTACACACAAAAAAATGACAAATCTGAACATTCACTTGGTTTTCTCATGTCTGTTCTCCAGTCCTCAGACTCAAGGTGGGTTGAGCTCACACATGGTGGTGGCCTCCTCCTGGACTATAATAGCAAGCTGTACATTTGCACCTGCTCCTTCAGACTGATGCCTGACCATGCAGGTCTTCTACTGAGTTTCTAGCTTTGGCTGAGGCCAAGGAGAAGTCCAGCTCCATCATCTTTCCTAATAAACAGTATTACACTGCTCCCTGTTGCCCTTTTTTTAATGTGACCCCAAATACGGTCTTCATACTGATATCCTCAACCTCTGTGAGGTGCATGAAGGATAAAATAGAGAGAGTCCAATCCAGAGATACAAACTCAATTGGTACAGTGATTGGGACATCACTTCAGTGTCACCAAAGACAAAAGTCACCCACTGCTCTTTAACATAAAGTCATTTCCCTTAATTATCAATATTTCAGCAGTCTCTTTTCACTAGAATGTGATTATAATCCCAACTGCTTCCTCATTATCAATCATTAACACAAAAAAGAGGTACTATTTTTAAACTGAACCGAAGATTTTTAGGTCCTCTATCTTCTTTTTTGATACTCTGCTCCCCAGTCCTCATAGCCTTCCCTTAAAGGTTTCTCCCTTGAGAAGAATCTGTACCAGCTCCTGTGGTTCTACAACTGGCCTACAAACCTACCAAGAAGAGGGATTATAAGGCTCAAGGCAGTGATTCCCAAAGTATGATCTTTGGACCACCTGGATCATAATCACCAGGGTGGGTATCCACAACTCAATGCAATAAACAAGATGATCTTGGGGTGGATCCCTTGAACGTCATCTTAAATCCCTCAGATGATTACTATACACACTCAACATTGAGATCCACAGGCTTGACTACTTCCAGTATTTCTAAGTATTTTAAAGAAAATAAGCTTCAGACTTCAAAGTAATGAATGTCTCTCTATATAGAGCTGAACTAAAGGTCACTTGCTTAACTATAGGAATCATCCTGGCTCAGGTAACCATCTATGGAGCAGATTCACACTTTAAAATCAAGTGAATTAATGACACGATATGGAATTGAGAGCACACCAACTATGGAGGTTATTGACTCTGACATCTGACATAAGTTTAAACCTGAAGCCAGAATTTATGAGCTGCTTAGAGATGTTTTTAACTTCTATGAACTGAATGTTCTTGTGATAACAAACATAGTTGGAAGTCTATAGAACCTTCAGAGATTTGCTTGCCTGTGCAGTGGATATGCATGATTACCTGAAATACTGGAGCACTTAAGAGAAATATTAATGATGCTGAAGAATTCCTTCAAAGTTGAAGAATCTGGCTGTAGGTTGCATTTGAGTAACATCCAGAATTAATAAATTGGTGAGCAATGCCCTAGGCACAATGGTACTAGATAAATATACTAGTAAAGAGATAGTATCTATTTCATGAGTAAAAAAATTTTGAAGTAATCTCAGGACATTTTTCTTCACAAACAAGCCATTATTTTCCTATAAAGACCATCTCTTTGCTAGCAAAAATTATATTTATTTCTTGATCTGGGTAATTTTCATCTATGGTGAAATTCCTCTGAGTGAACACTATATACAAGAATTGAAGAGCATATTAGTTTCTATTGTATCAAACAAGGTGGTGATAATTTCTAAATGCAATCCTTTGACTGGAGGTTGGTTCTCACTTTGGGGAAAATATTGTAAATTCTTTTTACATGCTGAGAAAAGGCAGTCAATTCCTTCTTTCCCTATATACAGTTGTGTACTAAGATTCCAGAGAGAAAGAGAATCCCATCAAAGGGACACTTGACGTCCATCCACCTCTGATGCACCAAAAAGCTCCATCTTTAGTGAGCTGATGTGACAGTCTGCTAAGACTGAATCAGTATATGCCATCCCTCACTTCAGAAATGCCAGAAACCTCTACAGGAATGAGAGATTAAATTACTCCTTGTAGGCACAACCATATGGACAAAGGCGTATATTAGAGTCATTAATTAAAATCTTTAGAAATAATACAGTATCAAGTATCAGATATTTCATAGACCCATACATTAATAAAAATAGACTTTTGCTTTTCCCAGAAGATGTTTAATTAAACAATAACAAGAAGAGCAAAAACCGGTATATAAGGTACATTATGTTGAAAGAAATGCTGGTCCTTGTTATTTTAGCTTAGATTCATTCTTTTTTATTCAGTAAAGATGTATTCATTGTTCCCTCATGCCTAATGCCATACTAAATATCAGTAGTTCAAAGAACAATAATACAATACTGACTTTGTCCCCACATAAGTTCAACTTCAATAGGGAGAAATAAACACATTAACAAATAATTATAACACACTGTGTGTTCATTGTCACAATATAGGAATGATTTTTTACATAAATCCTTGGAGTTCTCATAAAGATACAATTTGAGTTCAGTCTTGAAAAATTAGGGAAAGTGGGGGATGAGCCTTCACACAAGGGAAGCTTCAAGTGCAAAGTCAGAACTGACTGAGCAAACACAGTTTATTCAGGTGCTGGCTGGAAGGTCCACAGCTGCAGCACAGAACAGATGAAGAACAGTGTCAGGAAACAAGGCTGGAAAGGTATTTTATAGTCCTCTTGTGAAAGACAAAAAGGCACTGAAAAAGTCACCCATGACCCTTCACAAAATAAAACTATTTTTCAACAAACTATTTTTTAAAGTAATTACTTAAACATTTCTCAATAAAAGTGGATAATATGAAACTTTCCACCAAATAGGATATATTTGTTGAAAAATAATACAATTTTATGACCACATACCCACAAGAAGCTTAAAATTCCACTTACAGAATCATAAACATTGTTTTTTGAAGTCACACGCAGTTCTGATAGTTCATAATTATAAGGAAATTAAACAGAAAGAAGACAAACTAGGTCAGCAATGTAGGGCACTAATCATCCGATTCTATTCAGTCTGTTTTAGAATTCTGAACACTAATTCTTCCAACATGTGAAATTAGAAGATTGGCTTCTTTCTAATCTTAGTGGAAAGAAAAATAAAAATATATTCAAATATTTGGAGCTAAAAATGGTGTGTAGGAAAACATAGGCAGAACACTCTATGACATAAATCACAGCAAGATCCTTTTTGACCCACCTTTGAGAGAAATGGAAATAAAAATAAAACTAAACAAATGGGACCTAATTAAACTTAAAAACTTTTGTGCAGCAAGGAAACCATAAACAAGATGAAAAGACAACCCTCTGAATGGGAGAAAATATTTGCAAATGAAGCAACTGACAAAGGATTAATCTCCAAAATATACAAGCAGCTCACGCAGCTCAATATCAAAAGAACAAACAACCCAATCCAAAAATGGGCAGAAGATCTAAATAGACATTTCTCCAAAGAATATATACAGATTGCCAACAAACACATGAAAGGATGCTCAACATCACTGATCATTAGAGAAATGCAAATCAAAACTACTATGAAGTATCTCCTCACACCAGTCACAATGGCCATCATCAAAAAATGTACAAACAATAAATGCTGGAGAAGGTGTGCAGAAAAGGGAACAATCCTACACTGTTGGTGGGAATGTAAATTGATGCGGCCACTATGGAGAACAGTATGGAGGTTCCTTAGAAAACTAAAAATAGGAATACCATATGACCCAGCATCCCACTACTGGGCCAATACCCTGAGAAAACCACAATTCAAAAAGGGTCATGTACCACAATGTTCATTGCAGCACTAATTACAATAGCCAGGACATGGAAGCAGCCTATGTGTCCATCAACAGATGAATGGATAAAGAAGATGTGGCACATATATACAATGGAATATTACTAAGCCATAAAAGGAAATGAAATTGAATTATTTGTAGTGAGACAGACCTAGAGACTGTCATACAGAATGAAGTAAGTCAGAAAGAGAAAAACAAATACCATATGCTAACACATATATATGGAATCTAAAAAAATAAATGGTTCTGAAGAACCTAGGCACAGGACAGGAATAAAGACACGTATGTTGAGAATGGACTTGAGGGCACGGAGAGGGGGAAGGGTAAGCTGGGACGAAGTGAGAGAAGTGACATGGACATATATACACTATCAAATGTAAAATAGATAGCTAGTGGGAAGCAGCCACATAGCACAGGGAGATCAGCTGAGTGCTTTGTGACCACCTAGAGGGGTGGGATAGGGAGGGTGGGAGGGAGACACAACAGGGAGGGGATATGGGGATATAAGTATACGTATAGCTGATTCACTTTGTTATACAGAAGAAACTAACACAACAATGCACAGCAATTATACTCCAATAAAATGTTAAAAAAATGATATAATCCTCATTGCTTATAATATAATGAGGAAAAGAGTTGAGAATTTACATCAAAATGCTAAACATATTAATAAAGGTATATACAAGATATACTGGGAGTATCAAAGAAAATCTTCCAGCCTCTTTGAAGGAAAGAAACGATTTCACATGAATAGGGAAGAGCCTGGTAAATTAATGGGGGAAGGAAATTTCAGGGCATCAGGACACTGTTTCAGAAAATACTCGTAAGGCATTTTACCATTTGATACTAAAGATATGGTACATCTCTTGTTTGTCCAAATATGATAAAACTCTGTTTTTGTGTAGTTGATATTTTTATTATTATTTATCACAAGGTACAAGTGTTGTTTTTTTTTTAATTTTGTTATTTCCTTTTACTTTTGACAGGGGGATGTTAGAGCCATGCTTACCAATTATGGTGACAAGGTACGGTGTCAATTTGCTGTATACCTCCTAGAAAGTTAAGTTCCCTCTAAAGCATGATTTGACCACCAAATTGTATTTAGCAATTTTCTGTTTCATTGCCATTCATTTTATTCTTTGTGTTTCTGGCTGTTTTTTTTCCCCTGGATGCCAAGAGATACAATGATTAATACATAAAAAACTCTGTCTTGGTTAACAAAAGTAGAACATGACACTTGACAATACTAGGGCTTGACGGTTAACATCTGCCTGGGGATAGTCTAAAGCTATGTTGATTGAATCACAACTCAATCACATTTATATGCCAGAAATCATTTTTATAGCCTTCATAAACTTGTATTAACTACTTCAAGGCTAGAGACAGAACGAGATGATTCATTTCTACTGTTTGCCTACGGAAAATAACCATCTATGGATATCCTTTTACTTATTTTTTAAAAACATCTTTATTGGAGTATAATTGCTTTACAATGGTGTGTTACTATATGCTTTATAACAAAGTGAATCAGCTATACATATATATCCCCATATTTCCTCCCTCTTGCATCTCCCTCCCTCTGACCCCCCCTATCCCACCCCTCTAGGTGGTCACAAAGCATTGAGCTGATCTCCCTGTGCTATGCAGCTTCTTCCCACTAGCTATCTATTTTACATTTGGTAGTGTATGTATGTCCATGCCACTCTCTCACTTCGTCCCAGCTTACCTTTCCCCCTCCCGGTGTCCTCAAGACGATTCTATACATCTGCATTTTTATTCCTGTCCTGCCCCTAGGTTCTTCATGACTTGATTTGTGACCCAAGGTATGATCTATTCTGGAGAATGTTCCATGAGCACTTGAGAAGAAAGTGTATTCTGCTGTTTTTGGATGGACTGTCCTATAAATTAAGTCCATCTTGTTTAATGTATCATTTAAAGCTTGTGTTTCCTTATTTATTTTCATTTTGGATGATCTGTCCATTGGTGAAAGTGGGGTGTTAAAGTCCTCTACTATTATTGTGTTACTGTGGATTTCCCCTTTTATGGCTGTTAAAATTTGCCTTATGTATTGAGGTGTTCCTATGTTGGGTGCATAAATATTTACAATTGTTATATCTTCTTGGATTGATCCCTTTATCATTATGTAGAGTCCTTCTCTGTCACTTGTAATAGTCTTTATTTTAAAGTCTATTTTGTCTGATATGAGAATTGCTACTCCAGCTTTCTTCTGATTTCCATTTGCAGGAAATATCTTTTTCCATCCCCTCACTTTCAGTCTGTATGTGTCTCTAGGTCTGAAGTGGGTCTTTTGTAGACAGCATATATACGGCTCTTGTTTTTGTATCCATTCAACCAATCTATGTCTTTTGGTTGGAGCATTTAATCCATTTACTTTTAAGGTAATTATCGATATGCATGTTCCTATTACCATTTTCTTAATTGTTTTTGGATTGTTATTGTAGTTCTTTTCCTTCTTTTGAAAATGCTAAAGAAGTTTCTTTAGCATTTGTTGTAAAGCTGGTTTGGTGGTGCTGAATTCTCTTAGCTTTTGCTTGTCTCTAAAGTTTTTAATTTCTCCCTTGAATCTGAAAGAGATCCTTGCTGGGCAGAGTAATCTTCGTTGTAGTTTTCCCCTTTCATCACTTTAAATATGTCCTGCCACTCCCTTCTGGCTTGCAGTTTCTCTGAAAGATCAGCTGTTAACCTTATGGGGATTCCTTTATGTGTTATTTGTTGATTTTCCCTTGCTGCTTTTAATATTTGTTCTTTGTATTTAATTTTTGATAGCTTGATTTATATGTGTCTTGCTGTGTTTCTCCTTGGATTTATCCTGTACGGGACTCTCTGTGCTTCCTGGACTTGATTGACTATTTCCTTTCCCATATTAGGGAAGTTTTCAACTATAATCTCTTTAAATATTTTCTCAGTCTCTTTCTTTTTCTCTTCTTCTTCTGGGACCCCTATAATTCAAATGTTGGTGCTTTTAATGTTGCCCCAGAGGTCTCTGAGAGTGTCCTCAGTTCTTTTCATTCTTTTTTCTTTATTCTGCTCTGCAGTAGTTATTTCCACTATTTTATCTTCTATGTCTCTTATCTGTTCTCTGCCTTAGTTTTTCTGCTATTGATTCCTTCTAGAGAATTTTTAATGTCATTTATTGTGTTGTTCACCATTGTTTCTTTGCTGTTTAGCTCTCTGAGGTCCTTGTTAAACGTTTCTTGTATTTTCTCCATTCTATTTCCAAGATTTTGGATCATTTTTACTATCATTCTTCTGGTCGCCTCAAGCCAAACACCATATTTACTTATTTTTTAAATCAACATATTTTTGAGTGTACTTGACCTGTGAGAAGGAAATATTCATTATGACCTGTAAGTATAGGTTTTCATTAGCTATAGAACATATACTATGCTAGTTTTCTGAAAGGACATTTAGGCACCAAATACACAAATTAAGTACAGTTCTTGTCTGAAAATAAATAAATAAATAAATAAATAAATAAATAAATAAATAAATAAATAAAATTTTAATTAAAAAGGTGTGTAATTATTGAACCATTTCAGTAGATGTGAACAGTCTTCTATGTTCTGTCCCCCTTGGTATCATAGAGCACTTCAGTCCAGTATTCACAGATATTTTAGAAAAAACTAATCTTATAATAAAGCAGGTATACAGGATGTGCTCTCTCACTCCTCTGCCCATCCTCCCTTCACCCATTCCACTTTAAGGCACTATCTTACTGCAAAAGAAGATTCTATAAAAGCCTCTACCAGTTGACTGAAGAGCAATATTTATTTTTTAGAAAAGGAATCTTTATTGAAGTAAAGAACAGATGTTATTCAAGGAAAGTGAGATTTTTGAATCTCCATCTTCCAAAATATGTTTTCATTTTGACCTTTTTAAAAAGCTTTTGTGACTATGTGTTCCCAGAATGCCTACCATTTTTAATTATCTCGATCACCACAACCATATGCTGTGTTAGTCTTATGTACTAGGACGTTCAAACTTAGAATCTCGTATTCATATATGAAAAAAATAACTGCAGCACTGCTCGAAAAATGAAACTATATGTTCTTGGATCATTTTTAGAAAATTTACATTAACACTACATATTTTTTCTCCCCTCTAAATGGGCAGTCATGGCCTATATGTTAAGTGTTAAAGTTCAGCAACAGAAAATATATGATTTTGGTGAGCAAATAACCTACAGATAACTTTTAAACATTTTGCTTGAAACTTCCTAAACAATTATTTTAGCCAGCTGCTTTGATCTCATACTGGAAAGCCTAAAACATATGAAATCATCAAGGATACTTATATTTCTAACCCCATTTTAAGAGTTCATCGTTGTGAATAAACCATTCCTAGGACTGAAATTATTTTTCCAATAGTATCACTATATTGAAAGTTTTAGTTTATGATTTAGTATCCTTAAATATTCAACATTTAAAACAGAAATGTAACACTTGGCAATATCACTAGCTCATATTATACTAACATTCCACTGAAAACAACTAGAAAAGATTAATAAAGTATTACAACTATACAGATGGATACAACTATACATTATATATGCATAAATATATGTAAATATACATATACATAATTAAATATTTGAAGAGCTACTGAGACAGATGACCCTTGAGGTATCAGGATCTAAGAAAAGGGAAGGACAAGAAGTTGAGTCCAAACATCTGGTTGCTCTATCCTCCAACAGACATGTGCCAGATTTTAAGTAAAACCAAAAGATTAAGAAGCTGATTTTTTTTTTTTTTTTTTGGCGGGGGCAATTGTCAAAATTCTGCCCTTGGGCTGCCCAGACCTTTCCAGTTCCTTCTTGTCTCATCTTAGTCCTGCCTTGATGTGGACTTGGGCTCAGCCCCCAAGTCAATTATGCCAAAATATTCAAGCCTCCTGTGAGAAGCAGATTATTTTAATATTCCATATGTAAGTGAGCTCATACAGAATTTTTCTTTCTCTGTTTGACTTATTTCATTTAGCATAATGCCCTCAAATTTTATCCATGTTGTTGTAAATGGTGGAATTTCTTTTTTATGGCTGAATAATATATATGTATACATATATACACATACATATGCATATATATCTCATTTTCTTTATCCATTCATCTGTCAATGGATATTTAGTTTGTTTTCATGTCTTGGCTATTGTGAATAATTCTTCAGTTAACATGAGGGTGCATATGTCTCTTCAAGATAGTGATTTCATTTCTTTCAAATATAAACCGAGAAGTGGGATTGCTGGATCATATAGTAGTTCTATTTTTAATTTCTTGAGGAACTTCTATACTGTTTTCCATAGTGGTTGTACCAATTTATATTCCCTCCAAAAATGCACAAGGATTTCCTTTTCTCCCCATCTTCACCAACACTGATCTCTTGTGTTTTTTATGACAACAATTCTAACAGATGTGAGTTGGTATCTCATTGTGGCTTTGATTTGCAGCTTCCTGATGATTAGTGACATTGCATATCTTTTCATGTACCTGTTGGTCATTTGTATGTCTTCTTTGGAAAAATGTCTATTCAGGTCCTCTGCACATTTTTTATCAGATTGTTTTTTATTTTTATTTTTTGCTATTGAGTTATATAAGTTCCGTATATATATTAGATATTAACCTTATATATGGCTTTTAAATACTTCCTCCCATTGAATGGGTTGCCTCTTCATTTTGTAGATTATTTCTTTTCTATGAAAAAGCTTTTTAGTTTGACATTGTCCCACTAATTTATTGTTGTTTTTGTTGCTTCTGTTTTGGTGTCATATGCAAAAAATTATTGCCAAGACCAATGTCAAGGAGATTTTTCCCTATGTTTTCTTCTAGGAGTTTTACAATTTCAGGTCTTACATTTAAGTCTTTAATTCATTTCAAGTTAATTTTTGTGGGTGATGTAAGATACGGGTCTATTGTTTTGTATGTAAATAACCAGGTTTCCCAACGCCATTTATTGGAAAGATTATATTTTCTCCTTGATTATTCTTGGCTCCCTTGCCAAATATTAGTTGATCATATATGTGTGGGTTTATTTCTGGGCTCTTAATTATGTTACATTGGTCTTTTTTTATGCCAGTACCATATTGTTTTGATTGCTATAGCTATGTAGCACAGTTTGAAATCAGGAAGTGTGATGCCTATAGCTTTGTTCTTCTTTCCCAAGGTTGCTTTGGCTATTTGGGGTCTATTTTGGTTCCATTTTTTCTGTGAAAAAGTACCATTGGAATTTTGATAGGGATTGCATTGAATCTATAGATGGCTTTGAGTAGTATGGACATTTTAACAATATTAATTCTTCTGATGCATGAACACAGGATATCCTCCCACTCATTTGTGTCTTCTTCAGTTTCTTTCATGAACGTCTATAGTTTTCAATGTATAGGTTTTTAAATTCCTTGGTTAAATTTATTCCTAAATATTTTATTGTTTCTGATGCTATTGTAAAGGGATTGTTTATTTCTCTTTCAGAATTAATGTATAGAAATGCAACTGATTGCAACTGTTTTTTTGTATTTTGATTTTGTACTCTACAACTTCACTTATTTATTAAGTCTACCAGTGTTTTGGTGGAGCTTTAAGATTTTCTATATCAATAACTGTCATCAGCAAACAGAGACAATTATTTTACTTCTTCCATTCTTATTTGGATGCCTTTTCTTTCTTTTTCTTGTCTAACTGCCCTGGCTAGGACTTTCAGCACTATGTTGAAGAGGAGTGGTAAGAGTGGGCACCTTTGTCTTGTTCCTGATTTTAGAGAAAACACTTTTAGCTTTTCGTGGTTGACTACAATATTAGCAGTGCATTTGTCATATATGGCCTTTATGATGTTAGGTATGTTCCTCCTATACCCAATTTGTTGACAGCTTTATCATGAAAGAGTACACTGTATTGACGTTTGTCAAATGCTTTCTGTGCCTCTATCAAAAGTGTCATATAATTTAATCTTCACTCTATTAAAGTGGTATATCACATTTTTTAATTTCCATATGTTAAACCATCTTTTCATCACAATGGTAAAACCAACTTAATCATGGTACATGATAATTTTAATATGTGTTTAAATTTGGTTTGCTAGAATTCTATTGAGAATTTTTGCATCTGTATTCATAAGAGATATTAACCTATAGTTTTCTTTTTTTGTACTATCCTTACCTGGCTTTGGTATTAGGGTAATACTGGCCTTGTAAAGTCAGTTTTGGAGTGTTCTCTTCTCTTTTATCTATTGGAAAAGTTTGAGAAGCATTAGAATGAATTCTTCTTTAATGTTAAGGCTGGTTTTAAAGAAAGTAAAGATTTCCTAGTTAAAAAAAAATCAAAGGACAACCTTTTTTATCTTTATGTGAAAGTCTTCTTTTAATAAATATAAAGAGGAAACTGCTCTCTACCTAACACCTTAAAAGAAACTTGAGTGATTGAAGATAAGAAGGCAAGGAAGTCTACAAAATTCTTGAGAACTTGGAAGAGTTGTAATCAATAAACTTTCTATCATCAGCACTTCAAAGTAAAACTGTGCATTACTGCTGCTTTAAGATGTATGTTTCACTTAGAAAGGTATAACCTTCAAGACTGAACCAGGAAGAAATAGAAAATATGAACAGAAAAATCACAAGTAATGAAATTGAAACTGTGATTAAAAATCTTCCAACAAAGTCCATGACCAGATGGCTTCACAGGTGAATCCTATCAAACATTTAGAGAAGAGCTAACGCCAATCCTTCTCAAACTCTTCCAAAAAAATTGCAGAGGAAGGAACACTCCAAAACTCATTCTATGAAGCCACCACCACCGTGATACCAAAACCAGACAAAGACACTAAAAAAAAAGAAAATTATAGACCAATATCACTGATGAATATAGATGCAAAAATCCTCAACAAAATATGAGCAAACAGAATTCAACAACACATTGAAAGGATCATACAACATGGTCAAGTGGGATTTATCCCAGGGATGCAAGGATTCTTCAATATACACAACTCAATCAATGTGATACACCATATTAACAGATTGAAGAATAAAAACAATATGATCATCTCAATAGATGCAGAAAAAGTTTTTGACAAAATTCAACATCAATTTATGATAAAAACTCTCCAAAAAGTGGGCATAGAGGGAAACTGCCTCAACATAATAAAGGCCACATATGACAAACCCACAGCAAACATCATTCCCAATGGTGAAAAACTGAAAGCATTTCCTCTAAGATCAGGAACAAGACAAGGAAGTCCACTCTCACCACTATTATTCAACAAAGTTTTGGAAGTCTTAGCCACAGCAATCAGAGAAGAAAAAGAAATAAAAAGAAACAAATTGGAAAAGAAGAAGTAAAATTGTCACTGTTTGCAGATGTCATGATAGTATACTTAGAAAATCCTAAAGATGTCACCAGAAAACTACTAGAGCTAATCAATGAATTTGGTAAATTTGCAGGATACAAATTATATTTGTATAACAACAAAAGTAATACACAGAAATTTCTTGCATTCCTATACACTAACAACGAAAGATCAGAAAGAGAAATTAAGGAAACACTCCCATTCACCATTGCAACAAAAAGCATAAAATACCTAGGAATAAACCTACTTAAGGAGGTAAAAGACATGTACTCAGAAAACTATAAGACACTGATGAAAGAAATCAAAGATGATACAAACAGATGGAGAGATATACCGTGTTCTTGTATTGGAAGAATCAACATTGTGGAAATAACTATATTACCCAAAGTAGTCTACAGATTCAATGCAATCCCTATCATATTACCAATGGCATTTTTTTTATAGAACTAGAACAAAAAATCTTAAAATTTATATGGAGACACAAAAGACCCCAAATAGCCAAAGCAATCTTGAAGGGAAAACAAACAAACAAACAAAAAAACCAAACAGAGCTGGAGGAATTAGAATCCCTGATTTCAGACTATACTACAAAGCTACAATAATCAAGACAATATAGTACTGGCACAAAAACAGAAATATAGATCAATGGAACAGGATAGAAAGCCCAGAGATAAACTCACACACCTATGGTCAACTAATCTACAACAAAGAAAGCAAGGATATACAATGGAGAAAAGATAGCCTCTTCAACAAGTGATGCTGGGAAAACTGGACAGCTACATGCAAAAGAATGAAATTAGAACACCCCCTAATACCACACATAAAAATAAACTAAAAATGGATTAAAGACCTAAATGTAAGACCAGACACTATAAAACTCTTAGAGGAAAACATAGGAAGAACACTGTTTGACATAAACCACAGCAAGATTTTTTTGACCCACCTCCTGGAGTAATGGAAATAAAAACAAAAATAAACAAATGTGACCTAATGAAATTTAAAAGCTTTTTCACAGCAAAGGAAACTATAAAAAAGACAAAAAGACAACCCTCAGAATGGGAGAAAATATTTGCAAACCAATCAATAGACAAAGGATTAATCTCTAAATATACATAAACAGCTCATGAAACTCAATACCAAAAAAAAACAAACAACCCAAGCAAAAAATGGGCAGAAGACCTAAATAGACATTTCTCCAAAGAAGATATATAGATGTCCAAGAGGCTCATGAAAAGCTGCTCAACATCACTAATTATTAGAGCAATGCAAATCAAAACTACAATGAGGTATCACCTCACACCAGGTAGAATCGGCATCATCAGAAAATCTACAAACAACAAATACTGGAGAGGATGTGGAGAAAAGCGAACACTCTTGTACTGTTGGTGGAAATGTAAATTGATATAGCCACTATGGAGAACAGTATGGAGCTTCCTTAAAAAACTGAAAACAGAATTACCATATGACCCAGCAACCCCACTACTGGGCATATACCCTGAGAAAAACATAATTCAAAAAAGACACATGCACCCCAGTGTTCATTGCAGCACTATTTACAATAGCCAGGTCATGGAAGCAACCCAAATGCCCCTTGACAGATGAATGGATAAATAAGATGTGGTACATATATACAATGGAATATTACTTAGCCCTAAAAAGCAACAAAATTCAGTCATTTGTAGAGACATGGATGGACTTAGAGACTGTCATACAGAGTGAAGTAAATCAGAAACAGAAAAACAAATATTGTATATTAACGCATATAAGTGGAATCTAGAAAAATGGTACAGATGAACCGGCTTGCAAGTCAGAACTAGACACACAGATTTAGAGAACAAATGTATGAGCACCAAGGGAAGAAAGTGGGGCAGGGAGGTGGTCGGATGAATTGGGAGATTGGGATTGACATATATACACCAATATGTATAAAAAGATAACTAATAAGAACCTGTTGTATAAAAAAAATAAAATTCAAAAACATAAGAAAATAAATTTTAAAAACTGTATGGTTCAAAGTTATGAATACAGCAGTGACCATTCAACTCCCATTTCATTTGAATCCCTTACCACCTCATGGTTTTTTTTGTTAAATTGTCTCTTTTGTGATCTGAAAAAATATTATTTGGTGTATTTAAACTTTGTATATGTAATAATATACTATATATATTTTTAATATATGTACCTCTTACCTCATTTCCATGCCAAGACTTAAGTGTACTTTAGAGTTCTAGTTGTTCAGACTGATAAAAATTGATGTTGAGGTTGGAAAGGAGAGATATTTTTTACATAAAGACATGATAAACTGATAAATGAAAAGGAAATGGAGAAGGTAGATGGAAGAGGAATAAAAGAGAGAAACGAGAATGTATGTTTTTAGAAATTCAAAGATTGTATATGTCAACTGTATTTAAGGCTTAAAGTAGGAGCTCTGGTGTATACAACCTCAGAGCACTGTGAACATGATGGATGATGAGAGACCATGAGGTCAAGGCTGCATGATCTATATGCCTCTATTGCTTCCAAGAAGTCAGAGGAGGACAGAACATAAGCTAGGGTTGCAGAAAAAGACCTAATTTTTCTACCCAGAGAGGATGAGCAATAATGAGTTGCCCTATTTTTCCAAGTCATCAAGGTGAATTCAGATGTTAATTTCTTAACACAGTCTTCCTTGATGTTCAGATTAAAGATACCTTTTGTCCTTCACTCTACCTCCAGTACTTTATTTTCTAACTAGTTTAATAAATATAGTAGCTATAATCTCAGTTCACAGACCCATTTTTTAACTTTAATTTTTTAAACTTTAAATCCAATATTTTTTAAAACTTTAGATATAATTTTAATGATTCCAGAGTTCTTAATCCACAAAGATGTTAAGAAAGTCTATCTCAAACAGTCCTGGAGCCCCTACCATCTCTGGACAGCTCCAGAATCCAGGATGTTAATTGGATTCCTAAAATGAAAAAGGAGGTTCTCACTCCCTACCTATCATGGGCATGACTGACATCTGTGGTTTCTACTCAGTGGTGGTTTGGTGGATCTCTTATCCCAGGCTATGGTTGAGATCCAGCCTCTAGGGTAACCTACCTAAGGGAAAAACCAACCAGAAGGGCTTGGATCCATGCTCTGTCTGGAGACCACTACTTAATTATCATTTTCTTTTAATTCTTGACAATTCTCCATTTCCCCTACCCCAACCTGATTCTCAAAGGTCTCCCCACTTCTCTATCCCTCCCCATTCTCCTCTCAGGATACCTATCACAATATCTTAGGTGGACCCTGACTTTTCCAAAATATGCATTTCCCCTTGGCATAGAGAGACCTATCTATCTATCTGAAAGAGGAAACTGGAAAAATGAACCAATTAGGTACCTCAGTTTTTTAGTCTTATCTATTCTTTTACTAAACAACTATTTTCTTCCCACAGGGTAAATTTACTTTTGATCCAGAGCCCATCCAGAACAAGATGGAACCCATTCTCTATCCTGAATTAAGAATAGTAACCCTAGCACTCATTCAAAAGCTGGCTGAGTCTATTTGCCCTAATTCTCCCAAGCACCAGGTATGTAAGCTTGGGTGCCAGACATGATTTTTGCCTTTCAAAACATCTATGTCCCCTTGGAGAAATTCTTTCTAACTCACACTAGCTACATTCCAACCAGGAGAGTTATTAAGTTATTAATTCAATAAATATTTATTGAGTACCTACTATGTACTAAGCACTGAGAACCTTCACCAATATTTTACTTCTATGTTACTATCTCTGGTAACCACGTTTTCTTTTGTGTGTTCCATCTTCCAGAAAACGTAAGTCCAAACCTCTTAATATTCTTCTGAAACCAGACAGGACTCTTTCTAGGTATATCATAGGGTCTGATCTTTGCTGAGACAACATTTCACCATGTGTACTCCAGACCATCAATAGCAATGTGATGGTTAATTATGTGTCAGCTTGGCTGGGTCATAATGCCCATAACTGTGCTCAAACACTCTTCTGGATGCTTCTGTAAAGGTGGTTTTGAAGGAGATTAACATTTAAATTGGTGCGCTTTGACTAAAGCAGATTGTTCTCTGTAATGTGATTGGGCCTCATCCAATCAGTTGAAGGCATGAATAGAACAAAGACTGACCTCCCTTGAGCAAGAAGGAATTCTGCCAGGAGACTGTCTTTGGATTTGGACTGCAACTCTTCCCTGGCTCTCCATCCTGCTGGTCCACTTTGCAGATTTTGGATTTGCCAAGCCTCCACAATCATGTAACCAATTTTTTAAAATCCGTGTATGTGTGTGTGTGTGTGTGTGCATGCACACATGCATGTGTGTGGTGTGTGTGTTTCTCTCTCTGTCTCTCTTTCTGTCTCTCCTATACATCTCTTGTTGGTTCTGATTCTCTGGAGAACCCTGACTAATACAGGTAGATAAGGCTTATTTGAGGTGCCAAGTCCAGATAACTTTGTGATTGACCATGATAGAGTTCTCCCCCAAACCCTGCAAAGTATCAAGTTTAGGCTTTTCATAGCTGTTATAATCCCCTTAGCCCCCAACACAGAAGTCCTAGGACAATCTAGAAACCATGTGTTTCTAGCTCTCTAGCCTAAGGAGTGGAACAACAAATTTTACTTCCTCCCCCTCTTTTATCAGCTTCATTAGTATTCAATAAATTATTCTACCACATAAAAACATGTGTTTTTTTCTTTACCACTAGAGTGTAAATTCCTCAAGAGCATGAATCATATGCTACACACATCAACACTGTAGCATCAATACACCTATGGCGAAAACTCACACATAGTAGGAGCTCCATAAATAGTTGTTAGAGGAGAGAGAATTGAGGAAACTGTTTTCTGAGACACTGGATGAGAAAGGTTGACATAATTTAACCCCAAGAACTAACCCAAGCATGAAGGTGTATCTGGTTTAATTTTGCATACCTTCTCTGAAAAATGACTTACCAACCAGAACTTCACACATTGCAGTTATAAGGATGAATTTTTTCATTGGCTCCAGTTCACATGGTTTAAATAGCATTTCATTTTGCTGTGAACTTTATTTTCATTTGAAACTCTACAAATGTGAGACGATTTGAATCAAACCAGATGCAAGCATTCAGAGTGCCCTGCACGTTCCTTCAAGCCTGTTTCACTTGTGAAACAACTGAGTTTCACTTCACTTCAAGTAAACTCTCATCTGGAGTGCCACTTTCCTCTAAGGTCTTTCAAACTCCTCCACCATTACTAGATGTTTTGCCGGGTGGGATGGAGAGGGAATCAAATAGTCTTCCAGAAAAAGTTTTGCCCTTATTCCTTTTTTTTTAATTTATTTTTTATTTTTTTATATTTTATTTATTTATTTTTGGCCGTGTTGGGTCTTCATTGCTGCACGCAGGCTTCAGTAGCTGTGGCACACAGCTCCGCAATTGTGGCTCACGGGCTCCAGAGCACAGGCTCCAGTAGTTGTGGCGCATGGACCCAGCCACTCCACGGCATGTGGGATCCTCCCGGACCAGGGCCCGAACCCATGTCCCCTGCATTGGCAGGCAGACTCCCAACCTCTGCACCACCAGGGAAGTCCCTGCCCTTATTCCTTAAAAAAAATTCCTTAAAAAATCCCCCCTTTGGCAATTGTAAAATAAAACAGAAATATAGGAGTAAGCACATTACATGTATGTGTAATGTTTGCATATTCAACTCACCAAGTGTCTTCTTAGTTCACTGTAGTTTATATGGACCTATAATAATAGGCCAGTTCAGGAATGATATCTGCCTTAACATTAACAGAAACGTGAGGACAAAGTTTTCCATTGTCTCATACCCTACTGTTTGGATATGTAAGCTTCTAACATGGTTGGCACACAAGAGACGAATGATACTTGCTCCAAATTCAACTTGGAACCTCAACCTAGCCTAAGGAAGATCTTTCTGCTTTTGCATTATAAGATTCACAGGCCTAGAAAACAAATGAATTTGCAGCTATAGCATGTCCTCCTCAACTATTCTCATTTTTCATTCAAACTCTACTTCGGAAGTCTTATATCTAACATAAATGACCAATGATGAGTGTTCACATGCCGGACTAGTGACAGATGATGTCATTTTTCATCCAAACACCAAAGTGTATGGCCTCTATTCAAGTGAGTTCTGCTACATTCCTTTTAGAAGCACCCACATTTCATATGTCCATCTTTATACACAAACAATAACCAAAGGATGGAAATATCTTTACACATCATCCACTTAGGGAAAATTATTTATTAAAAAAAGTGAATGCAACAAGGAAAATTATGATATACATTGAAATATAGAAACATGGGAGAAAACAACATTTTAGATCCATGATGGAAAATCACACAGAAACACAATGAAGTGTAGTTCCTTTCTCATTTTTGCACTTCTGAATCACTGTTGTGGTTTAGGGAGGAGAGAGAAAGGCAGTGACTTACTGCAAGCTGATCTCGCAGCCCTGGGAGATCCACTGGATGACCTGGCTGGGTGCCACTGACAGTTCTGCTGGGATATTCAGAATACAGACTTTACAAAACTCATAATCCATATACTCAATGTCTACTATTGATACGTGCCAGATGCTTTGGAAGCCTTATTGATTTCCTCAACCATCCTTTATTTACCAAGTGTCATTATGCTCATTCTTCTTATGAAGAAACAAGTTTAGCAGAAGCAAGTAGGTTGCCCCCCAGAAGCAGAACCAATAAGTGACAGGTCAAGATTCAAATTTTAGAACTGGCTGACTCAAAAGTCCATGCTTTCTCCCACTGTTAAACCTAAAAGAACAGAGCACCAGGGCTCCTTTTTTTTCTTTTTAAATATCCCTACTCTACTGTATCTTTCTCAGTGATTCCAGATCTACACATTTCTTGGCCCACTCTAAATTAAAGATACTTAGTTTCTCATGTTTTAGTTATTGATCAAAGTAGTGAATTCTATTTAAGAAAAAAATAACATAAAGTTAGCTAGGGGTGGGAGGGTAGGCCTCTCTTATGGGTTGAATGGTGGCTCCCCCCAAAATACGTTGAAATCCTAACCCTCATACCTCAGAATGTAAGCTTACTTGCAAATAAAATCTTCATAAAGTTAATCAAGATAAAATGAGGTCCTTAAGGTAGGATCTACTCCAATATGATTTGTGTCCTTATAAAAAGGGAAATGTGGACACAGAGACAGGTAGAGGGAAGACAATGTGAAGACGCATCAGGAGGAGGTGACCATCTGACTGGAATGATGCATCTACAAGCCCAGGAACACCAGAACTTGCCAGAAAATCACCAGAAGCTAAGAGGAAGCAGGAATAGATTCCTCTACAGTTTTCAGTGGCAGCAGAGCCCTGTAGACACTTTGATTTTGGACTTCTACCCTCCAGATCTGTGGAAGAATAAATTTCTGTTGTTTTGAGTCACTGAGGTGGTGGCACTCTGTTATGGCAGCCCTAGTAAGCCTCCAACAAATGAATCAAGAACTATAAAGCCTTGCTACTCTTAGTGTGATCCCGGAACCAGCAGCACCTGCCCCACCAGGGAAGACTGTGGAGCCCAAGCCAAACCGACAGATTCAGAATCTGCTTCTCACCAACGTCACCAGGTGATGTACATGCACATTCGTGGAGAAGCACTACTATAGAGAAGAGGGATTGCAAATGGAATAAACAGTAAATTTTTATGATCTGTAGCCAGAAAAAAAAGAAGAGGGAAAAATATTGCCAGATGGCATTTTTGAAATGCTGTTTCAGGACTTGAGGCTCCAGGAGGCGGGTGGAAGAGGGATATGTGTGCAGCTAGGCAGGAAGTGAATGTCTTCACCAGCAAAAGCCAAGAATATCCCTATGAAATATGCAGGGACCTGGAATGGCCAAGAAATACACAACAGGAGCAGACCCAGGATGACCTTAGGAAGGAAAAGCTGAAAGTATGTTCAAAATCAGAGGAAATCTAAGAGGTGAGTGTATGACAAAGGACAGAAGCAGAAGTACCATTGGCAGGCTCAGAGTAAAGCAGGTACATCTTTCTCTAATGTCTGAATAACCAGAGGGCTCCCAGGAGGCCTGGAACATAGCAAAACTCTTGGTTTTACAAAACCTTTTCATTAATTCCTATTAAGTAAATTTTGTCCTATTAACTAACTTCCCAAAAGTATGGAGTGAGGAGTGCTTCCCAAGGAGAAGCCCTAAACTGTCTAGCAGTTTCACCCAGGACCTCTGGGTCAGGGCTGGTGCTAGACTGGCTCCCTTCAAAGCACACAGGCCTGATTCAAGTTGGGGTCATTTGCTGAGTTGTGGGAACTTGTTCAACACACACAGGAAGATAAGGGACATAAAATAAGGGAGACATGATTGATCCCAGCTGAGATTTGGAGCAAGGGATGAAAATGCAAAGTGTCTGTTCCAGATGGCAAAAGTTCCAGAGTAGAAACTTCTCAATCTGAGTCTCGGCTTAGAGAGACCTCTGGAGTAGAGAAAATTGGAATTAAATGTCCAGAGGCTGAAAACAGGTTGATGAAGGTCTGAAGTTGGTAAACCTTACCAGCTGCTTCCTTCTAAGCAGATCCACATCCTGGTCATAAAATTCTTATCAGCCTAGTGGTAAATGGTCCATACAGTTTCAAATTGAGGGTTAAAGATTCTTTATTCTTTCCTTTTCCCATTTATGGACATCACATGCCCAAAATCAATATATTACAGCAACAAAAAAATTTTAATCTTTGGCTGGAAATAATCCAAATCTCTAGTTTTTCTCCAAATTCTTAATTTTAAGTCTCTCAAAGAATAGAACAACCCAATGAGTCATATACAGGCCTTTGTTTAACTCTGACAAAAATCAAATCATACATCCATTTTGAATTCTTCACTTTATAACAATTAAAATATTCACTAGAGATGAAAATTTTTAAATACACGTCAGTAGAAAATTTGTGACAGAATAAAATATCTGTTTTATACATAAAAGGGACTGCTGAAAACAGTTGTCTGCAATTATTCCATATGCGTTTACTTGGGATACTTAGTTGGGGTAATAACTAGGTGGGGTGGCCAAAAAAAATTTATTGAACTATTAAGATGAACATTCTAAATAGTTCACTTCAAGAACAAATGAGATTGGCATATCAGCCCTTAATAACCATAACACGGATTGTAAAACACTGAAAGGCAGAAAAGAAAATACTCTGGAAATGCTATTCTCCACCACCCTCCCCCACACATACACAGCCAAGATGCCTCCCATTTTTTTAAACACAGGAAACATTTGTGGGAAAAATGTAGACTAAGAAGAACTGGATCATGCTCCCAAGTCAGCTGAATTTGAAATAAATCAGAAGCTAAGGACACTGATACCCTTGTCCTATTTCTTCCTCTCTGTTTGTCATTTTCAAGGCCCAATATTTAAAAACTGCAGCCTTCCATGACCTCTCCCTCTGAATTTCAATTTTTGTTTCCATTTATTGACATGCATTTTAATGCATATAAATAGATGTTGTGGACAAAAGAAGATGAATGTCTTCAGACACTGGGCCTGGGATCTTAACATTAAGATTATACTATTGGGCTTGCCTGGTGGTGCAGTTGTTAAGACTCCACCTGCCAATTCAGGGGATATGGGTTTGAGCCCTGGTCCAGGAAGATCCCATATGCTGGGGAGCAACAAATCCCGTGCATCACAACAACTCAGCCTGTGCTCTAAAGCCCATGAGCCACATCTACTGAACCTGTGTGCCACAACTACTGAAGCCCACGCACCCAGAGCCCATGCACCACAACAAGAGAAGCCACCGCAATGAGAAGCCTGCACACCTCAATGAAGAGTAACCCCCTCTCACAACAACTAGAGAAATCCCGCGTGCAGCAACAAAAACCCAACACAGCCAAAAATAAATAAATAAAATAAATATTTTTTAATTAAAAAAATAGATTATACTATTAATAGTTCACTTATGTTATTATTTGAAACAGTCTGATTCAAAGAGTACAAGAAGGTTGAAGATCAAATGATGCATTTTAAGTAGAAAACCTACAGTCAAAATGGTGAACAAGCATTGGTCGCGTCCCATCTTCATGCAGCAGCCCCACAAGGCGTCTGTGTGTACATGAGGGAACTCTATTCCTACCAACTCCTGGACTAAGAGCAGTCTCAGGATGGCCATTGGGTTTTTTTCAAAGTTTTTTTAATCAAGAGTTTGACCACTGCTCACGTGTATACACCACTGTTGAACTTTCATTTCCTACGGAAACCCAGAATCATTCACTGTGTTGAAGGAACTTTTCTCAAAAAGGCCAAGATGAACCTAGTATTTGTCATAAAACAACTTTCCAAGCTGCCAACCTTGCCTTGGCTAAACACTCGTACATATCTGTGGGCTTATGACAACAGCATCTCATTCCATGGTCTCCAGACAATTGCAGTGAAGCAGGGAAAAATGATGTCAGGCAAAGTCATGTGATGCATTTGTTTCATATGGACACAGTCATGGTAGAAGTAGACCTCTCACTCCAAATGGACTCTTCAGAGCAGACTGGGACATCACTCTCCTTGTCATTATAATGTGCAGCACATCATCATTGCTAAGCCGGTCCCCTCTCTCCCTCCCTCCTTCACTCTAAAGCAAGATTGTACATGTAACACTTTCACGAATGTTAAAAACAGAAATATGTTTTTCTGCGATTTTTGTTTTTTTGGCATTGCTTCATACCACCACTGATTCCTTCCTTCTCTTCAAACTTGATGAAATCATAATGATTCATAATCTTCAGTTAGAATGGTTGTGTGATACACTTAGGTAGGGGCAATAAGCCTATTATATTAAACAAAGAAATGGGTTTAAAAATAGTAGAATGATGGCATTCTTAACTAAATCTAATGTGTCAGAGACTCATACAAGACTTCAGTCCTATTTGACACAACTAAAATTGAGCCAGCATAAATGCCTCGAGCTTTGGAAATCACAGGCTTTCTTTTCCTGTAGAGGAACAAGAGGAATCAGGATGATGACTGTCACAGATATTTTGGATAAGAGGTGCGACTCTAACCTATGCATCTTCAAATTCTATGCAGCCAAGATGCTGACACTGAGGGCAAAATGACTGGAAACAAAAGGAATGAGAGATGATGAACTTGAAGTCAAATAATTTAATTTTAGTGAGTCATGTCAAGAGAAAACAGCATTTCAGAGGATCAAAAGGAAAGAAAAGGAATGTTGACAAGAGTCTATGGCCCAAATGAAGCAGAGAATTAATTACATCCTAAGAAGTAAAAGAAAATAAAGAATTGTCTAATTCAGTCTCTTCATTGTGCAGATAAGAAAATCGAGTAAGAAAAACACTGTGATCTACCTAAAGCCATTTGATTAAGAGCAAGAATAGAGATGGCACCTAAAGAACAACACTCCCAGTTCAGTTCTCTCTCTACCCTATGAAGGAAGATCCACACACATGAATAAAATTCTCCAAAAAAAAAAAACCAGGGACAGATGGCACCATTATAAAAATCTAATGATTATTGGGTTTCATCTATGAAAGCTACATCTTTCTCTATATTTAATTAGTAATATCCTAAAATAGATGAATTAACCTACTCACTGAGTTAATTTCATATTTTCAGGGTGTATATTTCAAATCTATTATTTACAGAGTGTTCTTTAAAAAATATAGAAATGTCCATAACACATACATATCAGGTTTGAACATCATTTTCTGTCATCCACCACAAAGTGAGACAGAAAAACACATATCCACTCTGTTAAGATGGTGCTACCAACATAAACGGTCACAATTCTAGCTTCTATCTAACAACACTCAAATCCAAAACTGATTTTCCACCCCAGTTTCCCCCTTGATTATTCATCACCTGTCACAAAAGAAACATGTAACATTTCTTCTCTCTCAAGAACATCTTTGAACAGAGAACACAGTGTATCATACAAATATCACATTGACTACAATCTAACTGGAAACCATGTGGTCCTGACATTTGCTGCTGTCCCTTCTCTCTGCTAGCACCATATGCAAAATTTACAACCTGCCAGAGAGTACTCAACTTTGTCCAGGGACCCTCTGGTGGTGAGAAACCTCCTTGGGGATATAATTGTAGAGTTTTCGCAAAAGCAAATTTTTCATCTTGAAGAAGTTTGTCAGCACTCAGGCTGCGAGTATCCAGGCAACAGTGAGATGAAGCACAAGGTTGGTCACAGGGCTGGAGAGAAAAGATAGTAAGAATGTATAAATCAAATAAATGAGACCCATGATACATTTGACTAAGCTTAAGTACTGCTCTGACTGTAACACCGATTAGAAGAATTGTGAATAAAGAGAAAACTTAGCACCTTCTGGAGACTTACACTTTTTATTTCTCCTGACTGCCTGACACCCAGTTCCAGATCTATTCCTTTGCATCCTTGGTCACACTCAGAAATCTGTCCTTCTGCACCCATCACTCTGCTCAGTCTTCTCCAACCTACCTTCACCACAGGGCATCATGTCTCGTTGTTAGGAGAAAAATATTCATCTGAAAATGCAAGTGACTTGTAACCAGACTTAACAGGTTTGCCTTCCCAGAGGCATATTACATCTCTGAAAAGGAACATGTTGCTCCCCAAGAAATGAGTTTCGAGTGCTGGGATTTGGGCTGAGATGTCTGGGAGTTCAAAGGTCTTCACAGCACTTTGGAAATTTTACTAGATGTTTTTTTTTTTCCATAAACAGATACACTCAGCTCTAGGGTAGAGTTAGAATAATAGAAATCACATGAATTTAGGACATTTGGAACCCTGGTTCTGGTTCCCCAAAGTGAGAGTCAAGTAAATCATTTTACCTCTCCTTTTCCATATATTCATCCATGAAGCAGGTCTCAGAATACCTACCTCAAAACACTTTCATGGAGAACATGAGGTTAATATGTATGTAAAAACATTTTACAAATATTAATCACATTCATTAATGAAATGTATTTTCCTCATTGATGTTAATCATTAGGGAAGTACATCCCAGTGACTCTAAATTTTTTTTTTTTTTTTTGCGGTACGCGGGCCTTTCACTGTTGTGGCCTCTCCCGCTGCGGAGCACAGGCTCTGGACGCGCAGGCTCAGCGGCCATGGCTCACGGGCCCAGCCGCTCCGCGACATGTGGGATCTTCCCAGACCGGGGCACGAACCCGTGTCCCCTGCATCGGCAGGCGGACTCTCAACCACTGCACCACCAGGGAAGCCCTGACTCTAACTTTTTAAAGGTTTCTTCTAAAGTAGGCATTGGCAAACTTTGTCTATAAAAAGTCAGATAGTAAAATATTTTGGCTTTGTAGACCATACAGTCCCTTCAACTATGAAACCCTGCTATTGTAGGGGAAAAGCAGTGATAGGTGATACGTAAACAAATGGACATGGCTAGATTTGGCTCACAAGTTGTCTTTTGCCAATCCCTGTTCTGGAGACAAAGTGCCAAAATAGGGATATATGTTCATTACAAATATGAAAGAGCCAAGGCATCTGCTTTGAAACTAATCATTCATTCTTCCACCTCTTAGACTAAACAATATACTTGACGGTACCTGTTTCCTTGACTTTCATCTTAGCCTCCACATAAACTAGTTCTCTAACAAACAGCTCATATGCAAAGAGTAAAGATGATGTGCATTCTTACATAAGTGCAATCTATTCTCTACTCCAGGGTCCCATGCCTTGTGGGCAGGCCCGCCTGTTGTCAAAATGCCATTGGTAGCCCTGTGGAGGAGTGGCTTGCTGGTCAACACTTCTCACTTTCTCTCTCTGGGTAAGTGATAGAGAATAAGGCTCTGATGAAGGAAACAGGAGCTGATGACACAGGGTTTCTGATGCAAAGACTTCCAGACTGTGGCTCTCCCATTTTAGAGTAACTGAGTCCCTATCATCACATCCTGTATTTTGACCCTGCCAAATGCACGATTTCTAGGTGTTCTGATTATCCCTTTGGCTACCTGTTCTCTCCGTTACCCCTTGCCCTGTAGCCACCACTGCAGAACTTCTGTCATTGTCTTTGCTCTAGCCAGCAGGGGCAGTACCCACAAGGAAATATTAAACAGCAGCAGAATTATAATCCAAGTTATTTTTAGGTCACACTCCTCTGGAGTAGGTAGTGTCAAATCAGTGTGTCTACTTCAGCAACTCCTATACAACTGCATGTTAATTGTTAGGGTGTCTCCCACCTTCTGGTCTCTACCCTGCCCCTCTTGATCCTTCCAAACATTGGTTCCCGGCATAACCTGTCACCATGCTCAAATAGGAAAACACACAAACAAAAATAAAATTTAAAAATCTCTCCATCTCTACGTGTGTTACCATCATTAAGAGTCCACAATGCAGTATTATCTGGTATGTATCTCCCACAGGCTCAGATGTACAGCACTTTGCTTTCATTCACTTTAACCTTCTCTGTCTAAGAATCTGGATAAATGCTGGGGTGAAAGACCCACACAAGTAAATATAAAGCCGGGGTCCTTGTGCTGTGACTTCTCTCCCTGGGCAATGTGGATAACCAGGCTTGTAACTGTTCTACCTCCCGACCTAATCTTTCTCGAAGTTTCACCCATCTTTCCTCTCCAAACCCCTGCTGCTACCCAGACTTATTATCTATCACCTGGAACATTATCCTTCTAACTAATCTCTCTTGCATCTGTTTGCCCCATTTCACGTGTCCTCCACCATTAAGAATGTTTTAACTAAAGTGCCAACCTGTCCCTTCTTTCGCAAGTGTGTGGCCTGGGGACCACCATTATCAAAACAAGCAGGAGAACTAGTTTAAATGCATATTCCTGAGCTCCACCCTTGGAAATACTGAATCACAGTCTAAGGGTGGAGCTTAGCAATCTGCATATCTTCATTTCTTAACCCTTCTCCTTCCCACCCTGTAATTGTCTTGTCTATTAAGTGTTAGAACCACTGGCTTAGAGGAGAAGATCCCATCTCCCAAGATAAACTGGCCTTTTACTGCATGTCCACAAAGTGTCAAACTGGTCCACTCACCCTTTCTCCTACCCTCACAGGTCCGGTGGTAATGTGATAGAGCTGGTCATCATGGTAGCTAAGTGTTTCTCCACGGTTTTTTTGGAAACATAAGCTTGGACTCTCAGAGGTTCTGTTTGTCTTCTTGACTTTTGGAGGTGAGATTTTCCCTCCCACAAGCCCAGGGACTAGACTACAGCCCCCACCCCGTGCTTACACACAGCTTCCACCATGTGGGTGAAAGTTGTCTAATTGTGGGAGGACATGGAACTTGAGGCATGAGCTGTGTTCTTCCAGCTGCACCTCTGTTGGCATCCACTGGGAAAGCTGGTGGTGGGAGGACTGACTTCATCAAAACATTGCATCATCTATCTCAAAAGCTCCTCTGACAGCAGGGGCAGGGTCTGCATACCTGGGAACCAGGTTTGTGACTAGCTCAATACACATTTGCTGTATTAATGAATCATAGAAAGAAGCAATCAATCAAGAAAGGAACAAATAAATAAAAAGCCCAGACTCAGGGAGAGGGTGGGCTGGATACCTTAAAAGTCATTTTTGTTATGCACAACCATGATTTTTTTTAACATCTTTATTGGAGTATAATTGCTTTACAATGTTGTGTTAGTTTCTGCTGTATACAAGCATGATTTTTGACACAGTAATTCAACACATCTGCTTGTTGGTTTACTCTTTGGGAATGAGATTCTGGAAAAGATTGAGTATAAGAAATAGTATGAATTATACTCTCTTTCTGTGATTATTCCCTCTGCGATGTCACTATTAACCAAAGCCAATAAATAGTAAACTTCTCATTTATTCATTATTCCTACTGTTGAAATTATGACTATGCTCCAACACAACAGCTTCCCTCAATCATCATTTTGGACAAACAGAACATTCTTTAGAAGCATATGGATGTGTGGGTGTGGGTCTGTGGTACGTGGTGTGGGGGAAGGATCATGAAGGCCTGGAAAAAATAATACTTTGAAACTCAAAAGGCAAATTGCACCTATTTCAGCAAATTGGTAATTGATGGTGTGTAACTCTGAAGGGCTTAGCAGTAGCTATTATTTCCATCCAGGCTATTATTAACCAGTAATATTTTCTCTAGTAAACATTCAATTACCATAGCAACAGGAGTCATGTCATGTGGACACAAGCACTCCCCGGCATTGCCAGAGAAACGGATGGTGTTTTAAATGAACTTTAGAAAATGTAAAGAGACTTGCCAAAAAATATTTTGGGAACACTAAATTCAATTTTTACTGGAGACAAAGGAAAGAAGAGAACTCTGATAAAGTGGAAACTTCACAAACTCCACTTCTGTTATACTGCACCTGGAACCTTCTCAGCAAGCACAGAAGTGTCTTTCCTCCTGTCTGAGCCAAACCCTCTGCTGTGCCCTAGGGGTCATCTCATGTCCCCTTCTCATGCACTTACTTGCAAAGTCAAATACAGCTTCTAAATCTTCTAGCTTCAGTCTCTTCCCCCACTATGTCTCCCCATGGATATCCTTTAAATTATCATTTGTATAGACAGGCAACGTGCCTGAAAAACATAGCAAATTGTAAGAGTACAGCACAATAAACTATTTCAAAGTGAACTAAAAACACACCTATGTACCCACTGCACAGTCAAGAAATAGAATACAGCAGTACCCAGAAAGTCTATATATACTCTAGTCTATATATTAGTCCCATGGCCTGAAAGGTAACTGCTAGGAGTTAATTTTCCTTGTGTTTGAAATTTATATAAATTGGCATTCATATTACACACTCTGTAGCATCCAACTTCATCCACTCAAAAATATAGTCAGTAGAATCATCCATATTGTTGCATGGAAGAAAAGTATATCCATTTCATTGCTCTATTAGTTTCCTACAGCTGCTGTAACCACAAAGTACGTTGCTTAACAGCAGTTTGTTGTCTCATAATTTTGGGAGCTAGATATCCAAGATCGAGGTATCAGCAGTGCTAATTCCTTGTAAAGGAAAATCTGTTCCATGCTCGTCTCTCGGCTTCTGGTGGTTTGCCGGCAATCGTTGGCACTTCCGGTCTTGTAGGTGTATCATTTTGTTCTCTGCCTTCATGTTCACATGGCATTCTCCCTGTTTGTATCTGTCTCTCTTCACAAGGCATTCTTTTTATAAGGTCACCAGTCATATTGGATTAGAGACCCAACCTACTTCAGTGTGACTTCATCTTAAATAATTATATCTGCAATGATCTGATTTCCAAATAAGGTCACATTCTAAGGCTCTGAGGATTAGGACTCCAACATGTGAATTTGGAGGAGAACACAATTAAAGCCATAACAAGTGCTATAAATTATTCCATTGTATAAATATATCACAGTTTATTTATTCATTCTACTGTTGTTGGATATTGTGTAATACCTAATTTGGGCTACTCTACAATGAGACCAGGGTCGATCCTTGACAAAATCAAAGAGCATGAAGTTTGCCTTTGACATTGCTTATTTCTTTGTGATGGGCATCCCACTGTATATTTTCCTCCCTTCTCAATGTCTTTTTTCTCTACAGATTCTATCCTGTTCCAGCTGCTTAACAATGAATAACAATAAGGTTTGCTGATTTGGTCTTCGGAAGTTACACCTCTGCACAAATTTCCCTGTAGAAGGAGGTTCCAGAAGACCAGAAATCATTTAAACTGAATGGAATGCCTCTCTAGACTTGAACTTCAGAATGTGTGAAATATTCAGAGGAGGACTGGCATGATTTTTCCCAAATCAAACAGAAAACTCATGGAGACTTTCATTACACAATAGGACCCACACATAGTGTGCTAATAGATACCATGTGATAAAATGATAACAGGTACATCATTACTGCCTCAATAATGCTGCACAGAAAACATCCACTTCGACTATCCATAGCTTAGAACAACAATTATTTATTCTCACAGAACTGAGTGTCAGCTACAGTTTGGCTGAGCCAGGCTGGACTCCTGATCCAAGCTGCAGGATAGGTTCAAGTCTGCTCAACATTTTTTTTTTCCCTGTGGTCCAAATTTCAGAGGCAAGAAAGGCAAGGTTAGTGTGCAAAAATATTTCAAGCCTCTGTTCAATTCAACGTCTCAACCTCACCTCAATTCAACATCTAATTGACTAAGGTAAGTACCATGACCAAGTAAACAGAAGTGGGGCAAGGAGGTATATTCCTCCATGGAGAGGAGGAGAGTGAATATTTGCTAAATAGTAAGGTAATCCACCACAGAAAAGATGAGAAATTTCTATGTTTAGATGACATAAGGTAGAGATAGAGACAAGCTAAAATTATTTGCCTCTGACTTGATAATTTTCTCAGATTAGCTAAGGACTTCTTAGGCTGAATATCTTTCCTGATATTCAAGATATAATGGTGAGCTGACAAGATACAATGGTGATTGCATTAGTTTGCTAAGGCTGCCATAACAGATACCATAGACTGGGTGGCTTAAACAATAGAAATTTACTGTCTCACAATTCTGGAGGCTAGAAGTCCAAGATGAAGTTGTTGACAGGGTTGTTTCTTCTGAGTCCTCTTTCTTGGCTGGTAGATAACTGTCTTCTTCCTATGTACTCACATGGTCTTACTTCAGTGTGTGTCTGTGACCAAATTTCCTCTACCTACAAGGACACCAATCATATCGGACTAGGGCCCACCCTAATGACCTCATCTAAACTTAATTACTTCTTTAAAGACCTTATTTCCAAATACCATTACATTCTGAGGTACCAGAAGTTAGGATTTCAACATATGAATTTGGGAGGGACATAACTCAGCCATAACAGTTGCCAAGAGCATAGGCTCTGGAATCAAAGAGAAGTGGATTTGAATCATGCATCCACCACTTGCTAACTGGATGACCAACTTTTCCAAACTCTCCAAACCCCAGCTGTCCCATCTCTAAAACTGGAGATCATAATATCTCCTTGCAGATTGCTTTGCCATTTCTTTTAGGAGTAAATGAGATAAAACACATAAATTACTGTCACAGTATCTGACACAGTATTATAAAACTCACAGATAATTACAGCTGCTGTTATATAACATTTAACATATAATGTATTATATAACATACGACCAATTTATAAAATTATGTAATATAAAAATCCCCTTGCATCCCAATGAAAACAAGATACCTTCATTTGTAGGCCAGAAACAACCCCTAAATAATTTTATACATTTTTATAACAACATGTTCTTTTTAATTTTAAAAAAAACCCACTTTCTTAGTCTTTCCCTACAAAGGTCTTCTGAGCCAGGTTTGCACATTATTTTGCAGCTGAAGAATGTGGAGCACATGGAAGTTTAGTGATTTGACTGGCAACATGGAGTTAGTGGAAGATAAGCTACTACAAGAATCCAGTCGTTCTCTACAAGCTTGGCTCACAGATCTCAACTGAACTGACTTTACTCTTTTCTTTGCTTTGATGATCATACACAGTTTGATTGGAAAGTTACACTATAATTTCACAGTGATTACATGCCCCTGAAGATCATTTTGTAAGTAAATGTTTTGAAACCAAAGATAATCATTGTTATGTGACCATAACCCTTTTTCTTATGCCATATTCTCCACCAAGAATTTAACCAAGCTAAAGTTACACTTCGGAGTCTCAGTAGCCTGCTCTGGGCTCTGTTCTGCAGTTCTGGAACTACAATGTCGTCAGGCTATCTGGAGATGCATTACTATTTTCTGGCCTCTGGGATAACCTCTATCCTTTCCACTTAAGCACAAATACAAAGAAAGCTGCCACAGTGCTCTCAACACGAGAGCTCTCAAACACAGCACGCTAAGATGAATCAGAACACAGGCCTTGCATAAGTCGTTCAAAAGTGGAACATCCTGTCCAGAAGCTCTGAAATGTGCTCCCAATATCTGGACATACCAAAGGTCCTCCTCCCTTTTTAGAAACTTCCTAATTGCTTGGCCACATTGTCTCCAGGAACATTTCCAGGTTTGAGAATTCTGTACTCTAGGTTGGTAGCTCAGAGCTACCTCTACCTAATAACTCCAGAGGGTAGCTCAGAATTGTAGCATCCTGAGTTCTCTATTGACAAATAAAGCAATAAACTACAGTACTGGGTAATAGGGACCCCTGTTCTAGGTAGTCTATCTTTCCTGCATTTTCAAACCTGCCTGAAATTTTATAACGAGTGATAAAAATTTAGATTGTACCCATTTATAGACCTACAGAGTGAATAAGCAATGCTTTACCGATAAGATTATCCTTCTGGCTCATAAGTCCCAGAGTAAAGAGCAAAAGAGAAGTATCTTGACAATTACATCTGCCTTTGGCATTGGACAATAAATTATATTTATCAGCTACCATTTTTCCAGAGTCACAAGAGAAAATGTGACACTTTTTTAAGATAATAACTAAAAAGGCTTACAGTTTACATTCCTTCAGTCTCTGTCACTTAGTTCTTAGAACCCTGTCTCACTCTTCTGTTGTCATGTGGTAAAACTCATCTGGAACACATAATGTTTATATTGATTTGCCTTTTTATTCCATTTTCACTGTTTGGTGTAAAAGCAAAGGCTTTCTGGACTTAATAATGTTTTTCACTCATTTCGTGGCAATGATTTTTAGAAACAGAAATGATAGCAGTTTCCATATTCACAGTTCCCAATAAACTTGTCATCAAAAGTTCTCAAAGAGCTCTCATTAATCACTTTTAGTCATTTCTTCCATGCAAATGAAGAGGGCTAGAAATGATTTGAGCTGTGCTTGCAGTGGATTCCATGGCAAAATCTGAAATAATATTGCTTTTTTTTTTCAAAGAATTGAAGATGTCCCTCTATAATTCCTAGATACTGATAACACTAGGGAATCTGGCTTTCCTGACGACAGGAAAATAAAGAGAATGCACCTCCTGTTTGAAGCGGGAAAAACAAGAAAAAAAAAAAACAACAAAGCACCTTCTTTAGAACAGTCTTAGGAAAACATATAAGTTAAGTTTAACAGTTTGTATTGTGCTCATTTGAATCCAGTGGATATTGTTTTGAACATTGAACTACTGAAATCAAGAGATAAACAATGGAGAGGATCAAAATTAAAAGTTAAATCCTTGCATGTGTGTGGATGTGTGTCTCTGTGTGTGTTTTCTTCAAATGGGCAAACCAGCTTGTACTTTCTTTCATCTGAAACCTGCTTTGGCAAGGATTGCCTTTCCAGAACTTCGGATAAACTATTTAGGTGGGATTTCTGGATTGGTTGCTGGAAATATAATCCCAATCGGCTCCCTGATTTCCTGTGTAACCTGGAGAGCTGTACCCTGTTTCCTCATCAGTAACTTTATTCAAATGTGGTTGGGGGTGAGGGCGGAGCGGTGGGAAAGTCACACGGAGGTCAAGAGGGCAAAGGGAGAAACACAAGGGATCACTTTTTTTAAGAGTAGTAACGTAGATTGCCTGAATATCTCATCAAGCCTTCATGGGCCACACATTTCTGCTGGGAGAATTCATTATAAAAAGCAAGAAAGAGAAAAGATTTTGTAGGTACATCTATATATCCCAAAACTATTATAGTTCTTTAAACTTAGGCTATGGATAAGATATAGAATGAAGGTGGAGTGGTATATGTTTCTACATATCCACGACCCTCTCTCCCCAACTAAAGCCACTAAACCATCAGATTTGCAAGCAGAGAAGAGTGAGAATGTTATTTAAGTCAGTTTAGCTTTCTTAATGTGACTGTGAAACAGTGGTTTTCAACCCTGAGTGGGCATCAGAATCTCATCTAAATCTTTCAAAAAATATAAATGTTTGGCTCCTCACTTACACTACTGAATCAGAATTTCTGAAATACTCATAAGTCCCCACAGGTAATTTTGAGAAGCAGCCAAAATTGGGAAATATGTAGGCCTGAATGATTCTGATTTTTTTGGAACTTATAAAGAACATTCTAATCACTGATTGCTATTTTTCCTTACTCATTTTAAAAACATTAATTAGACATAGTCTGAATTAAGCACTTGAGTTTGTATTGAATAGTTACAATAGGTACTTTCCTGCCTAACACTGTCCAAAAAAGTTATTTGTATTTCAAATTCCTACCACCCCACCATGTAGATCAGCAGAATCTTAGCCCTTGAAAATATCTTTCCCTGGGTCAAGGTTTCTCAGCCATGGCACTATTGACATTTTAAGTTGGATGATTCTGTTGTGAGGGACTGCCCTGTGCATGATGGGATGTTTAGCAGCAACCCTGGCCTCTGTCTACTAGGTGCAGTGCAACACATTCTCCCCCAGTTTTGACAAACAAAAATGTCTCCTTCATTGCCAAGTGTCCCCTAGAGGGCAGAATCAGCACCAGCTGAGAGCCACTGACTTGTCTGAATGGAGGAAACACACAGCAATAACATTAGATAAAATATTTCTCACCCATCAAGCTTTCCTTGACTTGGGTCTTTCAGAACAATCAGGGGATCTTCCTGATGCTCTGACATCAATGGAACAGGTTCTCCCTACTGCTACGACCACTTGTTGCATCCTTTAACCACCTCTACTCTACTATCCCTGCTGTCTCTACCAGGGAGAGGTAATTACTAACCATTAATCACTGCTCCATTCCACCATCTCTAGGGGCAATCATGGCACTGCTAAAGGCTATTCTCCTTCCACAGACCTCTCCTGTGAAGCTATCCCCTCCAAGTTAAGTCCATCTCAAAGAATTAACTGCTAGAGGCTCTAGACATCAGGCATCACTGTGACCTTGGCACAGTAATTTTTTTTAACATCTTTATTGGAGTATAATTGCTCTATGATGGTGTGTTAGTTTCTGCTTTATAACAAAGTGAATCAGCTATACATATACATATATCCCCATATCTCTTCCCTTTTGCGTCTCCCTCTCTCCCACCCTCCCTATCCCACCCCTCTAGGTGGTCACAAAGCACAGAGCTGATCTCCCTGTGCTATGTGGCTTCTTCCCACCAGCTATCTACTTTACATTTGGTAGTGTATATATGTACATGTCACTCTCTCACTTCGTCCCAGCTTACCCTTCCCCCTTCCCCTGTCCTCAAGTCCATTCTCTAGTAGGTCTGTGTCTTTATTGGCACAGTAATTTGATGGACCCTGAAAAAGAGTGAATTCTCTTCCTTCTGAGGCATAATAACTATGTTTAATTATTTGTCATTGTACTTTTTCATTTCTTTTACCATATTCTTCCCTGAATAACTGAAGTAACAGGGAGGGCTTTCTTTATACAATCCTGGACAGATATAGTCTGAAACAAAGTTACTTGAAGCACTGGATAGGTTTTGTAAGTCAATAGTAGAAGCAAATGTCATGAAAGCCAAGATGGTACATATGCCCATTCTGGGACTCAAATTACATCCAAAGGATAAGAAGGTAAATGGGAAAGTGAAAATCTTGAGCTGACAAAATGTAAATAGTAAATTGATAAATGTAAAGGCAGAGTAATTATTTCAACTTAAATTGGAAATTTGGGTTTTCCTTGACAGTGGCAAGGAAGCTGTTATTGTTAGGCTTGGGTATAGAAAAGTTATTTTAAAAAACATATTTCTGCAGGTGTGAATCTGTAAATGTTTAATGACAACCCCTACACTATATTCACCCTGGACAAAAGCCTCTGAACTCCCCAAATGATCTTCCCACTTCTGCTTGAGCCAACAGTTTTTCCATTTCCCCCTCACTGGAAAAGCAAACTCAATTCTATGGCAATAGTTTTTTTGTCCAAAAGATTGGTAATATCATGTAAAACTTTTGAGTTCACAAAGTGCTTTCTTGTCCATTATCTCAATAATTATCTTCATTTTTCAAATAAGAATCAGGCAAAGAAAGATGAAGTAACTTGCTCAGAGTTAATAAATGACAATTCTCAGACTACCATGTTGATCTGCTGATTTAAACACTGTGTACTGTACAATGTAGCCTGGTAGCTAAATATTCCAAAGTGCTTTCGGTTGACAGGAAATAAATTTTATGAGTATCTTAGATTATAAAATAATTGAAGCAGAGGACCACCTTCCATGTTTGTTGATTTGCATCATTTGGTACATAACAAAACAATATTGCAAAGGGCACAGATGGAAATGAGATCCTTACAATGTTATGACAGCATCTTGGCTGGCTTCTTAACAATCTATTTTATTTTATGTAGGCACCACTTTCTCTTGTCAGATCCCTGGCTTGACTTCCTTTTCATTCTGTGTTGTTTTTGCTGCTGCGGATCTCTGGGATAAGTCTCATCACGTACTGAAAGCCTGTGTCCTGGAATGGTTTGTCTTACAGCCCATATACTGACTATTCAAACCTCCCTGACCCCTTCCTCTAAAGGTCAGTACATAATGGAATCATTGTCGCTCATGCTCAGATGCAAATACTGTGTTCAGTTTTATATTCCATTCTAATGAATACGGTGAATACATATCATTCCTCTTCCTGTCTACACCCTTCCCAAGGATCTATAAAAAGGGAGGGGACAGGTGGGGTTTTCCCTTTTTTTAATCAGGTTTCCTGGAGTTTTCTATTGTTTCAACTGGGAATAGTCTACTAATAAGCAATTAATATTCTGAATTTATCATCTTATCACAGAAATTTCCAAATCATTTCTGATAAATAGAAATCATTTTCCAAATGTTCTCAAGGGAAGCAGGAACATCCCTAACTACTAGTCTCCTGGTACAAGAACATTTGGTCATCCTAGTTCACAACCCTGATACAAAGATTTTCACCCAGTATAAAAGGCAACTGCTTAATATTAGTTATGACTAGGAAAATTTAGGGACAAAATACCATTAGTGATGCATTTTATTAACTGGATATTATTCTCATTCCTTCACTGCTGCCTATTTATGGAAACTTATGGGTAGGTGAATTATGCTAGTTACAACTATTAGAAAAACAAATTCTCTAAATAAAATTCTCAGTAAATTGGGTAGAAGGAGAGAAGAGAGAGAGGAGAAGGGGAATGTGAAAGATAAGAAGCCCATAATTATCATCAGTACAGAGTGAATTATTACAGCTATAGATTTGGCTTCTCTTAAACTCTGGAGGCTTGGCAAAAAGATCTAAAACTGCAGGGGTTTTCCAATGAATGTGTAAATATAGTATGAACTGTCATTTCTATAAAAGCCCTTTGAGATTGTATGAGACTGTATTTTTGGCTGTTTAAGGCAATTTCATCTTATTCCATGACTACCACCAGCTGAGCCTTCTTCCTTTGCCTCCTCCATAACCAAAGGTCTACCTGACATCTCTGCTTAATGGTTCACTGGTACCAGAACCTCATATATCCCAACTGAAGCAATGCCTTTAAGTAAAATGGAACAAGCATCTGAAATTCCTAAACTTGACATATTTTATGTCTATTAAAAAATATGTTTGACAGGTGAATACAAAATAGAATATGCTAGGGACTTCCCTGGCCGTCCACTTGTTAAGACTTTGGGCTTCCAATGTAGGGGGCGTGGGTCTGATCCCTGGTTGGGGACTGAGATTCCACATGCTGCAGATGAAAAAAAAAGTAGAATATGCTACTATAAAAACCTAAATTAACTATATGGGAATGAGAACATTAATACCTTAGTTAATATTATTCAGTGTTTACTTGCTTTTTTGATTCTCCTAAAGGAATGGGTAATTATTAGGCTAAAAAATTGATGCTATTAAGTACCTTTATTATAATCATAATGTGTTCCTCTGACACCATTTTCCCCTAAAACTACTGTGTGTCTTCCCTCCTTCTTCCTATCCTTATTTGCTTACCTATTACCCTTCATTTTATTTACTTTATTATTTAGGATCTTTAAGGCTCAATTAATTAAAAATATATGATCAACTATCTAAACAAACTTCTTTATTTTCAAAAACAAATATGGATTACCAGCCATTTAAAAATCAAAATATTCAATATATCAGAAAATAGACATTACTACAAGTGGGCTTATTTTTGCTTATTTGTAACACTTGGTTACTGTTCTAATCTAACAGTTCATAGTGATAATCTTTACTTTAAGCAATCCCATAATGCTGTTAATGGTTTTATTTTTTACACTTGACCCATCCATAAAAGTACCTACATGACATTATAATTTAGCATTATTAGTGGTTAAATTCCAAGCTAAAACACTCAATTAGAATGAGACCTCTGATTCTTGAATCAATGATTTTCGTATGTTCTATTTTTAGAATGTATAAGTTATGTAGTCTGTGGTGTGTCCAATAGGGTGAACATGATGAAATGTATAAAACCTTACAAGTAAGAATGAGGCCCATTAGTCAAATTGTGCTTTTAATCTGTAAAGGCATTACATCATGAGTCATTTAGAGGAAAGGGTAGAGTTTCCTCTTGAATTCATTACAGCATGAAAAGTAACATTTAGAAGGTAGAGTATACAAAATGAAATTGTACCTCTCAGGTATATGTATTTTTCCCATGAGAAAGTACACCTTCTATTTAAAAAGAGACCAACAGTATTCTTTCTCTAATTCTTAATGTAAAAATAACTGGAAACCTATGAGCTCATTAGTAAAATCTCTAGGACTCCTGATGCCAAAAAGAGGGAGTGAAAAGCAAGGCCATAGAAATATATAGCAGAGATATTGTTTCATTTAGGGTAATAGTATATGTAGATTTTTTAACTTGAGTCTAGAAATTTTTCTAGCAACAAAAAAATCCAGTCAAAACATATTTCTTGAAGAGCGCTGGGTAAATAAAATGGATGGCTTCTCTCACATTCTTATCTTATGATTTACCAACTTAATATTCAGGAATTTCCAAAATATATATCCTTGATTAAACATTAAAACACCTGAAAATTAAAATTTTAATGTAATTTTCTGTGACCTAAATTTATGTCTAAACTCTTTCTTTCTTCCAATAGTTATTTTTTTTAAAAGATGGCAACAAGAAGGCCATAATATAAAAAGCTAGTGGGTATCAGTTCTCTTCTCTTCTAACCAATATCCTAGCCTCTCAGTTTTCTCATTGTAAATGGAGAATTTTACAAATCCTTACCTATTTTACAATGTTACTATGAGAATAAATTCAAGTGATGTATGTGAAAGAATTAGAAACCTGAGCTATATCAGGATCATGTAATGAATAGTTGAGAGAATTTAAGCATATTTAACCTGGAGAAGAGATGATTTGGGTTGCATGGAATAGATGTCAACAAATATTTCAAGGATTAATCCATGGAAGCAAGATTAGAACTACTCAATATTACCTTCAACACACACACACACACACACACACACACACACGCACGCGTGAATGCACACACAAACTAATAGATATATATTAACAGAGAAATGGGTTGGAGTCAATGGAAAGGAAGACATTTCTAAAGAACTTTGAGAAGTATGAGTTTCCCTACACCGGAGGTGTTCAAATATAAGTTAATAGACATCAAACGTTATTATAGGAGCTGAAGAGAAAGTTAATTTACCAAAGGGCAACTGGACTATATGATCTTTATGTCTCTTCCAGAGTTAAGAACCTAGTATCTTGAAATGTATAGAGCATAAACATATAGAGTTACTACTGATCTTGTTATTTTTAATGTTCTTTGCATAAGTGCCCAAACTACCTGAAGTGTGGGCTTTTTCACAGGGACAGTATTTTTATACCTTCATCATCTCCATATGAAGGAGAAACTAAGCAAGCAGAAGTGCTAGAAATGTTAGTAGGAGCAAACCACCAAGTACGTAAATACATATGTAACAGGCTGGAAAACTGGGCAGGGAGGAAACTCACAAGAGAAGGATAAGGGCTTACCTAATGGCATTGCTTTGCCCTGGGATTAGCTCTGTGCCTGCAAAAAAATGAAGAAATAAATAGGTCACTTATATGGCTTGGGTTTAACCAAATTGATAGGATCAGTGATGTTGAAGTCTTTGTATCTAGCTGTGAATAGATAAAACTTGTGTAAAAAAAATCATTTAAAGTGATTTAAATCACTTTAAATCATTTAAATTATTATAAAGAATAAAATTGATAATCACTAAATTAAATAAATTACATATAGACTAGTTAATTCAGGCCCTAACCTTTCTTTTCCTCAATATCATTGTTCCTTGTTGTTGTTTTTCCATGAATTACCCAGATAATTTCCTTAAAGCTCTATATCTTTGCCTTTCTGCAAACACCCTGGGTGAGCTGTGAACACAATGCTAACACTCCAGCAGTGTTCTGAAGAACTTTGGCAACATCTAGCCTTTTGCTGGGAGGCCTGGAACTGCCTCTTAGCCCAATTTTAATATCAAATTCAAAATATACTCAATATTAAATCAAAGGGACATAAAAGTTTATTTAATAAACATGTTAGGGTGTCGTGCTAGAAGTTGGAGCCATGAAGATAAACATCACCAACAATGAGATCTTGTCATTCAACAGACCCATTTCAATCTCTCCAGGTCCCACCTTAAAATATATATGTACACATATTCAGGAATCTCAGATGAATCCTTCATAAGGTACTTGTGTACCTTATTATAAAGAAATTTCACAAATATGGTAAACATTTATCCTAAAAGCCCTTTAAATAGAGTACCATGCTGACCCATAAATTTTAGTCTAGATCAAATGGCAATTTTATAAAGTTTTTTATAATAAAGGCATATATATATAACCCTCTAAATGAAACTTATTTCAAGTATTATTTCTTAAATTAGCTTTTAACTATAAATAGTTGAAAAATCAATTTTAGATAAATATGGCAATAGAGTTAAGCTGTGGCTTGCCTGAAAACTCAGATATTAGTGTTCAAATATCTCACCAGAAATGGAAACTCAGTGAAATCTAAAGTTCTCGAAATGTTCAAACGTCATCCTATTATATAAACAGCAATAATTAATTCCTTAATCTTTTTTTTCTTTTTGGCCACTAGAGTCCACTAAAATAGTTATCCATGTTACAAATCATTTCAGCAGAAAGAAAAGCTCAGAAAATTAAACATATTTAACTGTCTAGAAACCATCAACTAAACAAGAAGTTCAAACTAAAATTTTGAACTTATAAGATGATAACAATTATATGTGCTTTATTCAAATCAGAAAATATCAATTTGTAGCAACTAAATAGAGTCCATATGAAGGAAGAGATGTAAAAATTCACCTCTTTCCTGGTAGCTCAAAATAAAAATGGAAATACAAAAATGTTTGAACTTGGATGAGACACAACAACAGGCAAGAACAACTTGTACAGAATTTTTTGTTGCCCTTGTTTCATCTTCTTCCTCTCTCCTTTATTAATCTTGATTCTTTTAATATGGGGAAGAAGGGCAGTAAGATGGGAGTTGGGGTGAGTAGACAGAATTGCTGGGAAGGAAAATAACATGGGCACCTTCTTCTAAGAACTGGGTCTTTTCAATTTATAATTCCCCAGGGTCTAATATAGTTCTTATAACAAAACAGACATACAATAAATATACATAATGGAATTAATGTTTTCTTCCAATCTTTGAGTTTCATTTCTCCTCCTTTCTTCTCCTCATTCTTCTTTCCTTTCACCTCCTTCTCACACCATTACCCGATTTAAGCATATGTCTTTCAAAAGCATAGCCTACCTCCCAGATACCTTTTCTAGATGAATTCAAGCTCCTAGATAAAATTGGAAGGCCATAAAAATATCAATATCTGGAGATAAAAATAACTAAAAGGGTAGGTACTCTTTTAGTTCAGAGCCAGGCAGGAAAATTCTTGCCCTATCCATCATGGTCTGCCCAATCCCATTAATTTCTTGGTCTGGTTTTGCTAGGGGATAAAATCCAGAACCTCTATGCTGATGTAAAACACTCAATTTGCTGGTACACCGACCACCTGAGTCAGAATCACCTGGCATCCTTATTAAATATACAAATCCCAGGGTCTCATCCCAGACCTGTTCCATAAGAACTCTCTGGGGAGCAGAGACATGGATATTTGCCTTTTTCTTGAGCTCCCAAAGTGATTTCTCAATGCAAAATATAGTTTGAAAAACACCATTCTAGAACATCTGACCCAATTTCTAACTTCCTAGAACTTAGGTTTTCTCCACATTTTCCTCAAGAAGATTTTTATTCATTCATTCACTGTTTATTAAAGGCCTGGTTCAGACTTCCAGATTCACAAAGAAAATTAGCCTGAGTTTAAATATGTTAAGTGTCTTTAACCTCCTACAGAAAAGTACCTGCTTAATCAAGAAATTAATATATTCTTCAGATCATGGATTTTTAATTTTATTAATTAAAATTTAATTAATTTTTTCTTTAGAATAAATTTCTAATGGCAAAAGCAATTTCTTAAATGTTTCATTTGAATCCATCATTATGAATATCAATGGCTCCATAAGAAAGGTTATAAACATGGTACATTAATAAAGAGTGAGGGACTTCCCTGGCAGTCTAGCAGTTAAGACTCTGCTCTTCCACTAAAGAGGTCACGGGTTCGATTCCCCCTGGTGGGGGAACTAAGATCCTGCATGCCATGCAGTGCAGCAGCCCCCCAAAAATAAATAAATAAATAATGAATGGCTTATTTGAATCAATATTGATACAGAGGATTCCCTTTGGGGTGGGATAGGGAAGGTGGGAGGGAGACACAAGAGAGAGGAGATATGGGGATATATGTATATGTATAGCTGATTCACTTTGTTATACAGCAGAAACTAACACAGTATTGTAAAGCAATTATACTCCAATAAAGATGTTAAAAAAATAATGATACAGATCTAATTTGGAAGCATAATTTCCATCACACCTTCCAGCATGACAGCCTTCATGGGTGTTACACCTGTGTAGTTACACGGGGTCTCACTCTCAGAAGAGGCCCAGCACTTGGTTTAATATACTGCTATTGCCTTCTTGAAATTATTAATAATCCAAACTTTGAACCTGAGTTGTGTAAGCTGAGCCCACTGGGACCATGAAGGATGTGCATGAGCAGAGGAGATACAACCCACTGGAAAGCAGCCAGCACATGTGTGGGCTTAGGAGGTGAGCTCAGCCCATCACTGCTGGAGGTGGGTAGCGTGGCGCATCTGGACTGGCTAATCATTGTGCACACCTGGGGTAACTCTGGGCTCCTCAGGGCTTCCAGGAGCAGCCATGGTAAGATCAGGACCCACACTGGCATTGACAGTGGCAGCAATAGCAGCAGTGACAGCAGTGGCTGCAGCCCTGGAGGAAAGGAGGGCCTCCCATGGGGGAAGGACCCTCAGTGGGAAAGCAGTTGGTCTGACCCTGCCTGGAGCTCATCCTCACAACATCTGCACAGCTATTAACTCTCTGGACTAGCACAGGGACAGAAACTTCCAGTACACAAGCAATAAACTTTGTCAGTAAATTATTACAAAGTCAAAGTGGACATTGCAATAAGACATATCAGGGAGCTATTAGATTTGTCAGAGTTTAGAGCCTCTCGTTTTGAAAATGGCTGCAACATTGCAAAGCAGGTATCTGCAGGCTTCGGAAGGGAAATTTAAAGACCATCACATTTCATGTAAAAGATGTAGTATTATTATTTTATTCTGGCACAGAAATACTGTATTTTGTATTTGCAAGTTTATGCTGTTATACATTTATCACTATTACTCCTATTTCATTTTATAAGTAACAGAATATTTTTTAAGGAAAAAGCTGTATATTTTACTCTTTCAACTGAACTTTGTAAATTTTCTTTTTTGAATGAGGGACCCTGCATTTTCACTTTCAATTATGTCCTGAAAATGACATAGACATCCCTGCCTGAGAGGAAAAGACCTTTGAGGCCATTTTACAATTGGGAGGACTAAAATCCGGGAGGGTTAAATAGCTTGGCCATCATCCCAAAGCCAGCTAAGGAGAGTCGGTTCCTAGACTTAGAATTTGAGAAGATAGAGCCTTGAGCCCATCAAGAACCCACCTAGAACCCATCTAATTATGAGAAGGAAAGACTCAGGAGTACTTGTCTGGTTAATAATAACCACAGGGAAACAGAGGAGCAGCCAACGGTACACAGTCACCAGGGACAGCAGAGGAAACTAAAAAATAAGCATGCTCTCAGTGCCTGGCATCCAGCAGAGAAAGGAGTCCTCAGATTCAGCAGAAACTATTTGTCTTTTTCTTCTCAGTGAAAACCTGTACTCTTTGGTGATTGCCTGTGGGCACCAGCCAAAATCCCTGTGCATTGTAAGTAACTGAGGCCTATTTTGTATACCATCACTTCCAAAATTGTAAGGGGCACACTGATCACCTGGGGATCATGTCAAAATGCAGATTTGGATTTGGGAGATCTCAAGTGGAACCCAGGAATTTTCCTTTTTAAGCAGCTCCCAGGGGCTGCTGCTGCTGCTTGTCTAGCCATCATGTTTTGAGAGAAAAAGTTAGAGAGGCCACTTCACCCTAGAGCAGTGCAAATGTGATAGTGTGTACTTACTATGGTGCCATGTCAGTTGTGAAAATACTGACATAATTCCATAGAGATTAATAAAGAGCCATTGACCAAGGTCCACTCTCCCTGGTAATCCAGCTTCTCTCTAGGCCTCCCCAGGAGCCAGCAACAATTGGCAGATTCCACTGGGGCCCTCCAGAGTGTATTCAGAGCTGCCAGAATTCATTCTGATGGGTCAGTGACAGGCTGATCAGTTGTTCACTGTTCCGACTGTCACTCTGGGAAAGGGATCCCATTAAATAAGTGTTAGATGACCCTGTGGAAAGAGTTCAAGACTTGCTGCAGTATAGACCCCTGCTTATCTTTCCCCAAACTTATTCAACTACTGGTCCTTTTTGGGCAAATGTTGATCTAGCCCACCCCACTCATCTTGCTCATGAGAAAACTGAGAATTAGAAAGTTAAGGTTATTCACCCAAAGTCCAACAGCTAGGGAGAAGCCAATGCAGGGTCAGAAAACACTTCTCACTCCCAAATGTCATGCCCTGTTGAATTTTCCTAAGATAAAAGATGATTTAGTCTGACTCCCATAGACTGGTGACAATCTATAAAGTTGATATTGTGAATCACTTAAACTATTTGAATTAATGTTACTTAATATACAGCGTCATTTCTTTAACTTCAAACTCTTAGCCTTGAAATATATTTTTATCGGAGCTTTAAAGATATTATAGGAAAATTCTCCTGTATCTAAAAATTTTAGGTCATACTGTTCAAAATGCCTCATTGCAGATGCAGAATTGAACTAAAGTGACTTGCTTAACATTACATAGCTATTTAGTGACAAATCCAAGACCAGGACCCAGATCTCTTTACTCTCCCTACAGCACTCACTCCTCACAACCACAACTGCATTCACTTTTATTTTTTAAGGCAAGTATCTGCGTGAATGACCAGTTTAGCACAACGCAAGCTGCCGCGTAGCCAGTGTAATCATGTAACCTGACTACAAGTTTACATTTCTCCAGGACAGGTCTGAACAACCACATCTGAGAAGTGAGGGGAGCTTAGCAATGATGTACTACTGTAGGCTTGAGGAAACTGCCCTCTACTGGGATGCAGAGGGTCATCCCTTAACTGTACCTAAAGGAACAGTTTTTGAAAAACGGGGACTGAATCATTGAGTTCCCTGAGGTTCAATGAGAAATAAAGGGAATAGGTGGAGATATCAGTAGATGGAAGTAAAATGTCTGGCCATGTGCCTTGATAGAAAATTATTTTCCAGCTGCAACCATATTCACTTTTACAAGGGCATGTGCAATTGTAATACCCACTGTCCAGCATCTGGCTTCTCCAGCATGGCCTAAGGGCATATCTGTTACTGGGCTGGATACTCTCTTGTGAGAAATCTGGGAGCTACATTCCCTGCTTCACATCCACCCCAAACCACGAGGACACAGTGGTTACCTTTGTGTTACCAGATAAGATTACAGAAGGAATTAGAGGGGTGCCTGTGATTCCGTTTAAGGCCAACGTAATTGCTACAACCTCGTCATTGAAGGGCTTTGCGGAGGAAATAAGCATCATCAGGTTGCAAGGGTGATTTTCCTGTCCAATCCTGAAAAGGAACTGCCCTCAATAAATCATCTTCCTAATGGAAATGACAGAATTATTCTCCCAGGAGGGGTCAACCAGGAGGACTGCACAAACCACACGTCCCTCTCAAGGGTAATAGGAAGGAAACGCACAGCCATCGCTGCCTGGGAGGATCTAAGGCTTCCTAGGGACTGTTCATATCTCTCCCTCTGAGGTCACTTTTAATGCCTTTTACAAGTCATTGTTTACATATAAAGATAGAACTCCTCTTAGTAAGTAGGCTGTATGTGTTTTGTTGGTTTTTTTTTTAAACTGTCTCTGTGGTTAATCACAGAGGAAAGGGAAAAAAAGACCATCATGTATTTTAAGTAAAAAGGAAAGGTGTAAAATTAATGTAAAGTAACTTTGTATTAATGATGCCAGCAAAAATTAAATAATATTGGGGGAAAAAGTCAACTGGTAACAGTGGTAGCTTTTGTGTAAGATTGTATGTGATTATCTTTCCTTCTGTGTGTTTTTTTAATTTTAAAATTTTCTATGCTTTAAAATTGGATTTTAAGATACTTGTTATTTAAATTCATTTATTCTATAATCCGTAACTTAAAGTAAGGGTTGGGCTGCATACAAATATTAGAATCTACTTTTTGAAATGGAACAGAAAGATATGGATACTGTAATGGAATTATAAAACCAGAACTAATAATTCACTTTCTTCATTAACTGCATTAGTTTAAGAATTTGTAATGAGCTTTGTAAATGGCATTAGGCAAAGAAACTTCAGCTCATTCTTTCTGAAATGAAATTGTTAGAACTCAAGTTTTCTTTTCCAATCAAAATGTTAGGAAATGCCACTCCCAATCTGACTGAGCAGTCAGGCTTTTGATTTCTGAGAAATTCTTGCCCAGCTCACCAGAGAATGAAAGGTCAGCTTTGAGGAAGTTTCTGGAACATGAAGAATCTCAGTGAAATTGGCTGGAATTTTTTGAGTGGCGAAAAAAATATCCCTTCAATAAAGCATGGTATATGGGAGTTAAGATCACAGTTTTATCAAATTCAACCTAGGCATTTAGTCAGATCCTTTGAAACTTTTTCCCATGATTAAAATTCTTATTTGTTGCATTTTTGGCATGAAGACTAAGTGATTTGGCGCACTGGCCCAAACAGCATAGATTTTTTTTGTTGTTTTTGTTACAACAAATTAGAGGAAACTTTTTTTTTTTTTAAACATTCACCGTGAATAGCCAGTTTGGGAGGGAAAAAAAATCACAATTTGTTATATGGTTTTTTTTTGCATTTTTAACTCTTTTCCCAAAGATTCCCATGATAAATTCTATAGAGAACTTGAATAGAGCAGTTCTCCAACTATGGCCCAAGGAATCCTAGGGGTCCCCAAGACCCTTTTAGAGAGTCTAAAATTTCCTCCCCCTTCCATCTAAAGATCTGCATAGAGTCATATCATAATAGATTCAGTGCCGATGTAGATAAGAGAGTTTAACGTCTATTAATCCAGATAAAAAGATTTGTGAAAAATTTAAAATAATGCCACTTTCTCAATGTTCTATTTTGAATAATATAGTTATTTTTCACAAATATATGTCATTTATGTTAAAAATTTTTATTATTGCTTTTTATTACTTTTGTTTATTACTGTTATTTGTAATGTAGTAATAAAGATTTTTAATTTTTCCATTTTAATTTATAATACAGTAAATATTGATAGCTATAACCAACCTAAATCAAAGGTCTTTGGGATCTTCAATGATTTTAAGAATATGAAGGGTTCCTGAGATCAAAAAGTTTGACAATGGCTGTAATAGATACATTCCTTCTAGAACAAGCTCAGAAAGGAGGCTAGAGGTTGAGAGAACACATGGAATAGAGCTATGCTCTTCTGGCTGAGGCCATCCTCAATCAGCTGGCCCACTATTTGTATAAGCCCAGCCAAGGGCAGATGTATTTGGCCTAGATTAAAAGATACCCAGCCAAACTGTAAATTTCTGAGAACTAATAATTTTTGTTTTGAGCTAATAAGTTTTGGGGTGGTTTCCTGTTCAACATTATTTTTGCAATAAATAACGATTTGTTCCTCCTCTCATTTCTGCAGAGAATTCACCATATATTTACAATGAATCCCATACATTTATGCTTCATTACATATTGTCCTATATTGTGAAGTGATGTCTCTAAACTGCTTGAAGGAGGAGAAAGATCAAGATAGCAGAGTGGAAAGACGGTGAGCTCACCTCCCCCCAAAACACATCAAAAATACATCTACATGTGGAGCAACTCTCACTGGAAACAAGACTGGCAGGAAAGCTCTTCTACAACAACGGCTGTAAAGAAGGACCCACGTGGAGTCGAGTAAGAAGGGTAGAGAAGCAATCAGATTGAGACCCACATCCATGGAAGTGGTGGGTGGCTATCACAAGCTCAGAGATCCTCCCTGGGGAGTGAATGGTTCAAGCCACATATTGGGCACCACAGCCATGGGGTTCAACACTGGGAAGAGGAGTCCACTTAGCTGGTTTGAAAACAACTATAAGAAAGTGAGACTCTGCTCATACATGCAAGAGTGTATGTACATGCTTGCTTACTCCCAGGAAGAGCATGGAGGAAGCAGATTGAAAATTGCCTGAAGCTCTGACTGGCTCGCTGGGACCACACCAGCCTGCAGCCCAGCTCACACCAGATGCCTGCTCCAGCCTCTCTTGCTCCAGCATTGCTTTCCACTAGGCTGGATGCTGCCATTCCCAAAGAGGGTACGCATATACATAGAGGAAATGAAACCTGCTTGGATCCAACCCTCAGGACTTTTGCTTCAACCATTTGGGCCCCAACCACCTCATAAGGCAGTGACTGTCACTGAGCACAGGATAAGCCTCAGTTCACACCTGGATCTGGCTCTAGCCATACCTCACATCAAGATGACAGCTGTCAGCACACCCAGGGATAAGACATGACCCATGCTCACTTAAGATCCTGCTCTCCCACCAAAGTCACTGGCCACATACAGACCACATAGGGATGCTCCCACAAAGTACACCCATTCAAGACCAGGACAGGTAACTCCTTCACCTAATTTCATAGAGGCAAAAAAATTTAAACAAATGAGAAGATAGAAGAATGTTTCAAACAAGAGAATGAGAAAAAAACCTGAAAAAACCCTAACAAAACAGAGATAAATAATTTACTAAATAAAGAGTTCAAAGCAGTAGTAATAAAAATGCTAACGAACTCGGGAAAAGAATAAATGAACACAGTGAGAACTTTAACAAGGAACTAGAAAATACAAAAAAGAAACAGAACTAAAAAACACAATAACTGAAATGAATAATACTCTAGAAGAAATTAACAGCAGACTAGGTGATATAGAAAAATGCATAAGCAGTCTGGAAGATAGAATAGTGGAAATCAACCAATCAGAGCAGCAAAAAGTAAAACAGTTTTTTTTTTTTTAATGAGGATAGTTTAAGGGACCTCTGAGGCAATATCAAACATACTAATATTCACATGATAGGGATCTCAGAAGGAGAAGAGAGAGAGAAAGGGGCCAAAAATATATTTGATTAAATTATGGCTGAAAACTTCCTAAGCCTGAAGAAGAAAAGATGTATATACAGATAGAGAAAGTACAGAGAGTCAAAAACAAGATAAATCCAAACAGATCCACACCAAGATATATAATAATAAAAATGGCAAAAATTAAAGATAGAGAATTCTAAAGGCAGCAAGAGAAAAACAAAGAGTAACATGGGAACACCCATAAGGCTATCAGCTGATTTTCCTGCAGACACTTTGCAGGTCAGAAGGGAGTGGCATGATATACTTAAAGGCCTGAAAGGGAAAAACCTACAGCCTGGGATACTCTACCCAGCAAAGTTATCATTCAGAATTGAGGGACAATAAAGAACTCCTCAGACAAGCAAAAACTAAAAGAGTTTATCGATACTAAACTGATCCCAAAAGAAATGTTAAAGGTTCTTCCCTAATAGAAGAGAAAAAGCTACAAGAAATAAAAATTTATAGGAAAGAAAAAAAATCCCATTAGTAAAAGTAAAAATTGCAAAAATCAACTATACTCGAATAAACAGTTAAGGGATAAACATGAAGGTGTGAAATATGACATCAAAACAAAAAAATGCGGGGGGGGGGGAATAAAAAATGTAGATCTTTTAGAACATGTTTGAACTTAAATGACTATCAGTCTAAAATAAGTATATATAATTATAAATCAACATATATGAACCCGATGGTAATGACAAATCGAAAATCTACAACAGTTACACAGAAACAAAAGAGAAAGCAATACAATCGTATTGCTAAAGAAAATCATCAAACAGTAGAAGAGACTAAAAGAAGAAAAAAGAAACTGAAAAGAACTACAAAAACAACCAGAAAACAAGTAAGAAAATAGCAATAAGTATATACCTATGAATCACTTTAAATGTCAATGGACTCCATATGAATGACCCAGCAATTCCACTCCTGGGTATACATCTGAAACAAACAAAAACACAAATTTGAAAAATACATGCATCCCAATGTTCATAGCAGCATTATTTAAGATTGCTCAGATATGGAATCAACCTAAGTGTCCATCAACAGATGAATGGATAAAGAAGATGTGGTATATATATATACAATGGAATACTACTCGGCCATAAAAAAATGAAATTTTGCCATTTGCAGCAACATGGATGGACTTGGAAGGCATTATGCTGAGTGAAATAAGTCAGACAGAGAAAGAAAAATACTGTATGATAGCACATATGTGGAATCTGAAAAATACAACAAACTACTGAATATAACGAAACAGACTCACAGATATTGAGAACAAGTTACTAGTTACCAGTGGGGAGAAGGAAAAGGGAGGGGCAATATAAGGGTAGCAGATTAAGAGGTGCAAACTGTTAGGTATAAAATAAGCTACAAGGAAGTATTTCACAACATGGGGAATATAGCCAATATTTTATAATAACAATAAATGGAATATAACCTTTAAAAATTATGAATCATTATATTGTACCTTGAAACTTATTACACATCAACTATAATTCAATAAAAAAGTCAGTGCAGGGCTTCTCTGGTGGTGTAGTAGTTGAGAGTCTGCCTGCCAATGCAGGGGACACGGGTTCGTGCCCCAGTCTGGGAAGATCCCACATGCCACGGAGTGGCTGGGCCCGTGAGCCTTGGCCGCTGAGCCTGTGCGTCCAGAGCCTCTGCTCCACAACGGGAGAGGCCACAACAGTGAGAGGCCAGCGTACCACAAAAATAAAAAAAAATAAAGTCAGTGCACCAAATGCTCCAATCAAAAGGCATAGGGTGGCTGATTGGATAAAAAAAAAAGAGAGAGACCCATCTATATGCTACAAACAAGAGACTCACTTGAGAGCTAAAGACACACATAAACTGAAAGTCAGGGGATATAAAAAGGTATTCCATGAAAATATAAATGAAAAGAAAACTGGGCTAGCAATACTCACAGCAGACAAAATGAACTTTAAAATGAAATTTGTAACAAGAGAAGAAATAAATAACAAAGAAGGGCATTATATAATGATAAAGGATAAATACAAGAAGAGGATGTAGTACTCGTTAATATATATTCATCAATAAAAGAACACCTAAATATACAAAGCAAATATTAACAGATATAAAGGTAGAAATTGAGGGAAAAGTTGACTGTAATGCAATATTAGTAGGGGATTTTAACAACACCCCACTTACATCAGTGGACCGATTATCCAGAAAGAAAATCAATAAGGAAACAGTGACCTTAAATGACATATTAGACCAGTTGGACTTAATAGATAACTATGGGATATTCCATTCAAAAACATCAGAATACACATTCCTTTCAAGTGTATACAGAAAGTTCTCCAAGGTAGATCACATTCCAGGCCACAAAACAAGTCTCAACAAATTTAAGAGGATAGAAATTATATTAAGCATCTTTTCTGACCATAAAGGAATGAAACTAGAAATCAATTTCAGGAAGAAAAATAGGGAAAACACAAACACATGGATATTAAACAATATGCTACTGAAAACCAGTGGATCAATGATGAAATCAAAAAAGAAATCAGAAAATACCTCAAGACAAATGAAAGTAAAAACACAACTTCCAAAATCCGTGGGACACAGTAAAAGCAGTTCTCAGAGGGAACTTTATAACAATAGAGGCCTATGTTAAGAAACAAGAAAAATCTCAAACAATCTAGCATACCATCTAAAGGAGTTAGAAAAAGAAGAACAAAATCCAAAGTCAGAAGAAGGAAGAAAATAATAAAGATCAAAGAGGAAATAAATAAAATAGAGACCAAAAAACTAACAGAAAATAATCAATGAAACCAAGAGCTGGTTTTTTGAAAAGATAAACAGAATTGATATCTTTAGCCTGGTTCACCAGGAAAAAATAGAGAGGACACAAATAAAAAAAATAAGAAAATAAACCAAATAAATTGCAATAATCTATATCACAGAGATACAAAAAATCATAAGAGAATACTACAAACAGTTATATATGAACATATTGGGCAAGCTAGAAGAAATTAATAAATTGGGATGAGTAAATTCCCAAAATCATTCTACAAGGCCATCATTATGCTGATATAAAAACAAGACAAAGATTCTATAAAAAGAAGAATATTAGAGGCCAATATCTCTGATGAATATAAATGCAAAAATTCTCAACATAATATTAGCAAACTGAATTCAACAATATATTTAAAAGATCATACACCAAGATCAAGTGGGATTTATTCCAGGGATGCAAGCATAGTTCAATATCTGCAAATCAATCAATATGATACACCACATCAACAAAATGAAGTATAAAAATCACATGATCATCTCAATAAACACAGAAAAAGGATTTGACAAAATTCAATACCCATTCATGATAAAAACTCTTATCAAAGTTGGTGTACAGGAAATATATCTCAACATAATAAAGGTCATATATGTCAAACCCACAGATAACATCATACTCAATGGTGAAAAGCTGAAAGCTTTTTCTCTAAAATCAGGAACAAGACAAAAATGCCCTCTCTTGCCACTTCTATTTAACACAGTTTTAGAAGTCCTAGACACAGCAATCAAACAAGAAAAAGAAATAAAAGGATCCAAATTGGAAGGGAAGAAGTAAAACTCACTATTTACAGATTACATGATACTATATATAGTATACCTAAAGTCTCTGCCAAAAAACTATTAGAACTAATAAATGAATTCAGTAAAATTTCAAGTCACAAGATTTGTATACAGAAATGTTTTGTTTTTCCACAGACTAAACAGGAATGGACTTAACCAAGGAGGTGAAAGACCTATGCTTGGAAAACTACAAAATATTGATCAAGGAAATTGAAGATAATATAAAGAAATAGAAAGATATCCCATGTACATGAATTGGAAGGATTAATATTATTAAAATATCCATACTGCCCAAAGTAATCTAGATTTAATGTAATCTTAATTGAAATACCCATGACATTTTTCACAGAACTAGAGCAAATAATTCTAACATTTATATGGAACTACAAAAGACCCCAAATAACCAAAGTTACAATGATATATTGCACAGTACAGGGAATAAAGCCAATATTTTATAAAAACTTTAAATGGAATATAATCTATAAAAATATTAAATCACTATGTTGTACACATGAAACTAATATAATATTGTAAATCAACAATACTTTATTTTCTTAATAAAATTAAAAAAATAAACTACTTGAGGGAATATATCTTAGCTTTTCTTTTGTGGTTCAGTAAATGTTTAATTAGTTCATGGAATATTTGGGAACATGAAATTTCTAGACAGAGAAGGATGCTTTAAAATTCCTTATTTCTTACCTCACCCTCTTTTTCCCCCCTAATGTCAAAAGAGAAAGAACTTCCCTTTTGAGGAATTAGTTTATCTTTCCTGTATTTTTTTTTTCTCCAAGGTTCAACCTCAGTAAGCCCCAGAACTCAATGAACATAAAACAGCCTGATCATACAGCATACAACAATGGCCTGATCTGCCAGAAGAGAGCATTTTCAATTTAATAGTTTTCACATTCCCATTATCGAAATGCTAGAACTCTGTAATCTGCTTTCTCCATTACTTTTGCTATTGCTATTATTTGGGGAACTGTTCAAAAGAAAAGTGAGGAGGAGAGGAGCCAAGATGGCGGAGTAGAAGGACGTGCTCTCACTCCCTCTTGTGAGAACACCAGAATCACAACTAGCTGCTGGACAATCATTGACAGGAAGACACTGGAACTCACCAAAAAAGATACCCCACATCCAAAGAAAAAGGAAAAGCCATAATGACACAGTAGGAGGGGCGCAATCACAGTAAAATCAAATCCCATAACTGCTGGGTGGGTGACTCACAGACGGGAGAACATTTACACCACAGAAGTCCACACACTGGAGTGAAGGTTCTGAGCCTCACGTCAGGCTTCCCAACCTGAGGGTCCAGCAACGGGAGGAGGAATTCCTAGAGAATAAGACGGTGAAGCCTAGTGGGAGTGGATTGCAGGACTTCGACAGGACTGGGGGAAACAGGGACTCTATTCTTGGAGAGCACACACAAAGTAGTGTGTGCATGGGGACCCAGGGGCAGGAGCAGTGACACCAGGGAAGACTGAACCAGATCTACCTGCTAGTGTTGGAGGGTCTCCTGCAGAGACGGGAGGAGGTGGGGGAGGCTGTGGCTCACCGTGGGGACAAGGACACTGGCAGCAGAAGTTCAGGGAAGTATTCCTTGGCATGAGCCCTCCCAGAGTCTGTCATTAGCACCACCAAAGACCCCAGGGAGGCTCCAGTGTTGGGTTGCCTCACGCCAAACAACCAACTGGGAGGGAACCCAGGCCCACCCATCAACAGTCAAGTGGATTAAAGTTTTACTGAGCTCTGCCCACCAGAGTAACACCCAGATCTACCCACCATCAGTCCCTCCCATCAAGCCTCATAGATAGCCTCATCCACCAGAGGGCAGACAGCAAAAGCAAGAAGAACTACAATCCTGGAACCTGTGGAACAAAAACCACATTCACAGAAAGATAGACAAAATTAAAAGGCAGAGGGTATGTACCAGATGAAGGAACAAGATAAAACCCCAGGAAAAAAACTAAGTGAAGTGGAGGTAGGCAACCTTCCAGAAAAAGAATTCAGAATAATGATAGTGAAGATGATCCAGGACCTCGGAAAAACAATGGAGGCAAAGATAGCAAAGATGAAGAAATGTTTAACATAGAGAAGATGCAAGAAATGTTTAACACAGACCTAGAGGAATTAAAGAACAAACAAACATAGATGAGCAATACAATAACTGAAATGAAAACTAGAAGAAATCAATAGCAGAATAACTGAGGCAGAAGAACGAATAAGTGACCTGGAAGATAGAATAGTGGAAGTCACCGCTGTGGAACAGAATAAAGAAAAAAGAATGAAAAGAAATGAAGACAGCCTAAGGGACCACTAGGACAACATTAAATGCAACAATATTCGCATTATAGGGGTCCCAGAAGGAGAAGAGAGAGAGAAAGGACCTGAGAAAATATTTGAAGAGATTATAGTTGAAAACTTCCCTAACATGGGAAAGGAAATATCTACCTAAGTCCAGGAAGCGCAGTGAGTCCCACAGAGGAAAAACCCAAGGAGCAACATGCCGAGACACATACTAATCAAACTGGCAAAGATTGAAGACAAAGAAAAATTGTTGAAAGCAGAAAGGGAAAAATGAAAACTAACATACAAGAGAATTCCCATAAGGTTAACAGCTGATTTCTCAGCAGAAACTCTACAAGCCAGAAGGGAGTGGCATGATATACTTAAACTGATGAAAGGGAAAAACGTACAACCAAGATTACTATACCCGGCAAGGATCTCATTCAGATTTGATGGAGAAATCAAAAGCTTTACAGACAAGCAAAAGCTAAGAAAATTCAGCACCACCAAACCAGCTCTACAACAAATGCTAAAGGAACTTCTCGGAGTGGGAAACAAAAGAAGAAAAGGGCCTACAAAAACAAGTCCAAAACAATTAAGAAAATGGTCACAGAAACATACATATCGATAATTACCTTAAACGTGAATGGATTAAATGCTCCAACCAAAAGACACAGGCTTGCTGAATGGATACATAAACAAGACCCATATATATGCTGTCTACAAGAGACCCACTTCAGACATAGAAACACATACAGACTGAAAGTGAGGGGATGGAAAATGATATTCCATGCAAATGGAAAACAAAAGGAAGCTGGAGTAGCTATACTCATATCAGATAAAATAGACTTTAAAATAAAGAATGTTACAAGAGATAAGAAAGGACAGAACATAATGATGAAGGGATCAATCCAAGAAGAAGATATAACAATTATAAATATATATACACCCAACATAGGAGCATCTCAATACATAAGGCAACTGCTAACAGCTATAAAAGAGGAAATCGACAATAACAAAATAATAGTGGGGGACTTTATCACCTCACTTACACCAATGGACAGATCATCCAAAATGAAAATAAATAAGGAAACAGAAGCTTTAAATAACAAAATAGACCATATAGATTTAATTGATATTTATAGGACATTCCATCCAAAAACAGCAGATTACACTTTCTTCTCAAGTGCACATGGAACATTATCCAGGCGAGATAACATATTGGGTCACAAATCAAGCCTCAGTAAATTTAAGAAAATTGAAATCATATCAAGCATCTCTTCTGACCACAACACTATGAGATTAGAAATGAATTACAGGGGAAAAAATGTAAAAAGCACAAGCACATGGAAGCTAAACAGTACGTTACTAAATAACCAAGAGATCACTGAAGAAATCAAAGAGGAAATTTAAAAATACCTAGAGACAAATGACAATGAAAACACGATGATCCAAAACATATGGGATGCAGCAAAAGCAGTTCTAAGAGATAAGTTTATAGCTATATAAGCCTACCTCAAGAAATAAGAAAAATCTAAAATAAACAATCTAACCTTACACCTAAAGTAACTAGAGAAAGAAGAACAAACAAAACCCAAAGTTAGCAGAACAAAAGAAATCATAAAGATCAGAGCAGAAATAAATGAAATAGAAACAAAGAAAAAAATAGCAAAGCTCAATAAAACTAAAAGCTGGTTCTTTGAGAAGATAAACAAAATTGATAAGCCATTAGCCAGACTCACCAAGAAAAAGAGAGAGAGGACTCAAATCAATAAAATTAGAAATGAAAAAGGAGAAGTTACAACAGACACCGCAGAAATAAACAGCATCTTAAGAGACACCTACAAGCACCTCTATGCGAATAAACAGGACAACCTGGAAGAAATGGACAAATTCTTAGAAAGGTATAACCTTCCAAGACTGAACCAGGAAGAAACAGAAATTATCAACAGACCAATCACAAGTAATGAAATTGAAACTGTGATTAAAAATCTTCCAACAAATAAAAAGTCCAGGACCAGATGGCTTCACAGGTGAATTCTCTCAAACATTTAGAGAAAAGCTAACATCCATTCTTCTCAAACTCTTCCAAAAAATTTCAGAGGAAGGAACACTCCCAAATTCATTCTATGAGGCCACCATCACCCTGATACCAAAACCAGACAAAGATACTACAGAAAAAGAAAATTATAGACCAATATCACTGATGAATATAGATGCAAAAATCCTAAACAAAATACGAGCAAACAGAATCCAACAACACATTGAAAGAATCATACACCATGATCAAGAGGGATTTATCCCAGGGATGCAAGGATTATTCAATATACACAAGTCAATCAATGTGATACGCCATATTAACAAATTGAATAATAAAAACCATATGATCATCTCAACAGATGCAGAAAAATTTGACAAAATTCAACACCTATTTATGATAAAAATTCTCTAGAAAGTGGGCATAGAGGGAACCTACCTCAACATAATAAAGGCCATATATGACAAACCCACAGCAAACATCATTCTCAATGGTGAAAATCTGAAAGCATTTCTTCTAAGATCGGGAATGAGACAAGGATATCCACTCTCACCACTATTATTCAACATAGTTTTGGAAGTTCTTGCCATGGCAATCAGAGAAGAAAAAGAAATAAAAGGAATACAAATTGGAAAAGAAGAAGTAAAACTGTCACTCTTTGCAGATGACATGATACTATACATAGAGAATCCTAAAAATGCCACCAGAAAACTGCTATAGCTAATCAATGAATTTGGTAAAGTTGCAGGATACAAAATTAATGCACAGGAATCTCTTGCATTTCTATACACTAATGATGAGAAAACTGAAAAAGAAATTATGGAAACACTCTCATTTACAATTGCAACAAAAAGAATAAAATACCTAGGAATAACCCTACCTAGGGAGACAAAATACCTGTATGCAGAAAACTATAAGACACTGATGAATGAAATTAAAGTTGATACCAACATATGGAGAGATATACCATGTTTTTGGATTGGAAGAATCAATATTATGAAAATGACTATACTACCCAAAACAATCTACAGCTTCAATGCAATCCCTATCAAATCACCAATGGCATTTTTTACAGAACTAGAACAAATCATCTTAAAGTTTGTATGGAAACAGAAAAGACCCTGAATAGCCAATGCAATATTGAAGGAAAAAAACGGAGCTGGAGAAATCAGACTCCCTGACTTCAGACTATACTACAAAGCTACAGTAATCAAGACAATATGGTACTGGCACAGAAACAGAAACATAGATCAATGGAACAAGATAGAAAGCCTAGAGATAAACCCACGCACATATGATCACCTTTTTTTTGATAAAGCAGGCAAGAATATACAATGGAGAAAACAATAAGTGGAGCTCTTCAATAAGTGGAGTTGGGAAAACTGGACAGCTACATGTAAAAGAATGAAATTAGAACACTTCCTAACACCATACACAAAAATAAACTCAAAATGGATTCAAGACCTAAATGTAAGACTCAGACACTATAAAACCCTTAGAGGAAAACATAGGAAGAACACACTTTGACATATGTTACAGCAAAATCTTTTTTGATCCACGTCCTAGAGTAATGGAAATAAAACAGAAATAAACAAATGGGACCTAATGAAACTTCAAAGCTTTTGCACAGCAAAGAAAACCATAAACAAGATGATAAGACAACCCTCAGTATGGGAGAAAATATTTGCAAATGAATCAACGGACAAAGGATTAATCTCCAAAATATATAAAGAGCTCATGCAGCTCAATATTAAAGAAACAAACAACCCAATCCAAAAATGGGCAAAAGACCTAAATAGACATTTCTCCAAAGACACACAGATAGCCAGGAAGCACATGAAAAGCTGCTCAACATCACTAATTATTAGAAAAATGTAAATCAAATCTCCAATGAGGTATCACCTCACACCAGTTAGAATGGGCATCATCAGAAAATCTACAAACAACAAATGCTGGAGAGGGTGTGGAGAAAAGGGAACACTCTTGCACTGTTTGTGGGAATGTAAATTGATACAGCCACAACGGAGCACAGTATGGAGGTTCCTTAAAAACTAAAAATAGAATTACCATATGATCCAGTAATCCCACTACTGGGTATGTACCCAGAGAAAACCATAATTCAAAAAGACACATGCACCCCAATGTTCATTGCAGCCCTATTACAATAGCCAGGTCATGGAAGCAACCTAAATGCCCATCGACAAACGAATGGATAAAGAAGTGTGGTACATACATACAATGGAATATTACTCAGCCATAAAAAGGAACGAAACTGAGTTATTTGTTGAGATGTACATGGATCTAAAGACTGTCATACAGAATGAAGTCAGAGAAGAGAAAAACAAATATTGTATATTAATGCATGTATGTGGAACCTAGAAAAATGGTACAGATGAACCGGTTTGCAGGGCATAAGTTAAGACACAGTTGTAGAGAACACACGTGTGGACACCAGGGGGGAAAACCACGGTGGGGTGGGGATAGTGGTATGCTGAATTTGGCGATTGGGATTGACATGTATACACTGATGTGTATGAAATTGATGACTAATTAAGAACCTGCAGTATAAACAAACAAAAACAACATATACTAAACTTTCTTTGGGTTATTTGTATGGAAATATGTTAATATAAATGTTTCAGACATTACATGAAATTTCTAAAAAAAAAAAAAAAAAAAAGTGAGTCATGCCTGAAGAGAGATTGGATCCTGCTCTGTGGTAACCTCAAAAACAATCCCTAAATGCCTGATCATCTCTGCCATATGTCCCCTGAAACCTTGTATTCTGAGAAGCCCAAGTCAAAGATGTGAAGCTTGTGTTCCAGATCCTCACATTTCCTTTACTGTCTCTCTCTTTCCTCAACCTCCTAGGAACTCAAGGCCTCCATTCTTTTTCTGACTGACAAAAGCCCTACAATAAACCACCTATTTTCCCTTCAAAAGGTTCCATACTCCAAAAGTTACTTGCTTTCTTCCCCGACTGAGTCCTTACCAATATCACCACTCTCACTAAAGCGTCCTTTACCTCACCGTAATATCTGGTAGAAGATTTCTACTAAAGTAATTAACGTGAATGAGCATTAGATTAATAAATTAACTTGAACAAGTGTTCGCATAAAGGAGACACTTGTTAAAAAAATTATACCAGTGATGATGATATTATGTGTGGCAGAGTTTGCTATATGCTTACCATAATATTCTGTTCTATTTTCCTTCCTGGGAACACAGCCTACTTCATATCCAAGGTTACTTTGGAAGCTGCCTATTGAAGAACTTGCATTTACCAGGTTCCCTGAATTACTGTGTGGAGGAGGGCATCTTGCTAACCTGTTAACTGTTAATATGCACTACACAGAAACTTTGACTTTGCTTATATTCAAAAATATCAGGGTTAATTTGTATAACAGCTATAGTTACCATAAGTAATACACCATTCTTTTTTTGTCAACTCACACACACACACTGTATTTTATTTTCACAAGAGATAAATAAGCTGACACCAAGCATTGTAAATGGATGACCACAACAAAAGCAACAATGATTGCAAAGTAATACACCATTCTTTTTTTCATAATGTGACCTATCATTTTCATGGCACTTTATGTCCATTCATTCACAAACAGAAGTACCAAACTTTTTCCCTATAAGGCCAAATAGTAAATATTTTAGGCACTGTAAGCCATAGGATCTCTGTTGTGACTGTTCAACTCTGTCACTGTAGCATGAAACAAGCCACAGCCAATCCATCAAACAACCAGGCATGGCTGTGTTCCAAAACAACTTTATTTACAAAAAGAGGAGAAATGCTGGATTTAGTCCATGGTATACTTTGTCAACCCCTCTGATAAATGATAGGTAATCAAAAGTCGAACAACAGTCCCTTCACAAAAGAAACTAGAAACTTAGCTTTCAGGGTGCTTGATTTGGGCTGGAACTTCTAAGATAGTTTCACACTCTGATCTGGTGTCTCACCCATTGTGACTGAAACATCTGGGGGCTGACTGAGCCCAAGCTTCTTTACACAGATCTCTAGAGGTCAACAACGGAAGCTGCAATCCTTAAGACCTTAAAACGTGTAAACTGCAAAATGGTGGGCTGAGTGCATTGCTAGAGGTTTGTGCAAGGTAGAGTAGGAAGAGCAAAGAGAGTGAAGAGTGGTAAGGAACGTACTATGGAGGCCTCATACAGGAAATGACGCTTCAGCTGAGCCCTGAGTATAGCTGAAGTGTAAAGTACGATGTAATCAAATGTTCATTTCAAAAAAATTATTGGTATGAATACAGAGAGATTAAAAATTAATAAAAGGGAAAAGCAACTTCAAAAACTGACTTTTGAAACCGTCTAGGCAAGAAATCTTAGCTAAGGCCGTGGAATTGGAATTGACCAGCAGAGGTAGAAATCATAATATATTTAAGACACAGAAACTGGTAAGATTCAGGAGGTAAGGGGAAGTCCAGAAGAGTAGGATCAAGCCCATGTTTCTGACCTGGCAAAATGATTATGCTAACAAACAAAACACAGGAGCCAAGGTTTGGCAAGTGTCAGGGGTGGTAGCAAGAAATTACTGAGTTTGAATTACCTCTCACATATTCAGGCAGAGAGTTTCAAAAGACAGTAGGATAATTCAATAACAGGGACTAGAACAAAAACATACATTAATAATCTTCAGCGTGTAACATAATAAATGAGTTAAATCAGGGAAAGTCTAATGAGAAAAGAGGTTTGAAGAAAGAACAATGGTCCACAACCCTACATTAAAAAAAAGTGATTGATGAGCAGTTAAAACATGACTGGAAACAAACAGTGAGAAAGATGAGTGGAAAAACCACAAAAGCACTGGGAAAAATAAGTTTACAGGTGAGGTGAGTATTCTCACTAGATTTAGAAGTTCAAAAATCATGAGTGAGTTGTTCTGGCAAAAGTTCAATTGAGATGGAAATTTACTTAGAGTAGGTGATAAAAAGTGAGGAAAGTGTGTGTAAATAATACCCATAGAACTCAGCCATGAAGCAAAGAAAAAGAAAAGAATTTAGAAAGAGTTCAAGGTGAGAGAAGAATCATAATAATAGTGGAGAGACTTGAAATGTTGAGGAGGAGCTATTGCAGAGGTTATGATAGAAAATAGAGAAGGAAGAAGTGCTATTTTATGAAGCAAATCCATAAGGAAATAAAGTGGGAGATAGCAAAGAGAAGAGATGGAGAATTTAAATAGAGGAACACCTCATCCTCCCATGAAGAATGTATCCGTGTGGAGGCAGAGTTCATGCCCTATCTCATCTCTGAAGAAGGACTTGAGGTCATCTGCATGGAGGGATGTGAACTGTGAACTCCCACGTGGCACAGAGGACCTGCCTAAACACTGTGCTAAGAGACTTGACCAAACTTCAGCTTGGCTTCCACCTGAACTAGACCATAATCCTAAAAGTAACCCTAACCCTCAGGCTATCTTTGCTCAAGAAAACACAAAGCTGCCAAACTGCAAAAAAGTACATTGTCCCAACCCACCTTGCTAAACCATTTTCAGTAATTATCTGCCTATCTCCTTCTGTAATTTTTCTACTTCCACTTTCCCCCCTAGTCCCTTCCCATTTTACTTCCCTATGGTCCCTTTTTGTTCCCTATCTGTTCTCCCTTTAAAAACCTCAGTCAATGTTGTCTTAATTGGAGTGAAACTCAGTTTATACTGGAGTCTCTCTTCCCTATTGCAGTAGTTTGAATACAGTCAGTTTTGCCTCATTTAACAGTCTCAGTTTTTCTTGAACAAGGGTATGGGAGTAAGTGGGGGAAAAACTGAAGAAAGGCTCCATCATCCCCAACAACTACCTCACTAAACCACACTCTATTTCACCTCCAAGAATGGAAGTGTATGTGCAAGCAAAATCATCTTTAGACTTGGTGATAGTATCAGTTATCTATTGCTGCCTAGCAAACTATCCCAAGTCTTTGTGGCTTAAAACAACAACAAGCTTTATAGTTTTCTTAATTCCGTGGATTGGCTGAGCTCAGCTAGGTGGGTGGTTTGCTGGTCATGATATTACAGTACATTTAACAGGGTGTTGGACTGGAGCTGAACTTCTAAGATGGCTTTACTCTCAATATTTGGTGACATCCAGAGTGACTAAAAATTCTAGGAGCTGATGAAGCTCAAGCTCCCTTGCATGATGCTGGAACTCAAGAAGCCAGTAATGCTCTTTAAAACCTAAGTCTGACAACCCTCAGAATGGGAGAAAATATTTGCAAATGAAGCAACTGACAAAGGATTAATCTCCAAAATTTACAAGCAGCTCACACAGCTCAATATCAAAAAAACAAACAACCCAATCCAAAAATGGGCAGAAAACCTAAATAGACATTTCTCCAAAGAAGATATACAGATTGCCAACAAACACATGAAAGAATGCTCAACATCATTAATCATTAGAGAAATGCAACTCAAAACTACAATGAGATATCATCTCACATCAGTCAGAATGGCCATCATCAAAAAATCTACAAATAGATGCTGGAGAGGGTTTGCAGAAAAGGGAACCATCCTGCACTGTTGGTGAGAATGTAAATTGATGCAGCCACTATGGAGAACAGTATGGAGGTTCCTTAGAAAACTAAAAATAGGAATACCATACGACCCAGCATCCCACTACTGGGCCAATACCCTGAGAAAACCGCAATTCAAAAAGAGTCATGTACCACAATGTTCATTGCAGCTCTATTTACAATAGCCAGGACATGGAAGTAACCTAAGTGTCCATCAACAGATGAATGGATAAAGAAGATGTGGCACATATATACAATGGAATATTACTCAGCCATAAAAAGGAACGAAACTGAGTTATTTGTAGTGAGGTGGATGGACCTAGAGACTGTCATAAGTGAAGTAAGTCATAAAGAGAAAAACAAATACCGTATGCTAACGCATTTATATGGAATCTAAAAAAAAAAAAAAAGAAAGAAAGGTCATGAAGAATCTAGGGGCAAGAGAAGAATAAAGACACAGACCTACTAGAGAATGGACTTGAGGACACAGGGATGAGGAAGGGTAAGCTGGGACGAAGGAAGAGAGTGGCATGGACATATATACACTACCAAATGTAAAATAGCTAGTGGGAAGCAGTCACATAGCACAGGGAGATCAGCTCAGTGCTTTGTGAACACCTAGAGAGGTGGGATAGGGAGGGCGGGCAGGAGGGAGACGCAAGAGGGAAGAGATATGGGAACATAGGTATATATATAACTGATTCACTTTGTTATAAAGCAGAAACTAACACACCATTGTAAAGCAATTATACTCCAATAAATATGTTTAAAAAAAAA
>NW_020173953.1:1299727-1306800 GCF_003031525.2 Neophocaena asiaeorientalis asiaeorientalis
AAAAAAAAAAAAAAAGAAAGAAAGGTCATGAAGAATCTAGGGGCAAGAGAGGAATAAAGACACAGACCTACTAGAGAATGGACTTGAGGACACAGGGATGAGGAAGGGTAAGCTGGGACGAAGGAAGAGAGTGGCATGGACATATATACACTACCAAATGTAAAATAGCTAGTGGGAAGCAGTCACATAGCACAGGGAGATCAGCTCAGTGCTTTGTGAACACCTAGAGAGGTGGGATAGGGAGGGCGGGCAGGAGGGAGACGCAAGAGGGAAGAGATATGGGAACATAGGTATATATATAACTGATTCACTTTGTTATAAAGCAGAAACTAACACACCATTGTAAAGCAATTATACTCCAATAAATATGTTTAAAAAAAAAAGTCTGAGATCACACAGTTGCATCTTCTCTGTGTTCTATTGTTCAAAGCAAGTCACAGGGTCAGTAGGAAGGGAAATAGGCTCCCCTTCTTGGGAATGGAGTGGCACATAACCAACAGACATGGGAAGAATTGGCAGCCGTATTTGCAGACATCCTACCATGACAATTCACATCTTTCCCACATGTAAAACCCTCTCACTCCCCTCCCAGCACCTTGAAGACCTCCCAGTATCTTGATCACCTAGTGTTATTAAGTGCTCATGGGAATATCCCACACTTAGATGGAGGAGAAAAAAAGGATTGATCAAAGTTTGGAGTTTGTGAAAGGCTTCAATGGGAGAGAGTAAAAAGCAAGGCTGCTGGGGCATGGAGTGCAAACCTTGAAATAGCTCACTTGAAAGAACATGGGGTGGGTCCAGGATGAGTAATGAAGGCTGTAAGGTGAAGAAAGAGATGATAGACTTTTACATTTATCCCATTTGATGAGATAAATCATCTCTTAAGTGGGGAACCTTTATCTTTATCCTTATCCCCTTCAATTACATCATTGGCATTGGTCCTAATCCAAGGGAGTGACAGTTTCCAGTACAGTCACTTTCTGCAAGCTTCAGCTTGAAAAATAAAAATTAAGAAGATGAAGTTCAGCACTTTCCTTTCAAAAAGGCAACTGTACAAACTGCAATAATACTTTCAGATGCTTGTTATGTCTCTAGCATCTGCATTTCACAACTGTTCTGAACACGTAATTATAGCTTCTAGCAATTTTTTTTCCCATTGGGTCAGGAAATTCACTATTTTATGAAAGAAAAAATCAACCACATTTGATATATGTTATGCAAGGACAAGGTAATAAGCAAGATTTTCATAATGCAATGTAATATGCATCTCTAAGACAATTTATGAAGGAATAAAAGTACAGAGAGATCGGCATGAGATATCTCATCAGTTGATTTCCAAGGCAGGCTGGGTCTCCAAAACCTTCTAAGGCTAAGGGATTTGGGGGAGAAAGGAAGAAGATGAAGGCTTTTTTTTGCTGACACCAAAAAAGAAACACCTTTTATTTTATTTTCTCAATGTGGTACTATAGTGTGAAGGGGAAATGTGTGGGAAAAAGGAAGAAAAAACTCTTGGGAACTTCCATGGAAAACCACTCACTGGGAACATTTTGACCAATATTTCTAAATAGCTTTGTGCTGCATTTTACATCCTTCTCTTTCCCCTCCCACTGCAGAGCTCTCCTAACCAAACCAATAGAAGACCCTTCTTCCTAAGGTCACAAGCCTTGACTAGGTTTTTCCCAAACTAAGGAAGGGAAATTGAAAGTTGACAGGAAAGGAATAAATAGAGAGAAATAATAGATAGATAGATAAATAAATAGATAGATATAATTCATTTCCCATTTCATTTACTTTTTTTCTTTTACTCTCTTTATTAAAAAGATCTTTTAAAAGAAATTTCACTTATTTGAGTCTAGTACTTCATTCTTAAGTCAAACTATGTATAAAGCCAGCTGAGGTATAAGGCCACACCCAACAGGCACCAAATAATACTACCAGAGCTACCACAGATGGGTGACAGAAAAAAGTTTGAGAAAATTTATTTTGCAGGGGAATTTTTGTCCTCAGGCTATACCCCATGAGGGATGTAGAAAACCAGCTGGGTTGTAGAAACAACTGAGATGTTTAAAACCCAAATGCAAAAGATCTTCTCTGTAGAATTATGCATTAACTGGACACATTTTTATGGTCATTTATTCCATATTATTTTTAACTTTTAGATTTTTAATTGATTAGGAACCAATTTTTAACTGAATTTTGTTTTATAATTATATAAACTATTTACAGGATGCAAAAATTATATTTGCAAAATGACATGTACTCAAAAAAGCCTAATTTATCCTCCAATCTCCAATGTAACTTCTTTAATTTTATGATTTATCCTTTAATTTTTTTAATAAAAGAAGATGTATATATGCATAACACTTTTTCTCTCACAGTTAATAAACTGTAGCATATTACAAAATTGGTTTCATCTCATATTTTCACTTATCCAGACAATTGCTCCATAGTAGTGTAGGAAGACTACATAGAAAAGTTTCTCTGATTTTCCAAAGGGTAACCTGAATACAATATCTGTATATTTATATAATTCTATTAGGCTCCATTTTTGGTCAATTATCAATTGATTTTCTACTATATACCATACAAATATAATGCATATAAATTATGTATATTTTGGTTATGAATTTCCTACTACAAACAGTATTAAAATTAACTAGTATATTCTTTTTCCCTTTCTTCTCCTGTTATCTCACATTTGGTTTGAAGTATTTTTTGTTTTCAATTATTAAAAATAAGGTGAATAATTTGTATTCTGTATTTTATATGGCTTCTCCACTTTGCCTCCATTTTTTATATTTGTACTATGTTGATATTGCCAGAGAATATAGCTATTACATATGTATGCTTCTCTGATATAGTCATCATTTTATGTGACTTATACAGGTCAGTATACATTTTAAGCTCACAGTAATTCTGTTTTCAGCACTTTTCCAGTCATTTGGTTGTCTGAAAAATCTTTCTCTAGTAGATTCCTCAGGAAGCACTCATGAAAACAATAAATTCTAAGTTCTCATATGCTCATAGTAGTTTGTCTACCAGCCTTTATAGTTAAAAGGTAGTTTGGCTGAATATAAAGCCCTTGGCTCATATTTTTTTCTCAAATATCATAATAGTGTTACTTCATTGCCTTCTGGCATAAAGCATTGACATAAGCAAGTCATACGAAAATCTGATTTTATTTGCATGATTAATTTGTTTTACTAAAATTTGTCTTGATATTGGTAAGTCTGGTTGATTTTCTCTGTATCAGTTTTCTGTTGCTATGAAACAAATTACCACAAATATAGTAGCTTATATTTATTAAATATAACAATAAAATTTATTATCTCTCAGTGTTCATGGATCAGGAGCCCAGGAACTTAGCAGGATTCTCTGCTCAGGGTCTCACTGCGATGAAATCAAGAAGTTTCAGGGGATGTAATCTCTTCTGAGGCCCGTGGTCTTCTTTAAAGCCCGCTGGTTGTTGGCAGAATTCAGATCCATACAGCTAAATGACTAAGATCTCTACTTTCTTGATGGTCATCAGTTGGGGGACACTCTCAGCTCCAAGAAGCCATCCATCATTTCCTGCCATGTGGCTCTCTCCACAATATGGAAGTTTGCTCCTTCAAGGCCAACAGAATAGCCTTGTTTTAAGACACTATAAACATTTTTTCTAAATATTTTTTAGAAGTCACCCTTTCTGTGTATTACTTGTTGAGTTATATATTTATTCCATGTTTAATGTTTAAAAGGAGTTGTAAGAGCCTAAGAAATATGTAGTATAAAAAACAGAGAAAGGAAATTAAGGCAAAGAGAAATTAGTATAGAAGGAATAATGTTTTATTAACAGGGTTCTCCAGAGAAACAGGACAAATAGGATGTATATATAAGTAGAATGAGATTTATTTTAAGAATTTGGTTCACAAGATTATAGAAACTGGCAAGTCCAAAATCTGCAGGGTGGACCAGCAGACTGGAGATCTAAGATGAATCAATGTTGCAGTGCAAGCCCAAAAATCATCTGCTGGCAGAGTCCTTCATTCTAATCAGGCCTTCAACCGATTGAATGAGGCCCACCCACATTATGGAGCATAATCTGCTTTATTCAAAGTTCACCAATTTAAATATTAATCTCATCCAAAAAACACCTCCACAGAAACAGCCAGAATAATGTTTGATCCAATATCTGGGCTCTGTGGCCCAGCCAAGCTAACCCATAATATTAACCATCACAAATGGCCAAGTTTAAAGTTATACCCCCAAATGCATAATATGAAATCATATTTATATAGCTGGTCTACAATTATATTCTAAGTTTTCTATCTAACGAAGCAGGGAATGAAATAGACTTTCCCTCTGAAAAACTTTTTTCTAATAGAGAAACTTAAGAGAAATATTTCCTGTGGATCCTCATGAAAAGGGCACTTTGCAGTACAGTAAGCAACCTACCAGTTGGCTTCTCTAAATAACACCAATGGTGTAGTTCCAACATCTAATTTCCATAAAAATAATTTTATGAGCAAACAAAAAATATGGCTTAATTCATCATCATCTAGGGTGGAATTTAGAATATTTCTGGAAGCACATGGATTACAAATTCTTTAGTCAATTCTCCATGAATATTATTACCCCCAACTCTTTTTTGATAAAAAATTGCATAGCAGGGAATTTTAAATTATATTCTCTGACTAAAACCTGAAGGACATATGGCATGTAGGCACATAAGCAAGAGCTAGCAGAGTTTTATACGTTAATGGGCCCATAGGGAGACTGACATCCCCTTATTAAAATGAGAAACCCAACCAAGACTCAGGTTTGAATAGACTCTCATCCAACTACTGCATGGATTTGAGCCAAGGTAGTGACTCTGGGAAGACCTAACATTTTACTTAGTTCTCAGCTGCAACTGAGGGCCCAAAGTCATCCATTATAGACCATGGCTACAAGTATTTTGACATGGAAAATATTGTGAACAGGTGTTACAAATCACCACAGCACCCATTTATAATGTCAGTAAAGCATTTGTAGAACAATGACTATTAAATCTAGAATTTAAGCTATGTTTGCCTTCTAGTGACCTTTTATAGTGAACAAAAGAGCCTTGTAAGGTACAGATTTTTCTCCAGTTCTACTAAGAAGCCAGAGTTGAAGATTGTTGAGATGTAGTGACAGATTTACCATAAATTCCATGAATGGCAGGAAAGAAAAATGAAACCAAAAGAAGGATGTTAGATCTGGAGAACACAGCAGGTCCAAGAATCTGACAATTATGGTTAAGAGTTGAAGAACAAGCAAGAAGGGAGTGAGAAAATTGGAATGATAAAATAAAGGACCCAAATGTTAAAATAGGGAAATTCCAGCTTTCAACTTCAGGAAAGACCCAGTTCCACTTAGAATTTCCAAGGTGTGATAATATAAATTAATTAATGATGTGAAATGAAGAAAAGTTTTTAGAGGAGAAAAGGCTAGGGGCTGTAAGCCTACAGTTGCCAGAGTCTCAATGTCCATTAAGCCAACATATGCTCACTTCTCAGAATTATAAGTTGACTTTCAATGATTTACTAATTGTTATTCCCTGTTATTTATATAAGGTGCTTGATTGAACTGATTTGGTTGGAAAAAAACAGCTAGAAAATTAAGCACAAATTGGTTCATAATTCATCCATGTTGTCAAGTCAATTGAACTCTGCATGTTCAGAACTTTGTCATCAGCAATAGTGATTAATGATTGAAAAGGGAAATATAGAAAAGTTAAATGAAGGAAAATGAGAACTTGAATTTATACTGTGGTCCAGTTGGCTAGTTTTGAAATAACATTGACACACTGATAGTAAATGGAAAAGACTAGTGGTAGAGAAAGTGGTTAAAATTTCACAGAAAATTACTTCTAACAGAAATATTTTTGATTGCTCATCTTCTAAATGAATATTTTGTTAACAATCATCATTTTCAAGATGATTTTTCATCTTTCCATTGTGGCTACTAATGCATCTGAGTGCCTTGTACATTCTTCTCCAGTGTTGTATATAAAAGGTCAACGGAAAAATAAATCACTTTTTTACAACCTATATTGTTGTAGGTTGAATTGTGTCCCCCAAGAACCCACGTGTTGGAATAATGGCCCCCAGTGCCTCAGAATGTAACCTTGTTTTGAGATGTAATTGATTAAACTAAGGTCATCCTGGAGTAAGGTGGTCCTCTAATCCAATACAGTTGGAGTCCTTATAAAAAGGGGAACACATACATGCATACAGAGATTGAGTGATGTGTTGACAAGTGAAGGAACACGAAAGATTGCCAATAAACTCCAAGAATCTAGGAGTGAGGATAGAACATATTCTTCCTCAGAGCCCTCAGAGAGAAGCCACCTTGCTGACACCTTGATCTTGGACTTCTTGCCTCCAGGCCTGTGAAGCAATAAATTTCTGTTCTTAAAGCTACCTAGTACACAGTATACTTTGTTATGGCAGCCCTAGCAAACTAATACACACAATATTGGGTCAGTATTTTAGACATGGGTAGGGTGGATTAAAAGTTTGTTCATGAGGTTTAGTATCTATAAATTAATAAAATCCCTGAACTAAATAAGATATGACAGAGGCAAGAAGGACATTTCTCTGTGCTTTAAGAACACGTGGCAAATGAAAAAAAATTGCTAGCACAAGGAATGACAATCTTTGGAGCTTTCTCAGCTCAGGCTTCAAGTATCTTCAGTTGCTAACTCCCCTGCATTTATTCTAAGACCAGCTAAGAGAAGAGAATTGCTGCCCTTCGTTGGGGAGTTTGTATTCTATCCAACGAAGTGGATAGAACGGGATACTAAGCCTCCTATTAAAAGTTTGCTAGGGGGCTTCCCTGGTGGCACAGTGGTTGAGAGTCCGCCTGCCCATGCAGGGGACGCGGGTTCGTGCCCCGGTCCGGGAGGATCCCACATGCCGCGGAGCGGCTAGGCCCGTGAGCCATGACCGCTGAGCCTGCGCGTCTGGAGCCTGTGCTCCGCAGCGGGAGAGGCCACAACGGTGAGAGGCCTGTGTACCACAAAAAAAAAAAAAAAAAAAAAAAAAAAAAAAAAAAAAAACTTGGGCTCT
>NW_020173953.1:1307414-1342408 GCF_003031525.2 Neophocaena asiaeorientalis asiaeorientalis
GAAAAAGGGTGGGGGGCTTGTTACAAAAAAAAAAAAAAAAAAAAAAAAAAAAAAAAAAAAAAAACTCTTGGCATTGATCAGGAAGTGAAGAGAAGAGAGATGAAATAGCATAACTAAGCTATGGAAATGTGAAATAATGTGGAATGTTGTTTGCCTTATAAATGTGTTTGGGCCAGGGCATCATCTTAATGTGGAAGAGTAGTGAAAGAGGAGTTTGTTCAAATTATGAATGATTTTGTATGCCATGCTGAGTTGAGACTTTATCCTCAATAATACGAGGAGACATGAAATGACTTTCAACTTAGTGGGAGGTCATTGAGTTTTAGAAATCCTATAAATATAACAGTCAGGAAGATGATTGAATGAGTTTAAGATTAGCAACTGAGAGGCCCTCTCCCATCAAGTCATTGCAATAATCTCATAGTGAATGCTGCTGCCTGGACTAAGGTAATGGCAGTGCAAAAAGGGAAAAGATTTAGATACACATTTATGGGGTAGAATGGGCACTTGAACCAGATTTCCTGGAAAGGGGGAGGAAATCTACAAAGTGTAGCAGGTTTCTGGCTTGGACATCTGTGTTGATGTGGTGTCATCATCAAGAGTGGAACATAGAAAATGAGGGTCAGTTTGGTAAGGATGTGTAGACTCTGAGATGTCTGTGAAACATTCTTCCAGGGAGCCCTGGAACACACTTTGTAAAGTTGTATTTTCATGATATGGTGGTTGTGTATTTTGTCAAGTGGACTGGATCTCCATATCCCAGATTTTCTTCTCTTCTTGTGAGAGTAGGTGACAAGAGGCACCTTGCATAGGATTCAAAAGACAGAAGTGAAGTATCAACCAGATTTTTTTCCTTTGTAGTTGTTTTAACTGGACATGAGATGCTGTAGCTACATACCCATATTCTACCTGGTAACTAATCGTGGTGGCAGCATTTGAGCCTGCATAATCTCCTGTCCCTACTGTAGACCCCTCTTCAGCACTGCATCTTTGACTCCTGGGCCAGGTGAATCACAAGTTGCCAAATTCTTCTACAGGACACCTCCCTTATCAAAGTAGGAGGCTTAGTGGTATTAGGAGACTGATGAGGGTCCCATTCCATCTTCATGTGTCCACTCATCTCATTGGCTCCAGCTTGTCCTCAAAGGTTCTACCTCATCATCAGAGGTTACAGCTTGTCCATGCTTCCCTTCTTGAATGCCTGCATTGATGACTTCAGGTTGCAGTACCAGATACAGAAGAAAGAATCTCTGATATACTGTGAACCAGCTCCCAAAATTGCATAAGGTCAAATCTCTATAGGAAATCCCTATTAGGTCTACTTCTCTGATTAAACCCTGATAGACATAACAAGGGTAGTTTTTATAGACTGCTTTGTCATTGTACACAGCTTTGAATACATAGTCCAATGCTCCAGACACTTTGGCCCCTGGGGCAAAATGTCAAAAGTTTTATGGTTCCACCAGCCTAGGGCACCCTTGTTCAGTTTTAGCATTAAGCTAGTGGTCCACCTCCTCAAGCTGAGAAATGATGTCTACAAAAATGGGCAATTTAAAGCAGAGTGTGGCAAATGCTCTCTATAAAGGGCCAGATAGTAAATAATTTAGATTTGTAGCCCATAAGGTCTTTGTCACAACTATTCAGTCCCCATTGTTGAGCAAAACTAGCCATTGACAACACATAAATGAAAGAATATGGCTGTGTCGAAATAAAACTTTACTTATAAACACAGATGATGTGTTAGATTTAGCCACTGACCATGGTTTGCCAGTACCTGATTTAGACAAAATAGTACAAGTTCTTTATCATAAAAAGTGCACTTTAAAAATTCATTAATACATTTAATACATTTAGCATGGAGAAAAAAATTAATGTCGGGGTCAGATAGCCTAAGATGTAATCTCAAGTCTAGCACTTTCTGATGCTCCATTTCCTCATTTTAAATGAAGACATAAAGATAAGTACAGTGTTGTAAAATGTGTCCACAAAGTTTTTGACATGTCTCTTTTCAAAAAAATAGCATCTAATTCCCTTCCCCTTGAATATGAACTGGACAAGGTGACTCATTCCAAGGGAATAGAACATTGCTGAAGTGGCATTTACATAATTTCCAAGGATAAGTTAGAAAAAGGTGTTTCAGCCTCAACTTGACTCTCTCTTCAGGTACTCACAACCTAACTGCCAAGCTATGAGGAAACCAAGTGGCCAAATGGAAAGGTCATATATAGGTGTCCTGACCTTAACTCCAGCAGTAGTTCCAGCTGACAGCCAGCATCATCTGTCAGACATGCAAATGATCAAGATATCCCATGATTCTCATCCCCAGCCTTTGGGCTGTTCCAGTTAATGACAAGTGGAACAGAAACATTTGTCTCTACAAGCCCCCCCTAAATTGCAGAAACATAAGTAAAATAAATGCTGTCATTGTTTTAAGTTACTAAGTTTTGGGGTATTAGTAACACAACAATAGATTGCTAGAATATAAAAACTCCTCAGTTATTACAATAAAAGAATTTTGTAGGAATCTCCCAAACCTACTAACCTACTGACTTGTATCTTACTACCATACACAAGCATGTGTGTCAACTGACTATTTTTTTTTAAATGGAAGTATAGTTGATTTACAGTGTCATGCTAGTTTCAGGTGTACAGCATAGTGATTCAGTTATATATACATATTCTTTTTCAGATTCTTTTCCCTTATAGGTTATTATAAAATACTGAGTATAGTTCCCTGTGCTATACAGTAGGTCCTTGTTGATTATTTTATATATAGTAGTATGTATATGTTAATCCCAACCTCCTATTTTACCCATCCCCCCACCTTTCCTGTTTGGGTAACAAGTTTGTTTTCTATATCTATGAGTCTCTTTCTGTTTCGGAAATAAGTTCATTTGTATCTTTTTTTTTTTTTTAGATTCCATGTATAAGTGATATCATATGATATTTGTCTTGGTCTGGCTTACTTCACTTAGTATGATAATCTCTAGGTCCATCCATGTTGCTGCAAATGGCATTATTTCATTCTTTTTTATGGCTTAGTAATATTCCATTGTGTATGTATGTATATGTGTGTGTGTGTCTATATATATATCACATATTCTTTATCTACTCATCTGTCAATGGATATTTAGATTGCCTTCATGTCTTGTCTGTTGTAAATAGTGCTGCAATGAACATTGGGCGCATGTATCTTTTCAAATTATAGTTTCCTCTGGATATATGCCCAGGAGTTGGATTGCTGGATCATATGGTAGCTCAATTTTTAGATTTTTTTAAAGAACCTCCATACTGTTCTCCATAGTGGCTGCCCCAAGTTATATTCCCACAAACAGTGTAGGACGGTTCCTTTTTCTCTGCACCCTCTCCAGCATTTATTATAGACTTTTTAAAGACTTTTTTTAATGTAGACAATTTTTAAAATCTTTATTGAATTTGTTACAATATTGCTTCTGTTTTATTTTTTGGCTGCTAGGCATATGGGATCTTAGCTCCCCAACCAGGAATTAAATCCGCACCCTTTGCATTGGAAAGTGAAGCCTTAACCACTGGACCACCAGGGAAGTCCCTATTCGTAGACTTTTTGATGATGGCCATTCTGAGCAGAGTGAGGAGATACCTCATTTGTAGCTTCCCAACAATCCAAAGAGAGGATTTAAGAGGCAGAACACAATGACCTAACCTGGAATTTGGCCAAAACTCTAGGCTTAACACTTCTAATTATTTCAAAAATGATGTCATGGGACTTCTGATGACCAGCCTAGAATAGGACTAGAGCTGGCCAAACCACCTTTATTTGAAATGAAACACTACTGCAAACTTAAAGCCTTGTGAATTTTGAACTAGAAAGTTTGGCCTTTAATTTATTTTGGCCAGAGTGCTTTCCAACAGAAGTGTAAATCATATTTTTTAAAAAGTTACCTCGGAAAACACATGAATAGTTACAGGTCAGTTACAATTGGTTCATTTAAAGTTCTTTCTTAAGTTCAAGATAATAAGATGGAGTCCGGGGTTTGGGGGAACAGAATGTCTACACTTTTGGTCTAAATCTTGGATCTATGTTTGTGTATTTTTATTTTCATAAGGATGGAGATAATACTGAAAGTGAAAGAAAACAGAGACCGAATAAACCTAGAAACATGGGTTTGTAGTTTGATATGATGACATGTATATAACGATCAGAGAAGTAAGGGTGATAGTTGTATAAGTGAGTAGATGTGAGTGAATATAAACATTGAAATTACAGGATAAGCCTTAAAGAGAATGGAATACGAGACAATACTTCAACTTTATTTCCTTATTTCCCAGAGCTACACACTGGTGACACTGGCCTACATTTTCTCCAACTTACCATTCTGTCCCAAAATGTCATAACTTTGCCACTCTAGGATCTTTTCCTGGAATGTCCTCGGGGTAGGTTTTGAAATGAAAAAAATATCAAGTCATACAGTCCTGGATTTGGAGGACAGCTGCCTCTAGCTAACTGTGTAAACTTGAGCATTTGTTATTTATGACCATCAATTTCAAGACCTGTAAAATAGAGATATAGAATATCCTTCTATATGGTGGTTATACAGTTCAAGTAAGAAAATATTCATGAAACACTTACCACTACATCATAGGATAAGATGTAGGGCAAGTTCAGTAAGGGATTATTTCCCCAGAACCCCTAATTTCTTACTCAGTGACTCCTATTTATGCTTTGCAATCCTTATGCAGTGTCACTGCCTTTTTATGGTCCTTGCCAAGGCTCCCAACCAAAGTTTAACTTCTTTCTCCAGGCTGTAATAGAATGTTGGCCACTTTGTATTGTCTTAATATGATTATGTGTCTGGCTGTCTCATGTAGATTTCGGACCTTATTAATTCCTTGTGTGTTTTGTCCCTTCATGATGATAGTCTAGAAATTTTTATTTTGTAATAAAGGCATTTATAAACATGTCATTTATAAAAATTAGTATGTGCCATTTGAGAGAACTGAAGGGTGGATTACTCAGTATTTGGAAATGTTTTAGTCTGCCTTATAGAGTCCATCACTTCCCCTCACCTGGTTCCCACTTGCCCAACTGTCACTATTATTTGATTTATGGCTGGTCCCTGCTCATCTTTATGACCTTGCCTTCATGTTTTCTCAAGTCAGAGGGGTTTTTTGGTAAACCTGTACCCTTATTAATGAAAAACGACCAATCAATGCTATAAAGTACTCTTGAAATGTGTAAATATTATACATTGTCCAAAGAGGCAGTACTAATTGCAAAAGGAATGGATGGAAAAACCACTGCTGTACAAATTTAATTTTAGAAATACATTTTTCTCCTAAGTAAGGTGTTCACAAAAAGATTAAACTCTGATCCTTTTAAATCTACATATTCTTAAGCTGCTAAATTTCTAGAAATAATAATTATTATGTAGCTAATATTCTGTAGAGGATTTAATATGGCACAAGCACAAAACTGAAAATTTTTTCATCTCATTTTTATCACTATGGCAAACCTTAAGAGAGAGATATTATCATTGTGTCAATTTCACAGATGAGGAAGTCCAATTAACAGGAGACTAATTCATATTTCATTAGCCTGGTTTGAACATTCTGTACAATTTATATACAGACTCATGTATTGGCAGAATTAACCACCACCTAGGGTTTATGATATTTTTATTATTACCTTTTCTCGTATTTGGGTAAGTGTATCAATGACCTATGTGAAGACTTTATTGGTCATCAATAAAGTGAATTTGCTTATCTGATTACCTTCTCTCAGAACTTGCATGAATGGGAAAACAGATAAATACATTTCATTAGAAAAAAGGAAGCAGAGAAAGAAAAAGTCACTAAAAGTTCAGGGTTGGATGCTTCTTACTATAAGTAGTAAAGGGAAGAAATCTGGACAGTCAGATGAGCAGATGAAACATTCAAAGAAATGTTTGTGAGCAGATGAAACATTCAAAGAAAAAATGTGGTCATCCTGGTAGTCATTTTTATTGTCTTTAACCAGTACTGCAGAGGTCTAAGACCTAAAGTAAATCATTTTTTCATTTACTCCACTGACTTTGATGTAATAAACAGAAAGCTGATTTGAGGTAGCCTTTCAAATTACTTATATATACTGTAGGATTACTCCAACATCTCAGATGATTTTCCAAAATAAAATCATGTAAGCCTGCAGACCAAATATTTTTATTGATACACATTTCACCTTAACACACATATACCTTGAGGGTAGAGGTTAAAGCACCTAGGCGTTCCTAACATGGTCCACTAGTCTCTAAGGAATAAAGATTTGGGGTCATTTTTTGCAATCCATCAAGTGTGGTTGAATCTTTTCTCCTGGCATCTTCCTAGACCATCACTGTGGCCTGGATCCAATAGGAAATCTCTCATTAGAGCAAACTCCAAAAACTTGATCTTCTAGAGGGAGGAAAGCAGAAGGAGAGAATACTGTGCTTCAGTGAGAGTAACTGGATGGAGAAATAAAAGGTAATACTCCCATTGTGGTTGGTTCCTCCAGGAATTTTGCTGTTTATATCCTTGATAAGATTGCCTGTCTGCAAATTATAAAACACCAATATGTTGTTTCTAGATGTGATTAGTATGTATGCTGGTTTGACTACCTCATCAAAAGTGGCTATAGGTTTTATTGTATTGCTATGCAAACTAGGCATCCCTAATGTATTGATGCTGATAAGTTTAATGGTGTTGATTAGTACTGAGGCAAGAACTGGACTTAGAATCATAGAATCATAATTCATAATTCATATATTAGAATCATAATTCATATATTCAAACACTCTACAACTTTGCCGTGAGGCACTATAATGTAGTAAAAGACATCATCTTTGAGATCATATGGTTCTAAATTCAAATATACTTATATGATACACACACACAAAAAAAATTAAACTCTTTGTGTCTTATTTTACACACATTTAAACTAAGAGAAGTAATATTTTCCCTGCAATATTATTTTGAGAATTACAGATAAATGTTATAAAATGCGTGATGCACATGGTGGACACAGAATAAAAAAATTATTAATATTATGAAAACAGGAAAACACAACAGAGAAAATCAAAGCCCAAGTGTTGGGTTTGAAATGATTAACAAAGTGTATAAACACCTAAAAAGACTAATTTTTAAAAAGAAAGGAAGGTAGAAAGGAAAGAAGTGAAGAAGGGAAGGAGGAAGGAAGGAAACATCGGTAACCAATTACCAACATTAGAAATGAATGTGGGGACATAACTACAGATCCTGCATCAAATGGTTATTAAGGAAATATTTTGAAGACAGTTATGTTCAAAATAATTCAGTAAATTTGACAACTGAGATAAATAGACAAATTCCTTGAAAAAAAAAAACACAACTCACAAAAACTGATGCAAAGTAAAAGAAAAATCTGAATAGCACTAAAGAAATTGAAGTCATAATTTGAAACCTTCCCACAAAGCTACAAAGAAAGCTTCAGACCAAGATGGTTTCACTGATGAATTCCATCAAACATTTATACCAATCTTGAAAAAACCCTTTTAGAATATAAAGGATGAGGGAATACTTTTTCAACTGATGTTATGAGATCAACACAGCCTTAATACCAAAACCTAAGAAGGACATTACAAGAAACAAAATCCCTAATGAATATACATGTAAATATTCTTATCAAAATATTAATAAGTCAAATCCAGCAATATATAAAGGGACAATACATCATGACCAAGTATTCAAGACTGACTTTACAACTGTAAATCAATCAATGTAATTGATTAACAGAATAGAGGAGAAAAATCATGTGCATATATAAATGCATGCAAAATAAGTTGAGAAATTCAACAAAAACTCATGAAAAAAATCTCAGTAAACTAAAAGTGCAGGAGGACTAACTCAATATTATAATAGACATCTATTGAAAACCTACTGCTAACATAGTACTTAACAGTGAAATATTGAACACTTTTTCAAGATTAAGGATGTTAACTTTCACCACTTTTATTTAGTATCGTTCCAGAGGTTCTAACCAATGAAATAAGGTAAAAATTGAGTAAGGTCATAAAGATTGGAAAGAAGGAAATAAAAGTGTATTCAGACATGATTATATATATAGCAAATCCTAAGGAATATTAATGATGTTCAGAATACCCCTAATGTCCAATTAATTCTATGCTAAGGAATGAAAGAAATATCCACTTATTGTTTGTATGCTTTCTCGGTTAACATATTCATCAATATATTACAGGTTGTATTTGAGTATTACTTCCATGTAGAAGAGGAATATTAATTCAGGAATAAAGCATATGTAGGTTGAGTACCTACCATCAAAATTGGCCCTACCCTCAAGGAATTTTCAGTCTTATAAATTCCAGGGCTTGCTTAATATGGGACTTGGATCACACTCACATTTTACAAGTAAATTCACAACCAGCTAGTATGTATGTTGGTTCTGCTGCCCAGGAACTACAACTTACTGGTCAGCCTCCCCACTGTTGTCATATACATAAATCTATTGTTCCATGACCATTTACTAATCAGATGGGATAATAAATAAATCTGAGAAGTGACAATTCTTGGGTAGGACAGGGTCCTAGAGAACTTCTCACCCAACACAAGGCAAAGGAAAACTATTATTCAGATTACCTTTAGATAATCTTCCTAGAAAATAGATTTCATATAGCTCTTCTATTGTTTCCACTTTATAGAGGAGGGCAGAATCCCATCAGAGTAACAATTTACAATTTCAGGAGTCAGAAATTAAAGGCCTGGGACCATAATTTTAAAACCTGTGCAGCTTTTAATGTTATTCTTTTTACCCTCATACCATAGGTCAGGTTGCCCAGGAAACAAACTAGACAGGGATGTGTATGCAGGTGGTTAATTAAGGACATTCCTCAGGAACACCTGTAAGGGAGGTGGGAGGAGGCAGCAGGACTGATCAGAGGGAGAAGTTGAACCGTGATGTGGTTACAATAGAGGCTATCAGTGATGCCTCAGGGAGCTCTAAATCTGGTTGGCCCTTTAATGATGGGCAAAGGGGGCCATCTTCTTAGCACCTTTGCACCTTCTCATCAACCAGTCATTGAAGGTGGGCTGTTCCACCCTTAAGGTGCATAACCATAACCGTGGGCAGGGTTGTTTCCTTTGGCAGAGGGCAATTCCTGAAGGTGGACTCAGCTGTGCGCTGTCAGCAGGTAACATTCTTTGCAGCAGGAAGAATGAGTGTCTTCAGTGCTAAAGGGGGCACCCAGTAATGTATAACAACATCCTGTACACCCCACAGTAAATTGCAATAAAATTCTGGAGCAGAAGGAATCTGTGTGTTTCAATGAAGGCATCTAAGAAGTAGGGGTTTATGGAGCTGCATCTCACACCGAAGCCAGGGGATGGAGAGAAGAACTAGAGGTGCTTCCAAGCAGAAATGAGCAAGCGTCAGGCTGTTTGGGCACCTGATTCTAGAAAGAAGCAGAAGCAAGGAGTAGGTCCAGGTCTAAGAGGCAGCCCTGATGCCAAGCAGTTAAAACGTGGTTGTGTGCAGAGCTCCCTCACATGTGACGGGGAAGCAGTGACTCGAATAGATAGCAGAGCACTGTTCCTGAGCCCCATTTATGGCTCAGGCTGTACTTCTTGATAGACTGGTAGGTCATGGGAAAGCCAGAACTTCTGGTGATGAGGTGGCAGCCACTTCAAGACGCATTGTTAGAAACTACTAAAAACGAATGAGAAACAGTGGCTATTTCAGTAGGAAGAACTGGAGAGATAGAAGATATATTTTCATGTCTTTCTTTTTATAAATTCATGGGGCTAAAGGTAGTAGAATTAAAGTGATTTTTACTTTTTGTGTGTGTGTTTTTCTGTATTTTTTTATTTTTTAATTTATTTTTAATATGTTTTATAAAATTTTTTACTGAAGTATATTTGATTTACAATGTATTTTTAAAATAGAGTAATTGAATTAGTATCATCAGGGTCAGCAAAATATTACATAAGAAAGGTTATATGAGAGTGTCACTTCCACCTTACAGCCATTCTACCATGCAAAGTACTCTTCTGAGCTCAAGCACTACTTGGGCCATCAAACTTTCTTACCTTGCTTTCTTTCTATTTTTATTATTATAGTTACTAGTATTTATATTATTATAATACATAATTAATACATATTATATAATATATGGTATATTTTGCAATTATGTATTTTATGTATAAATGTAATATTTTATAATTATGATACATAATTGTTTTGTATACTATTATATTTATGTAAATCAATATTTATTATTCTATTGTATTAATGCACCCTATTTATCCTTTGCTTGATCTATAATAGTCCCCATAGGTTTCAATATTTTTATCCCAAAATGCATGCATTTAGGGCGAGTTAGCTAAAGAAGATAGCTTCTATAGGAAATGAAATTTTAATCTGGAAGAAATGAAAATTGCTTCATCTCATATGGAGAGAAACTCACTTCAAAAACAAAAAGAAAATGCAAACCCGCCCTAATGTTGCAAGACATGTCTTTGGCAGTGACCTTTTTTGTGCCCTGTAGCCACTGGCTTATCTAGAGCCCTGTTGGGTGAGCCAAAAAACTTGGAAATGTTCAGATAAGTCAGGGTCAATGTGACCTTTTATGTACTCAATTCTTGGGAAGGTTGCTAGCTTAAAATGTCTCTGAACGTAAACAAGAGAAATAGTTACTATTCCAAAACTGAAACTAAACTTACAGGTTGGAGAAGATCATTTACTGCTCCAGAAATTTGCAAAAGGAGATGACGGCTGTATAAATTTATGACAGTTTTATCAAATAACTGAAATGCCTTGCATGTGACCTTTATTTTGAACATGCTGATAGTTTTCATATAATTTCTCTGTATTATCTATCAGGTTGTTAAAATGTTTTCCATATGCAAAAATTAGTTGTAAAAAGCATCCAGACTATTATTAGTGATTGATTATTCAAGGAAAAAAAAGCATAGCCCTTTATGTCATATGAACAAACTTTGGTTCTGATGGTCATGTAAATACGCAAGCTGAAACATATAGGGTGATAAAAGCTGAAGAGACTGGAATATTACAGTCAGCTTGCTGCAGTAGTGTATGTCCACTTGATTTCTCAGGAAGCAATGAAATATGGTGAAGGAACAGGGGTGATATAGAAGACACCCAGAGAGAACATTTTAAAACATTTTTATAACTTAAAGTGAAATGGTCAGATGATGTTGTCTAGTGTTTTAGAGCACGGTTTTGAAGCCAGACAAGTGTGAATTTACAGCCTGGCTTCCCACTTACTCCACACATAACTTACGAATGCATTCCCTCTGAGCCTCAGTTTACTCCTCTGTAAGCTGGGGATTAAAAGATTGCCTTGCTCATAGAATTGGTATGTGTAATAAGTGAGATAAAAATGAAAAGCAACTAGCAACTACTTGTTATTGTTGTTAGAGTAAATGAGTTTTAATTGTTACATAAGCATAATAAATGGTAACTTTATTATGAAATTGAAAGCAAAAAGTCTAAACAGGATATTGTGTTTCACCTCCTTGGCTAATATTTTTTATTAAGCCTGCATCTAACAACTAATATATAACATATTTTTCTTCCAAATACAAATCTTAACATTTTATTGCATCATTTAACCTTCCTTTTGTTTCTACCAATCCTAACAAAACAACGTATCTCTTCCTCTCCCTAATGTTTAATCTCCAATAGGATATATGAGGGAAAATCCAGCACCAGCTGCTAGCCTGATGTATTTTGCAGTTTCTAAGAGAAAAAGGAACAGAAACACTTGTTCTGACCATGCTATAGCTCCCAGGGCTGGGATGGCGCCAGTAGGAGTCCGTGTGCCATGGTGCTCAGCACAGCTATGCCAATCCTAAAAAAAAAAAAAAAAAAAGGGGGTTTATATTGTCTGATTCATTCATGTTTTTTTTTAAAGGAGCAAATATTTATTGAACACTCATTATATGCCAGAGCACTGTATGGATACAGATAATAAAATATATATTCCTATAGGAGTAAAACATACTCCCTTATTTCAGAAGAATCTATGACTCAAGTTTCAGGCAGAAACAGATTCTCGACATGCTACATTAACCAGTTATTTTTATTTTATAACACACACAAGGTGTTGTTCCACTCAACATATACATGGAATATAATGGAACTATAGCTTTTTCATTAATAAAATTGAATTGCAGCATATACCATGCAATTTAAGATCAAATTCCTATTTTTAATGTTCTCACTAGCCATCTTAAATACTTTGTGGAAAAAAGTTCAACTAATAAACAATTCAATCTCTGTTGAATAAAATGGGTTAATGAATTCATTGACAATTAATACTATAATCATAGAATTAGTTGAAATGGTTTCAAAGACTACCTTCCAAAGGCCTAGATGATTTCAGTGGTGAATTTTTTCAAATGTTTAATATATAATGTTTTGTTGTTCAAACTATCCCTTATCTTACAAAAAAAATTCATTATGTATAATCATATTAGTAATAACAAAATTTTATATATCACAAAAAATTACAGACAAATGTCACTAATGAGTATAGATTTTAAAGTACTAAATAAAATATTTGCAAATAAAAACCATACAGTAAAACTTTGTAGGTATAATTTATCACATTTATAAGTCCAAGGAGAAAAATCGTATGGTTTCCTGATAGGTACCCCAAACTTAATTTGTAAAAGTTAACTTCTATTCCTGATTGTTTTTTTTTAACTTAGAATAAGAATAGATGACTATTAATTTAATGTAGAAAATTATACACATTTATGTATATAAAAATAAAATAAGCAAAAATCAGGTCTAATGGTGAAATTTAAAAGCATTTCTATTAAAATCCGTCACAGGCAAGATGCTCATTTTTCCATAATTATTTTCCTGTAAGTACCAGTCAATGAAATACAGTATAAAAATAAATGAAATGTGAAGATATTAAAGGGGAAGAAAACACCACTACAATTATTACAGGTGATATAATTTTATATCTAGAAGCCCCAGTTGGAAAATAGTAAACTCAGAAAGGTGGCGAATTGTAAAAATAAAATACCTATAAATCAACAGTTAGTTGGAGTATTCCAGTCTCTTGAAGTCTAGTTGATATTAGGCATTCTATGCACTGTGGAAGTTCAAAGCCATCCTCAACATTTCTTGTTTTTTTTGCGGTACGCGGGCCTCTCACTGTTGTGGCCTCACCCGTTGCGGAGCACAGGCTCCAGATGCATAGGCTCAGCGTCCATGGCCCACGGGCCTAGCCGCTCCGCGGCATGTGGGATCTTCCCGGACCAGGGAATGAACCCGTGTCCCCTGCATCGGCAGGCGGACTCTCAACCACTGCGCCACCAAGGAAGCCCCTCAACATTTCTTTTTAATTTCCAGGAGGCTTGTGTTCTCATAAGCACATTTGGCTCTGTGCTCCTGTTTTGACATGGGCTATGTCTCTTGTGTTAGAAAATTGTATTAAATAGCAAGAATATAGGCTTTAAAATAGAATTGTATACAGAAGCAGTATTCATGTACTTATTTTTCACCCATGTTAAAATCAGGTATCATTTATAAACCTGTTAAAGAAAGAAGCAAAATATATTCTCTCTTCATTTTTTGATTGTTTATTGAAAGAGAAATGGTATAACATTTTAAATTGAAATAGTATGTCCCTTATTCTTCATTCAGTAGAGTGTTTATTTCGTAAATCTTAAATTTACTGAGAGGAAGAAATTTGTTAACTCTCTTAAAGAAACAGCATGCTACTGGAATCTCCATAAAACAAGATTTCCCTTTTATACCTCTTGAAAATTCTCACTACAGATGTGAGAGATGTTTGAATTGAATGTTTAACCTGTAAATAATATGATCATAATTTCATTAGTTCATTAGTTTTAACTTGCATGCTACAAAGCTTGTACTTTTTTATTTCACTTCAGTTATCTTAATAAGCTGATTTGTCATCTCAGCATTACTTGAGAATCTGTGAATATTTTAAATTACTAATAGTGTTTTCAAAATGTGTTCCATAAGACACAGGACAGAGATTCATTCTTGGGAAAAATATTTTCTAGAGAAAAATATGTTTGAAAGTAGTTCTTAAAAAGAAATAATTTTGAGTAGCTCTTTTTAAAAAAATCTTCCCAGTGATTAAACAAGCAAAATATTTGAAAACAATGTCATATAATTTGCAAACATGATATGCTCTTTAAAAATACATAAATCTTCTCTCAAGACTTTCTCTCTTTTTAGATATTGTTGATTGATTCTGTGTGCATGAGACCAACCCTATGTGAACTGATTTGAACAAACTCTGTAACTTATTCATCAGTCACCACTCAGGAGAGTAACACATATGAGAAAAAGAAAAAGACTGATATTTCCCGATACGTACTTACCACTTGGGTTTCTACTAAGATCATTTACATATGTAATTTTATCCATATTGTCTCAGAGAGGATGGTGAGTTTAAGACATTTGGATGATATCAAGAGAATCTAGAGTGCAAACCTGAACCTCTTACCCTTCTCTCCAATGATGACTTGTGTTGCCTTTGCATTTCCATCTTTTGTGGCAGAAAAAACATCTGTGTAATTTATTCTACTCACAAAATAAGAAAGAGTTCTATCACTGTCTATTTTTCTATTATCTTTTTAATTGTGGTGTAATTTACATGGAGAAAAATGCCCAGCTTTTAAGTGTAGAATTCAATTAACTTTGGCCAATGTGTACACCCACATAACCACAACCCAATGAAGATACAGAGCACTTGCATCACCCCTGAAAGTTCCCTCTCTTCCCTTTTCCAGCCTATCCCACTCCATACCACCTCTGAGCAACCATTGTTTAGATTTCTGTAATATCATATAAAGTCACATAAAAGGAGCCATACAGTATGTTCTCTTTTGCACCTGGCTTCTTTCACTCAACTTAAAGTTGTGAAATGCACCCATGTTGTTCTGTGTATCAGTAGCTTCTTTTTTCACTGAGTGTTACTGCATTGTATGATCACGGCACAACTTATTTATTCACTGGTTGATGGTTATTTGGATTTTTTTCTGTTTGGGTTTATCATGAATAAAACATCCATGAATTTTCTTATATAAATTTTCTTGTGGGTGTATGTTTTATCTCTCTTGTATAAATGCATAGGAGAGGAATTTCTGATAGATATTTGTTTAGTTTTATAAGAAACTGCCAAACCATTGTCCAAAGAGGTTGTACCATTTTATTCTCCCACCAGCATGTCTGAGTTCCAATTTTTCCACATCCTCGCCAACAGTACCATCAGCCTTTTTAATTTTAGCCATTCAAGTGGGTGTTAAGTGCTATCTCATTGTAGACTTCAGGAAAATACATTTCCCCGAACACTAATGAAGTTGATTATCTTTCCATGAGTTTATTGGCTGTTCATCTATCTTCTCTTGTGAAATATCTTTCTGTTTTTTGTCTATTTTATATTAGGTTTGTCTTTTATTATTGAGATTTAGGAGTTTTAAGAATATTTTTAATACAAGTCCTTTGTCAGATATATGTACATATATGAATATATGAATATTTTGCCCAATCTATGGATTGTCCTTTCAATTTCTTAACAATGTCTTTGATAAACAGAATTTTAATTTTTCTAAAATCTGACTTACAATTTTCCTTTCTTATGTTTTTTTCCTTCCACATCTTATTTAAGAAATCTTTGTCTATCCTGTGATTGTGAGGTATCCACTATGTTTTCTTTGAGAAGTTTTATAGGTTTAGCTTTTACTTTTTGGTTTATGATTCATGCCAAATTAATCTTTGTGATTCATTACCTTTAGATGCTGAGATTTAATAACCAGAATCTCACTTATTTGACCTTGAAAGTTAATAAACCCTACTACTTTGTTGAGTAGAACAACCTCCCTTAGTATAAAGTGAAACTCACATAAAACCACAATGAAAAGCAGAAACAAGCATAACTATAGTCATCTGACATCAAAACAATCCAATGTCAGGGTCTTCTCACCTTAGACCCCACTCATCTGCCCCTAAACAGAATTCCCTTTCACAATATACTGCTACTTTATCCTCCCATCTTTTACTTTATTCTATTTCTGACAGTTCTTCCTTTCCTCCCAAGGAAAAATATTCAAAATATACCATGTTTTATGAAGAAGATCAAAATGTAAAATCACCTTCCCAAAGATGTGTTTTTGAAGTGGGTTTTCTTTGTGGAATGTTTGATTTGTAATAAGCATTCATATTCTGAGTAAATAGAAAATCCTTGTTTCACTCTTCTAACAACTTCATATTTCAAAAACCTGGAAGTCATCTAACTCCTCCTTCTATCTCAACCACACATTTAGGGTTGTCAAGTAAATACAGGTCACGCAGCTCCATTTGAATTTCAGTTAAACAATTAATAATTTGTATGTGATCCAACTATTTCTTGGAACATACATTAAAAAAATTATTTGTTATCTGAAAATCAAATGGAAGTGAACATCCTGTATTTTTATTTGCTAAATCTGGCAACTCTACCCACATCCAATTCATCACCAAACCCACTAAATCCTAATTTCTCAATATTTCCTAAATTAAGCCCATTTATTTCCATCTCTACTATTCGTATTCTTGGAAAAGACACCATATTTATACCCAGATTGCTTTAATGACTTCCTTACTAGCTACCAATCTCTATTCTAAACATTCTTCACTCTCTGTTAAAGCCATAAAGATTCTTTTAAACACAACCCTGATCACATAACACCCTCTTCAATCATTCCTATTGCTTTTAAGATAAAGTCCAAATTCCTAAACTTGGCTTTCACTGCTACATCTTACCTGTCCAGCTTATCTCTAAGCAATCATGATCTTGTACTCTCCATATATTCCAGTCATTTTGAAAAAATCTTTCAGTCTCTTGAAGAAGCTAGACTCTGCCCTTTGGTTTTAATATTCACACATGAATTTTCTTCTACCTAGAGCATTCTTTCAGCCCATGAGTCTCACTCACCATTTCTACTGGACCTTGGTCTGTTTGCCCTTAGATGATATATTATTTTCCCTTCCCCTGCTCTGCTCTTATTCAACTCTCTAAACTGATGTTGTAATCACCCCCTATTTACCTATTGATGAAGGAGAGATTCCTACGCTCCAACTATGGTGGTGGCTGAACCCTGACACCCAACACAGGACAGATAAGACTGACAGTAGCATTAGTCACAGATACTCATAGCCTGGGAGCCAAAGACATTGCACAGAGACACACAAGGGTTGCACTTGGGTGCAGAGTGAACAAGCAAGGTCTGTGGGAGGCAGGCTTTGTAGTATCAAGAGGGTGAAGTGCCCCTGGTTACCACAGGAGGATGTGATTGGCTTGTTTGAGTTACTATGTGAGCTGGCAGAGAACATCATCTCTACTCAGGATTAAGCAGGAAATGTGCCTTGTCCCCTTGATAAGAAGAGTTGTTTGACTAAAGGTCAATATCAATGGGAGAAGAGTGGGGAGGGGAACTTGCGATTGGACCATTCAAGGCCCTCTCAGTTTCCTCAGATGTCAAGGCAGCACATAATATTGGACCTTAATTTTAGGCCTTACACCATAACTAATGAACTTGTAAGGATGTACAACATATCATGCCTCTATCCAAAATGACACCTGAAAAGGATTAGATTTACCTCTCACCAAAGTCAGAAATGTAATAAAATGTAATGTCAGCCCAGCAATCCCACTCCTAGGCATATACCCGGAGTAAGCCATAATTCAAAAAGATACATGTACCCCAATGTTCATGGAAGTACTATTTACAATAGCCAGGACATGGAAGCAACCTAAATGCCCATCAAAAGAGGAATGGATAAAGAAGATGTGGTACATATATACAATGGAATAGTACTTAGCCATAAAAAAGAACAAAATAATGTCATTTGCAGCAACATGGATGGATCTAGAGATTGTCATACTGAGTGAAGTAAGTCAGACAGAGAAAGACAAATATCATATGATAACACTTATATGTGGAATCTATAAAAAGGATACAAATGAACTTATTTGTATCAGAAATAATTTGTATCAGATTCTACAGAAGTAGAATCACAGATGTAGAGAACAAACTTATGGTTACCAGGGGATAAGGTGGAGGGGAGGGATAGATTGGGAGATTGGGATTGACATATACACACCACTATACATAAAATAGATAACAAATAAGAACCTACTGTATAGCACAGGGCACAATACTCTGTAATGTCCTATGTGGGAAAAGAATCTTAAAAAAAAGAGTGGATATATGTAGATGTATAACTGATTCACTTTGTTGTACACCTGCAGTACACAACGTTGTAAATCAACTATACTCCAATTTTTTTTTAATGTAATGTCAGGAAAATTGTCCAACAGTTAAAAATGGGCAAAAGAGATTACTGGTTGTCCTTTCAGTGGAGTTATGGAAGCCAGGGGTTATCTGATTCTTTTTAACTATGTACATTTGATTCTATTTCTAAAGATTAGGTGATTTTAAAGCTCTACAGCGGTAGAAGTCACATTGCAGAAAACTGATGGTAATGCAAATGATTCTTATTTATATCACTGCAAATGAAGTTTGTTAGTAGAAATATTTATCCCCAGCCTGCAGATGACTCTAAACATATATCATGAGATTATATTTTATCATCCTGTAGGATATTAATCAGTTTTGTTCCACCTATTAGTAAATTCATGTCAGCATTCCTGATTATGTGTGTGTATATATGTTTATATATTCTTCAAATTTTCATTTGAACAAGTTTGAACATCTTCCTGGTTCTCTCATTAATTAGGGAGTTTAATATCATATTTGATACATGTTTACATTTTCATGCGTCATGATTTTACCTTTTTGAAAATTATATCTTAGCAATGAAGATAACCATGATTTAAAAGAAAAAAAAACTATCTTAGTAAAGGAAATACAAACATACTTAAATGTAAATGTTGTCTTGAATGAGGCAGTGAAACTAAGATTTTTTTTTAATTTTATTAGTTTTTTTTAAATAATAGGCTTTTATTAGATTTGTACATTTTATTTAATTTGTGAATTTAAAATGATAAATATTTAAGAGAACTAAGTAAACATACCACAAAAAAATAAAATAAAATGGGACAGGAAAGACATATGTGCCCATTTAAAAAGTGTAGCAATTTTTATTTATTTTAAAGTATATATATTCGCTAGTCCTTACTCTAACACTAAGGGCATTAGTCCAGGTCCAATCCTTTGCTTGGAAATACTGAAGAATGTTTCACCTTCAGGGAGTGCAGAAGGCTCCAGTTTTGCTTTCTTCCAAATTCAAAGTTTGGCTGTTCACTCTGGTGACTAAACTTTCTTTGAAAAAGCTTAATTCCAAAGCTCTCCTTACCCTGAAATTAGCTTAGGTCACACCTGACAATTGCAAGTGTCATTTTGACTGACAAAGCATAAAAGTGGCTTGACAGCAAATTTTCATATACAAACAGTTGCTAAATGACAATTCTGAATCTCTGAAACATCATTAAGAAACCTGACAGTATGCAAAAACTGAGATTTTGTTGCTAAAAGTGAACATCATTAATTTCCAAATATAGTTTACATGTGACTTGGCTTTTACCATTCGATGCACTTCTTATGTAAATGAGCTTGGTGAGAAGCAGTGGCTGCAGGAAACCGTGGGCTGAGAGGTTCTTTGTGAAAGAAGCAGGTGATTCTCCACCACCATCCTCTCCCAAATCTGAACAAAAGTAAAAAGGAAGACCCTAGAAAAGTTCTCGCTACACTTTCTCTTGGACCCATTCCCATCACGATGGGCCCAGTGAATTATACTTTTCCACCTCAGGGCAGGGAGCAGTTATGTACTGGGCCCTGCAAGGTCAGATGGTTCAGAAAAAGAATGTAACCTGGGGGAAGAGGGAGGATGGGATGGGCAGAGCTCCCCAACAAGTTGCTTGCTGAATCCTGTTTAGCCTCCCGCCCCACTCCCCACCCATTTAAGCACAAAATGACAGCATTCCTGGCTTCTGGTGCACCATCCCAGCCATTTTTACCAAGTCCAACTGGCTTTGCTACAACAAGAAACTCTAATGAACTAAAGAAAGACTTCACATGCAAAAGCAAAGTGCTTGCCGTGTTCCCTGTAAAACCAGTGAAAAGATAATGTTACTGAAACTCACCACAAACTATGCCTCCTACACTAAACTCTCTCCAACTCATCAGCCAAAAATTACCCCTCCCCCTCAACATCTGTAAGCATTTATTGCCATTGCCCCTCATTCTGCTGTGTACATATACTGCTCCTGCTGTTATTCTCAAATTTGTGTACAAGTTTTCCTTCCTCAACTAGAAAGTAAAACTAAGAAAGAAACCAAGAGAAACCATGGGCCATGCCTTTTGTATTTAGTAAGCAAGCTCAGGATTTATACTTAAGTATATGAGAGTTTAATAATAATGAGTTCCCCATACCTCGATACCCAATGTAGATTACAGCCTTTGCTCTGGAACTAATGAATCTTGTTATGTTAACTTAAGAAGGACAAGGGTAAATCCCTTGCCCCTCCATACCAAAAATATAAATCTTTTATATTTATGAATTAAAAAAGAAAACTGAGCTGAGTCCAGTGGTCTTAGGAAACCCTGAAATGCAAAAAAGCTTCACAGAATCTTGGAATGGCTGATACATTAAGAAAGAAAAACAATTTTTTAGTGCCTTAAAAGTCATTGTTGATGATGTAAAGTAGATATAATTCTTTACTACGTTCCTAAAGACTAGAGAATATATTTCCAAAATATGTAAACTGTTTTTATGCTTTCTCTTAAAATATTATAATCAGCACCATATCATACAAATTCACTAAAAAGGAGTCAAAACCACTGAGGTTACTCCAGCAGTTGGGGATTAGTTTATTGCTGAGTGTTAAAGAAACTTGAATAGCAAAGGACTTAGTTATTGGGTTTTCTATTTGGGGACGACTCAGTTCTTATAGTTTAAACTGAAGCTGACATTTTAAGGGAATTTATTAGTCTCACTTCATTCCAGGACCAGATGGTAGTCCATCTCACACACATGGACACCTTGGGTTATATAACTTAATCCAAAATGGACATATTAGTATCACATCTCTTTCTCAGATGGTGAACTTTCCAAGGCCAGTTCCTTAATTTGATGTCATGTTCTAGCTTGCAACTGAAACTTCCTCTTATACCACCCAGAAATCAAATATGTTTTACCAGTAAAATATCATTCTGCAAATTGTACATTATAGCCTTCAGGGTGAGATTAAGATACTAAGTTTCTGGTAACCTGTGATAAAAAGAAATGTTCACATATTGAGGTATGGGCAAGTCATTCTGGCTTATACATGAGTTAACTTGAATTTTATGTTAACTAAAATAGCCTGTTTGTGCTATCAAACATACATTGTACATCTGCTTTAATTATTAAAGAAAAGTGTGCATTGACCAGAAGTAAAGAAGGTCCATGCTAAAAATAAAGATTAAATGCCTCCCTTCCTGGGATGCCAATGCTGGTACTCCTTCCATACTAAGACTCCCTTCCCAGGTGCCAAGGCCTTACTGACTAGTTGTGCATGAGCTGATATGTTTTTATAAACCTTGAAGGAATGTATCCCTGACTTGCTTGATGTTCTTTGTTCTCACAAGACATAAAACTGTACTGAAAACCAGGCTTCTCTAGAGAAGTTTCTCAAAGTAATCTGGGAAGCTGGCTTCCAAATTATAGTCCTCAGTTTGGCTCAAATAAAACTCTTTTCTATTCCTATTGTTAAAAAAAAAAAGGAAAGGGAACCAGCCCTCCAAGGTTCTGCAGAGGGTTTGCCAGCTTACTCAGTCCTAGAAGTAAATATTTAAAGTAAGAATGAAGTTCCCCCAGAGGGCTAAGAAAATCAAGTTAACAAGATAATATAGTAGAGAATAAATTAGGAAAGATTAAGAGGAAAAAATATAGTTGGTAGCTTTTTTAATACAAATTTTCATTTCATTCATTCTAAGATACACAATTAATGAGACCTTATAATTGCTTGTAGCCAGGCTGTTGTCATACCATAATTGCCATTACCTCATACAAGCCAAATTGGTATTTTTCCTGGTGGTATAACTATCAGCCAGCAAACTATTTAAGAACCATTTGATGAAGAAATGTGAATCCTGACTGTTACCTGAAAATCTTCCCTTGATATTGGCTCATAAGATCCAGAGAGTTTACATATTGCATCAAGGTTTACAGAATAGGTGTCATTGGAAGAGAATTTCAGAAACAGCAGAGGAATATTCTTAAGAAATGCTGTGCTACCAACATTCCTAATGGCACAGATGATGATATTGTTGGAAAAGCACTAACGTCAATGCCTCCAAGTCAAAAAGCATTTCTGAAGAGATGTTATGTGAAAGCATCTTAAGAATAAACAATTTACTTGGCATATGTTCTTTTTACCTATGCTAAAGAATGATATGTGATAAAAATACATCTCTAGATATAAAAGAACTATATTAATGACTATAAAATAAAAATTCTAGGTTATAGAGAGCATTACTGCATAGTTCAATTGGTAGGGTTTCTCTGTTGTAGTACATAAAACAATGGATCTTCTTCCAATTGACGGTGTCTTAGATTAAATGATATACAATATCTTTAGATTATTGGGCACAAAAGCAAGATTCAAGCCAGAAGACCCCCTTAAGAATTCTTTCTCTTTCATCCAAAGCATGCAACCCTCAAAGAAGGCTTTTCTGCCCTCTGGTTGTCCCTGTGTAAGGGAGTCTGGGAATGTTGATGGGATTACAGAAGAAAGAAGATCCTTACAATAGGGCTAAAGGCATCACAATGAACATCTCAATAATGTAGTCTCCTGAACATGTCACCTCAGATTTTACAAATCCAAGTGCTGAAAATTGCCTCATCACTTTAATTACTTTATATAATTTCAGAGATCACATCTATCATTATATAACAATTGAAAGTTTTGTTGAGAAAGGTGCATTTAACACCATAACCATATTTTGTTCAAACTGTGCAGCAATGCACGGTTCTGTGAATGATGTTCCTTTTATCATTAAGTTGTACCATTTTATAAAGTATTCTCAAACAGCTACTATTTTCCACTTGAAAACTGAAAGCGTCCATACTCATATGTCTTACAGTTTCCATCAACAGGACTTTACTATTCCAGGAATATAAAAGTTTATTTGCCCAAGAATATAAAAGTTGCAAATCACTTTATTTTTCATTCCAAGATCTTCCTGAAATACCCATCAAATCTTCAATAGAAAGAACCAAAAGAAAAAATATAGCCCAAGACTCTTTGAAACCCTTATTTCAAAATCTTTGCTATATACAACAGAACTAAACAATTATATTATGATTCTTACCCGGTCACAACCAAGTCCCTGCACTGAAAGACCTGCCTTAAACCAGAGTTCAAAATCTCACAAATATCTCAATTTTGTCCCCCTCCACCTGAGATATTAACAAGGTTCTCTCAAAGTAGTGTTCTCTTTTCCACAGTAAGAATAAACTCAGCTTTGTTTTATCAACAATTTGGTGATATTTTGGTGGAGCTGCCATTCAACACAATATTTTATATGAATTCTCAATAGATTTAGGATTCAGGAACTTGGGTCTAACTTGTAAGGACTTTGCTTTATTCAGCAAACCCATACCAGTAGTAATGGAAGCAGTACTTACTAGTAAAATAAACATAGTTCTGCCTTGCATCTTCCACATATGGTTGAGGAAGAAAATTAAATGAACTTATTACAATATATAAAGGCAACTGAAAAATTTGTTTCCAGTAATTTCGTGGACTAAAGATTCCAAAATCCTCCTGAAATATATCACCAAAAAAAAAAAAAAATGCCAGGAAAATAAAACCTTTGAAATAAGTAGAACATACAAGGAAATAAGAGAAATCACATCTCATTAAGGTGAAAGCACTGCTCCAGGAATGATAACTGTCCCATACCCTAAGGACATCATCAGAGCCTGGTGGTCTGGTGGTCAGAGGGCTTGGGTAGGTGGTAGAGAAGCCTGGAGTACTAAGCCAACTAAGCCTTGGATCTGGGTAGAGCAGAGAACCAGACTAATGACAACCTTACCTAAAGCTGAGGCTGAAGGAGAGCCACACCCTGGAAAAAATAATGAAAAAGAAGAAAAACTGTACAACAGAGATAGAAAGAAAAGAAAGTCTATCATTTCTTCAAAACTCAAAAAACAAAGCCACCCACCATGGCATAAATGCAAAAGCCCAGGGTGAGAATTGTAGTTAAAAATGGACACCAGTTGATTGTACCCCTGGGTATTCCATAGGAACAAGGGCAATTCCCTTCTAAATAAAATTACCTTTCACCCAAACCTCACAGGATTCCCAGAGGGGGTTACAATAAGCATATGCTCACATTAAAAAAAAAAAGTCAGAAGTAATCTAAAGTAATAAACTATGTTCAGTGAAAATCAGTTGTAACACCAAAGCATATCCATAAAGATCTGAGATATTAGATAAAGAGCATAAAGTAATTATGTATAAACAAATATGTGTAAGGAATAAGAAATATGTATAAGGAAATCAAATATATGTAAGGAAATATGTGCAAGGAAATCAAAGAGGGGATTGAAGCAAAACTATAAAAATGACAAAGAAGATTTGAAAAATAAAGAATTTCTAGAAGTGAAAAAATATAGTAATTAAAATTTAAAACAACACAAATGTAAAGCAGAAGAATAGACAAAGTTGAAAAGAGAATCAGTGAGTTGGATGATACATCTGAAAAAATTATACGAAAAATATGAGGTTAAAAGACATGGAGAAAAGGGTAAGAAGTCTTAATATATCTATTCTGAGCTCTAGAGGTAAATTATGGGGAGAAGGGGAAGGACAATACTCAAAAAAATGATGGCTGAGATTTCTCCCAAAGTTTTGAAAGACATGATTCCTCAGGTAAAGGAAGTCCAATGAATGTCAAATAGAATAAACACTAATATAACTATATTGAGAAGAGGGAAGAAAGCACAAGACACAGTATAAGAAAGTTCAGTCCTGAGTCACCATAATATTCAGTAAGTAAATTCATGAATTATAACATGGCAGGATACACACATTATTTATGGAGATGCACATTATTTACAGAGATGCACAAATTCCAGGAGAAGCAATTAGAAAATAGAGTTAAATAATGCCTCTGGGAAAGAGGATATGGGAGCAATAAAAATGTATGAAACAGAAATAGTACATACCTAAACCTTTCCCCTTTTCACTATAAAGATTTCCCAGTTCCCTGATAACCTTTGAGTATCTACCAAACACAAGCAATGGTCGATGACTCCTTTGCTATGGCAAACTCTGAATAAATGACCCCTCTCCATTCTCATTTGGGTGGTCTTCCTTTATTTCCACAATGTATATGGTTCATCTTACAATGGGATTCTATGTCAGTGGTAAAAATAATGGAGTATATTTGTGTTCATATATGTGTAAAACTCTCCAAGATATATTATTTTTTAATGTAAGTTTCAGAACAATGTATTATATACTCTTTTTGGGTAATAAAAAAGACATAAACATTGTTAATAGTAGATATTGGAGAGCCACCTGGGGGTGGGCAAAATGTCCTTTACTTTTTAATTTTTTACTTCTCCATACTGTATGAATTTTCTACTCATATAGATATTCTCTTGCAAATGCAACTCTGGGTCAGTTTTATTTCTTTTAATAATATATTAGGACTATTCCTAGATGGCAGAAGTTTTTCTCTTTTAGCTTTGTACATCCCTAGAAGTTTCCTAGGCTTCTTGGGATGTTTCATTTAGAATTCCAGGGAGTCAAACAACCTTTTCAAACATGAGAGTTTCTGCAATTAAGATATAGGCAAAGATATCCTAGAATTTAAAAACTTGAAGGTAGTTAAGGTGTTAAATGTTTCTATTTGTAGGAAGAGATAAAGGCATCTCAAACTGATAACCTGATCAATCTTAGTTTGATGGTATAGGAAAATGTGTTACATGTAAAGCTACTCATCCTTTAGAGCACAACCTTCTGTTATCTGATTCTGATTCTAAGGAAGCTCCTGATCTTTCATTGCCTTTAGTAGATAACTGATGGTGATGCAAATAATTCTTGTCTATCTATATGCAAACAAATTCTCTCATTTGAAGAGACAACTCTCCCCACATCCAAAAGAGATCCAGTTTTGCAAAGATTTGCAATTCATTTCAGTATTTCTGATTCATAAATATCTCTGCTATTTTACTTTTTCTTTGAACTACTTGTATCTTCTGCCTGGGGCCCTCATTAATAATGAGATAAATAAAATCTTTAACATGTGTTCATTTTGTATCTGTATGAGAGTCATGATTTTAACTTTTTAGAATGTTTTCAATGACCTGTGCTATCAACTGATGGTGAAAAGAAACAAATATTTTCTCTGGGTACTGCCATTAAACAATGAGAGCCTGGGTTATGATTCCATATACAAGTGGGAATATAACTTATCTGAATCTCATTTTGTATCTTCTCCATCAACTGAGAATAACATTTCCCCCAGGAATTCTTGTAGTGATTAAACGAGATAAAATTCATTCAATGAGAGAATTGAATGAGTCTGATATTAGAGCAGCATTGCCTACAGATAAAGAGCATTTACTGACTCACCCACCAGGTGACTCCTGGTGGGTCCCAAAATAGTTTTAGGATGGGGGTGGGCTATGTCATGCCAGAAAGACCAACCATGCAATCGGCGGGTTGGGCCTTTCAGCCAGATAACTTCTGCCCAACCTCCAGCGAGGAAAAAAGAGCTAGAGGTTGACTTCAATTGTGTGGCTTATTATTTCATCAATCACACCTAGATAATGAAATCCATATAAAAACTCTAGACATCAGAGCTTGGCTGAGCTTCCTGATTGGTGAGACAAATGTGCCAGGATGGTGATATGTCATGATGACATGGAAGTTTTATGTTTGGGACCCTCCAGACCTTGACCTGTGCATCTCTTCATTTCACTGGTCCAGATTTGTATCTTTATAATAAAGTTGCAGTGCTTTCCTGAGTTCTGTGAACCCCCAGATTTGTAGCCATTTGTCAAAAGCATGAGTAGCCTGAGAATCCCCAGAGCTTGCAGCTGGTAAACAAAGTAAAGGCAGTCTGTTTAAAGATTGTGCCCTTAACCTGTGAAGTCTGCACTAACTCTGGGTAGTTAGTGTAGAAATGTACACACTTACCCTTTCTATGGCTCTCAATTTTCCCATATATGAAGTGGAAGTAATGATGCTACTTACCACTCGTAATGCTGCTATGAGGTTCAAATGTGTTAACATTTGTAAAGCATGTTAAATTATGCCTGGCAACAACCAAGCATTATATAGATGGGTTTTTAAAAATAATAATAATAACCTTTAATGTCCTTTCTAATATGAACATTCTATAATTCTATGCCTCTCAGCATAATTGTTAAAGTATGTGCTATAACACAGCTCGATAAACCCCAGACATAAATTAGAAAATGTTTTTTTAAAGATATACTAGAAAGAGGGACCTTCAAGATGGCGGAGGAGTAAGAGGAGTAAGAGGATCAACTTCCTCCCCACAAATACATCAAAACTACTTCTACATGTGGGACAACTCCTACAGAACACCTACTGAACGCTGGCAGAAGACCTCAGACCTCCCAAAAGGCAAGAAATTCCCCACATACATAGGTAGAGCAAAAGAAAAAAGTAAAAACAGAGAAAAAAGAATAGAGACAGGACCTGCACCTCTGGGAGGGAGCTGGGAAGGAGGAGAAGTTTCCACACACTAGGAAGCCCCTTCACTGGCAGAGACAGGAGGTGGGTGGGGTGGTGATGTTTCGGACCCACAGCGGAGAGCGCAGCAACAGGGCTGCAGAGGCCAAAGTGGAGAGATTCCTGCACAGAGGATCGATCAGTGCCAACCAGCACTCATCAACTTGAAAGGCTTGTCTGCTCACTTGCTAGGGCGGGTGGGGGCTGAGAGCTGAGGCTTGGACTTCGGAGTTCAGATCCCAGGGAGAGGATAGGGGTTGGCTGCATGAAAACAGCCTGAAGAGGACTAGTGCACCACAGCTAGCCAGGAGAGAGTCCAGTAAAAAGTCTCGAACTGCCTAAGAGGCAGGAGACCATTGTTTCGGGGTGTACGAGAGGAGGAGATTCAGAACAACACCTAAACGAGCTCCAGAGACGGGTGCGAGCTGCTGATATCAGCGCGGACAACAGAGACGGGCATAAAATGATGAGGCTGCTGCTGCAGCCACCAAGAAGCCTGTGTGCAAGCACAGGTCACTATCCACATCTCCCCTCCAAGGAGACTGTGCAGCCCGCCACTGCCAGGGTTCCGTGATCCAGGGACAACTTCACTGGGAGAACACAGGGTGCACCTCAGGCTGTTGCAACATCACACTGGCCTCTACCGCTGCAGGCTCGCCCTGCATTCCATACCCCTCCCTCTCCCCAGCCTGAGTGAGCCACAACCCCTAATCAGCTGCTCCTTTAACCCCATCCTGTCTGGGCAGGAACAGATGCCCTCAGGCGACCTACACACAGAGGTAGGGCCAATCCAAAGCTGAACACCAAGAGCAAGGGAAATTTCTCCCAGCAGCCACAGGAGCAGCAGATTAAATCTCCACAATCAACTTGATATACCCTGCATCTCTGGAATACCTGAATAGACAACGACTCATCCCAAAATTGAGGTGGTGAACTTTGGGAGCAACTGTAGAATTGGGGCTGGCTCTCTACGTCTAATTTGTTCCTGGTTTTATGTTTTAGTTTAGTATTGGTACATTGGTAGATTTGTTTATTGGTTTGGTTGCTTTCTTCTTTTTTTTTTAATATAAATATTTTTTTCTTTTCTCTTTTTCTGAGTGTGTATGAGTATACTTTTTTGTGTGATTTTGTCTGTATAGCTTTGCTTTTCTCCAAGGGTTCTGTCTGTCCACATTCTTGTGTTTTTTTCATATAGTTTTTAGTGCTTGTTATAATTGGTGGAATTGTTTTAAGGTTTGCTTGCTCTCTTCTTTCTTTTTTTTTACTACATTTTTATTTCCTTTTTTTAATACTTTTAAATTTTTTTATTTTATTCTTTTCTTTCTTTCTCTTTCTATCTTTCTTTCTTTCTTTCTTTCTTTTATTCTCCTTTTTCTTCTGAGCTGAGTGGCTGACAGGGTCTTGGCCTGGTGTCAGGCTTGACCTTCTGAGGTGGGAAACCCGAGAGCAGCACATTGGTCCACCAGAGACCTCCAGGCCCCATGTAATATCAATCAGCGAAAGCTCTCCCAGAGATCTCCATCTCAACGCTAAGACCCAGCTCCACTTGACAACCAGCAAGCTACAGTGCTGGACACCCTATGCCAAACAACTAGCAAGACAGGAACACAACCCCATCCATTAGCAGAAAGGTGGCCTAAAATCATAATAAGGTCACAGACACGTGAAAAACACCAGCAGACATAGTTCTGCCCACTAGAAAGACAAGATCCAGCCTCATCCACCAGGATAAAAGCACCAGTCCCTTTAACCAACAAGCCTACACAGCCCACTGAAACAACCTTATCCACTGGGGCAGACAACAAAAACAATGGGAACTACGAACTTACAGCCTGTGAAAGGGAGACCCCAAACACAGTAAGTTAAGGAAAATGAGAAGACAGAGAAATACAGCAGATGAATGAGTAAGGTAAAAATCCACCAGACCTAACAAATGAAGAGGAAATAGGCAGGCTACCTGAAAAAGAATTCTGAGTAATGATAGTAAAGATGATTCAATATCTTGGAAATAGAATGGAGAAGACACAAGAAATGTTTAAAAATGACTTAGAAGAAATAAAGTGCAAACAAACAATTATGAACAGCACAATAAATGAAATTTAAAATTCTCTACAAGGATTCAATAGCAGAATAACTGAGTCAGAGAATGGAGGAGTGACCTGAAAGATAAAATAGTGGAAATAACTACTGCAGAGCAGAATAAAGAAAAAAGAATGAAAAGAATTGTGGATAGTCTCAGAGACCTCTGGGACAACATTAAACACACCAACATTCTAATTATAGGGGTCCCAGAAGAAGAAGAGAAAAAAAAAAAAAAGGGACGGGAAAATATTTGAAAAGATTATAGTTGAAAACTTCCCTAATATGGGAAAGGAAAGAGTCAATGAAGCCCAGGAAGCACAGAGAGTCCTATACAGGATAAATCCACAGGGAAATATGAGAAGACACATATTAATCAAAATATCAAAAATTAAATACAAAGAAAAAATATTAAAAGCAGCGAGGGAAATGAAACAAATAGTATACAAGGGAATCCCCATAAGTTTAACAGCTGATTTTTCATAGAAACTCTGCAATTCAGAAGAGATTGGCAGGGCGTATTTAAAGTGATGAAAGGGGAAAACTTACAACCAAGATTACTCTACCCAGCAAGGATCTCATTCAGATTCAAAGGAGAAGTTGAAACCTTTACAGATAAGCAAAATCTAGAGAATTCAGGACCACCAAACCAGCTTTAAAACAAATGCTAAAGGAACATCTCTCGGCAGGAAACACAAGAGAAGGAAAATAACTACAATAACAAACCAGAAACAATTAAGAAAATGGTAAAAGGAACATATATATCGATAACTACCTTAAATGTAAATGGATTAAATGCTCCAACCAAAAGACATAGACTGCTGAATTGATACAAACACAAGACCCATATATATGCTGTCTACAAGAGACCCACTTCAGACCTAGGAACACATACAGACTGAAAGTGAGGGGATGGAAAACGACATTCCATGAAAATGGAAATCAAAAGACAGCTGAAGTAACAATTCTCATATAAGAAAAAGTAGACTTTAAAAAAGACTATTACAAGAGACAAAAAAGGACACTACATAATGATCAAGGGATCAATCCAAGAAGAACATATAACAATTGTAAATCTTTATGAACCCAACATAGAAGCACCTCAATACATAAGGCAAATGCTAACAGCAATAAAAGGGGAAATCGACAGTAACACATTAATTAACACCCCACTTTCACCAGTAGACAGATCATTCAAAATGAAAATAAATGAGGAAACACAACCTTTAAATGACACATTAAACATGATGGACATAACTGATATTTATAGGAAATTCCATTCAAAAACAACAGAACAAACTTTCTTGTCAAGTGCTCATGGAACATTCTCCAGGATGATCATATCTTGGGTCACAAATTAAGCCTTGGTAGAATTAAAAAATCTCAAATCACATCAAATATCTTTTCCGATCATAATCCTATGAGACTAGATGTCAATTACAGGAAAAAAATCTGTAAAAAATACAAACACATGGAGGCTAAACATTAAACTACTAAATAACCAAGAAATCACTGAAGTAATCAAAGAGGAAATCAAAAAGTACCTAGAAATAAATGACAATGAAAATCCTCTGAGATGCAGCAAAAGCAGTTCTAAGAGGGAAATTTATAGCAATACAATCCTACCCTAAGAAAAAAGAAAAATCTGAAATAAACCACATTACCTTACACCTAAAGCAACTAGAGAAAGAAGAACAAAAAAACCCCAAAGTTAGCAGAAGGGAAGAAATCATAAAGATCAGATCAGAAATAAATGAAAAAGAAATGAAGGAAATGATAGTGTACATCAATAAAACTAAAAGCTGGTACTTTGAGAAGATAAACAAAATTGATAAACCATTAGCCAGACTCATCAAGAAAGAAACAGAGAAGACTCAAATCAATGAAAATAGAAATGAAAAAGGAGAATTAACAACTGACACTGCAGAAATACAAAGGATCATGGGAGAATACTACAAGCAACTGTTTGCCAATAAAATGGACAACCTGGAAGAAATGGACAAATTCTAAGAAAAGCACAACCTTCCGAGACTGAACAAGGAAGAAATAGAAAATATAAACAGGCCAATCAAAAACACTGAAATTGATACTGTGACTAAAAATCTTCCAACAAACAGAAGTCCAGGAACAGATGGCTTCACAGGCGAATTCTATCAAACATATAGAGAAGAGCTAACACCTATCCTTCTCAAAATCTTCCAAAATATAGCAGTGAGGAAAACTCCACCAACTCATTCTACGAGGTGACCCTCATCCTGATACCAAAACCAGACAAATATGCCACAAACAAAGAAAACTACAGGCCAATATCACTGATAAGCATAGATGCAAATATCCTCAACAAAATCCTAGCAAACAGAATCCAACAGCACATTAAAAGGATCATACACCATGATCAAGTGGGTTTATCCCAGGAATGCAAGGATTCTTCTATATATGCAAATCAATCAAGTTATACACCATAATAACAAACTGATGGATAAAAACCATATGATCATCTCAATAGATGCAAAAAAAGCTTTTGAGAAAATTAAACACCAATTATGATAAAAACCTTCCAGAGGGCTTCCCTGGTGGTGCAGTGGTTGAGAGTCCGCCTGCTGATGCAGGGGACATGGGTTCGTGCACCAATCCAGGAGGATCCCACATGCCACGGAGCGGCTGGGCCTGTGAGCCATGGCCGCTGAGCCTGCACGTCCAGAGCCTGTGCTCCACAACAGGAGAGGACACAACAGTGAGGGGCCCGCGTACCACAAAAAAAAAAAAAACCCTTCCAGAAATTAGGCATAGAGGGAACTTACCTCAACATAAGATAGGCAAAATATGACAGCCAGCATCTTTCTCAATGGTGAAAAACTGAAACTATTTCCTCTAAGTTAAGAAACAAGAAAAGGTTGTCCACTCTCACCTCTATTATTCAACATAGTTTTGGAAGTTTTACCCACAGCAACCAGAGAAGAAAAAGAAGTAAAAGTAATCCAAATCAGAAAGGAAGAAGCAAATCTGTCACTGTTTGCAGATGACATGATACTATACATAGAGGACCCTAAAGATGCTACCAGAAAACTAATAGAGCTAATCAATGAATTGGATAAAGTAACAGGATACAAAATTAATGCACAGAAATCTCTCACTTTCCCATACAGTAATGATGAAAAATCTGAAAGAGAAATTAAGGAAACACTCTCATTTAGCATTGCAACAAAAACAATAACATACCTAGGAATAAACTTACCTAAGGATACAAAAGACCTGCATGCAGAATACTATAAGACACTGATGAAAGAAATTAAAGATGACACAAACAGATGGAGAGGTATACCATGTTCTTGGATGGGAAGAATCAACATTGTGAAAATGACTGTACTACCCAAAGTAATCTACAGATTCAATGCAATCCTTATCGAACAACCAATGGCATTTTTCACAGAACTAGAACATAAAATTTCACAATTTGTATGGAAAAACAAAAGACTGCAAATAGCCAAAACAATCTTGAGAAAGAAAAATGGAGCTGGCGGAATCAAACTCCCTGACTTCAGACTCTACTATACAGCTACAGTAATCAAGGCAGTATGGTACTGGCACAAAAATAGAAATATAGATAAATGTAACAGAATAGAAAGCCCAGAGAAAAACTCATGCACTTATGGTCACTTTATCTTTGATAACGGAGGCAGGAATATACAATGGAGAAAAGATAATCCCTTCAATAAATGGTGCTGGGAAAACTGGAGAGCTATATGTAAAAGAATGAATTTAGAACACCCCCTAACACCATACACAAAAATAAACTCAAATGGATTAAAGACCTAATTGTAAGGTCAGACACTATAAAACTCTCAGAGGAAAACATAGGCAGAAGACTCTATGACATAAATCACAGCAAGGTCCTTTTTGACCCATGTCCTAGAGAAATGGAAATAAAATAAAAAATAAACAAATGGGACCTAATGAAACTTAAAACCTTTTGCACACCAAATGAAACCATAAACAGGATGAAAAGACAGGCTTCAGAATGGGAGAAAATATTTTCAAACAAAGCAACTGACAAAGGATTAATCTCCAAAATATACAAGCAGCTCATGCACTCAATATCAAAAAAACTAACAACTCAATCCAAAAATGGGCAGAAGATCTAAATAGACATTTCTTCAAAGAAAATATACAGATTGCCAACAAACACATGAAAGGATACTCAACATCACTAATCATTAGAGAAAGGCAAATCAAAGCTGCAATGAGAACGATACCAGGGAGAGCTTCAAGATGGCGGAGAAGTAAGACGTGGAGATCACCTTCCTCCCACAAATACATCAGAAATACATCTACATGTGGAACAACTCCTACGGAACACCCATTGAACGCTGGCAGAAGACCTCAGATTTCCCAAAAGGCAAGAAACTCCCCACGTACCTGAGTAGGACAAAAGAAAAAACAGAGACAAAAGATCAGCGACGGGAGCTGCACCTCGGGGAGGGAGCTGTGAAGGAGGAAAGGTTTCCACACACTAGGAAGGCCCTTCGCTCGTGGAGACTGCGGGTGGCGGAAGGGGAAAGCTTCAGAGCCGTGAAGGAGAGCGCAGCCACAGGGGGTGTGGAGGGCAAAGTGGAGAGATTCCCGTGCAGAGGATCAGTGCCGACCAGCACTCACCAGCCCGACAGGCTTGTCTGCTCACCCGCTTGGAGGACGGGGGCTGGGAGCTGAGGCTCAAGCTTCGGAGGTCAGATCCCAGGGAGAGGACTGGGGTTGGCGGTGTGAACACAGCCTGAAGGGGTTAGTGCGCCACAGCTAGCCGGGAGGGAATCCAGGAAAGAGTCTGGACCTGCCAAAGAGGCAAGAGACTTTTTCTTTCCTCTTTGTTTCCTGGTGCACAAGGAGAGGGGATTAACTAACAGTTAATCCGCTAACAGTGCGGACCACTGTTAGCGGATTAACAGGGGATCTGCTAACAGTGCGGACCACAGAGACAGGCATGAGACACTAAGGCTGCTGCCGCCGCCACCAAGAACCCTATGTGTGAGCACAGGTCACTATCCACACCTCTCCTCCCGGGAGCATGTGCAGCCTGCCATTGCCAGGGTCCCGTGATCCAGGGACAACTTCCCCGGGAGAACGCACGACGCACCTCAGGCTTGGGCAACGTCATGCCACCTCTAC
>NW_020173953.1:1355822-1554411 GCF_003031525.2 Neophocaena asiaeorientalis asiaeorientalis
AAAAAAAAAAAAAAAAAGGTGTGTTTATATTGTCTGATTCATTCATGTTTTTTTTTAAAGGAGCAAATATTTATTGAACACTCATTATATGCCAGAGCACTGTATGGATACAGATAATAAAATATATATTCCTATAGGAGTAAAACATACTCCCTTATTTCAGAAGAATCTATGACTCAAGTTTCAGGCAGAAACAGATTCTCGACATGCTACATTAACCAGTTATTTTTATTTTATAACACACACAAGGTGTTGTTCCACTCAACATATACATGGAATATAATGGAACTATAGCTTTTTCATTAATAAAATTGAATTGCAGCATATACCATGCAATTTAAGATCAAATTCCTATTTTTAATGTTCTCACTAGCCATCTTAAATACTTTGTGGAAAAAAGTTCAACTAATAAACAATTCAATCTCTGTTGAATAAAATGGGTTAATGAATTCATTGACAATTAATACTATAATCATAGAATTAGTTGAAATGGTTTCAAAGACTACCTTCCAAAGGCCTAGATGATTTCAGTGGTGAATTTTTTCAAATGTTTAATATATAATGTTTTGTTGTTCAAACTATCCCTTATCTTACAAAAAAAATTCATTATGTATAATCATATTAGTAATAACAAAATTTTATATATCACAAAAAATTACAGACAAATGTCACTAATGAGTATAGATTTTAAAGTACTAAATAAAATATTTGCAAATAAAAACCATACAGTAAAACTTTGTAGGTATAATTTATCACATTTATAAGTCCAAGGAGAAAAATCGTATGGTTTCCTGATAGGTACCCCAAACTTAATTTGTAAAAGTTAACTTCTATTCCTGATTGTTTTTTTTTAACTTAGAATAAGAATAGATGACTATTAATTTAATGTAGAAAATTATACACATTTATGTATATAAAAATAAAATAAGCAAAAATCAGGTCTAATGGTGAAATTTAAAAGCATTTCTATTAAAATCCGTCACAGGCAAGATGCTCATTTTTCCATAATTATTTTCCTGTAAGTACCAGTCAATGAAATACAGTATAAAAATAAATGAAATGTGAAGATATTAAAGGGGAAGAAAACACCACTACAATTATTACAGGTGATATAATTTTATATCTAGAAGCCCCAGTTGGAAAATAGTAAACTCAGAAAGGTGGCGAATTGTAAAAATAAAATACCTATAAATCAACAGTTAGTTGGAGTATTCCAGTCTCTTGAAGTCTAGTTGATATTAGGCATTCTATGCACTGTGGAAGTTCAAAGCCATCCTCAACATTTCTTGTTTTTTTTGCGGTACGCGGGCCTCTCACTGTTGTGGCCTCACCCGTTGCGGAGCACAGGCTCCAGATGCATAGGCTCAGCGTCCATGGCCCACGGGCCTAGCCGCTCCGCGGCATGTGGGATCTTCCCGGACCAGGGAATGAACCCGTGTCCCCTGCATCGGCAGGCGGACTCTCAACCACTGCGCCACCAAGGAAGCCCCTCAACATTTCTTTTTAATTTCCAGGAGGCTTGTGTTCTCATAAGCACATTTGGCTCTGTGCTCCTGTTTTGACATGGGCTATGTCTCTTGTGTTAGAAAATTGTATTAAATAGCAAGAATATAGGCTTTAAAATAGAATTGTATACAGAAGCAGTATTCATGTACTTATTTTTCACCCATGTTAAAATCAGGTATCATTTATAAACCTGTTAAAGAAAGAAGCAAAATATATTCTCTCTTCATTTTTTGATTGTTTATTGAAAGAGAAATGGTATAACATTTTAAATTGAAATAGTATGTCCCTTATTCTTCATTCAGTAGAGTGTTTATTTCGTAAATCTTAAATTTACTGAGAGGAAGAAATTTGTTAACTCTCTTAAAGAAACAGCATGCTACTGGAATCTCCATAAAACAAGATTTCCCTTTTATACCTCTTGAAAATTCTCACTACAGATGTGAGAGATGTTTGAATTGAATGTTTAACCTGTAAATAATATGATCATAATTTCATTAGTTCATTAGTTTTAACTTGCATGCTACAAAGCTTGTACTTTTTTATTTCACTTCAGTTATCTTAATAAGCTGATTTGTCATCTCAGCATTACTTGAGAATCTGTGAATATTTTAAATTACTAATAGTGTTTTCAAAATGTGTTCCATAAGACACAGGACAGAGATTCATTCTTGGGAAAAATATTTTCTAGAGAAAAATATGTTTGAAAGTAGTTCTTAAAAAGAAATAATTTTGAGTAGCTCTTTTTAAAAAAATCTTCCCAGTGATTAAACAAGCAAAATATTTGAAAACAATGTCATATAATTTGCAAACATGATATGCTCTTTAAAAATACATAAATCTTCTCTCAAGACTTTCTCTCTTTTTAGATATTGTTGATTGATTCTGTGTGCATGAGACCAACCCTATGTGAACTGATTTGAACAAACTCTGTAACTTATTCATCAGTCACCACTCAGGAGAGTAACACATATGAGAAAAAGAAAAAGACTGATATTTCCCGATACGTACTTACCACTTGGGTTTCTACTAAGATCATTTACATATGTAATTTTATCCATATTGTCTCAGAGAGGATGGTGAGTTTAAGACATTTGGATGATATCAAGAGAATCTAGAGTGCAAACCTGAACCTCTTACCCTTCTCTCCAATGATGACTTGTGTTGCCTTTGCATTTCCATCTTTTGTGGCAGAAAAAACATCTGTGTAATTTATTCTACTCACAAAATAAGAAAGAGTTCTATCACTGTCTATTTTTCTATTATCTTTTTAATTGTGGTGTAATTTACATGGAGAAAAATGCCCAGCTTTTAAGTGTAGAATTCAATTAACTTTGGCCAATGTGTACACCCACATAACCACAACCCAATGAAGATACAGAGCACTTGCATCACCCCTGAAAGTTCCCTCTCTTCCCTTTTCCAGCCTATCCCACTCCATACCACCTCTGAGCAACCATTGTTTAGATTTCTGTAATATCATATAAAGTCACATAAAAGGAGCCATACAGTATGTTCTCTTTTGCACCTGGCTTCTTTCACTCAACTTAAAGTTGTGAAATGCACCCATGTTGTTCTGTGTATCAGTAGCTTCTTTTTTCACTGAGTGTTACTGCATTGTATGATCACGGCACAACTTATTTATTCACTGGTTGATGGTTATTTGGATTTTTTTCTGTTTGGGTTTATCATGAATAAAACATCCATGAATTTTCTTATATAAATTTTCTTGTGGGTGTATGTTTTATCTCTCTTGTATAAATGCATAGGAGAGGAATTTCTGATAGATATTTGTTTAGTTTTATAAGAAACTGCCAAACCATTGTCCAAAGAGGTTGTACCATTTTATTCTCCCACCAGCATGTCTGAGTTCCAATTTTTCCACATCCTCGCCAACAGTACCATCAGCCTTTTTAATTTTAGCCATTCAAGTGGGTGTTAAGTGCTATCTCATTGTAGACTTCAGGAAAATACATTTCCCCGAACACTAATGAAGTTGATTATCTTTCCATGAGTTTATTGGCTGTTCATCTATCTTCTCTTGTGAAATATCTTTCTGTTTTTTGTCTATTTTATATTAGGTTTGTCTTTTATTATTGAGATTTAGGAGTTTTAAGAATATTTTTAATACAAGTCCTTTGTCAGATATATGTACATATATGAATATATGAATATTTTGCCCAATCTATGGATTGTCCTTTCAATTTCTTAACAATGTCTTTGATAAACAGAATTTTAATTTTTCTAAAATCTGACTTACAATTTTCCTTTCTTATGTTTTTTTCCTTCCACATCTTATTTAAGAAATCTTTGTCTATCCTGTGATTGTGAGGTATCCACTATGTTTTCTTTGAGAAGTTCTATAGGTTTAGCTTTTACTTTTTGGTTTATGATTCATGCCAAATTAATCTTTGTGATTCATTACCTTTAGATGCTGAGATTTAATAACCAGAATCTCACTTATTTGACCTTGAAAGTTAATAAACCCTACTACTTTGTTGAGTAGAACAACCTCCCTTAGTATAAAGTGAAACTCACATAAAACCACAATGAAAAGCAGAAACAAGCATAACTATAGTCATCTGACAATCCAATGTCAGGGTCTTCTCACCTTAGACCCCACTCATCTGCCCCTAAACAGAATTCCCTTTCACAATATACTGCTACTTTATCCTCCCATCTTTTACTTTATTCTATTTCTGACAGTTCTTCCTTTCCTCCCAAGGAAAAATATTCAAAATATACCATGTTTTATGAAGAAGATCAAAATGTAAAATCACCTTCCCAAAGATGTGTTTTTGAAGTGGGTTTTCTTTGTGGAATGTTTGATTTGTAATAAGCATTCATATTCTGAGTAAATAGAAAATCCTTGTTTCACTCTTCTAACAACTTCATATTTCAAAAACCTGGAAGTCATCTAACTCCTCCTTCTATCTCAACCACACATTTAGGGTTGTCAAGTAAATACAGGTCACGCAGCTCCATTTGAATTTCAGTTAAACAATTAATAATTTGTATGTGATCCAACTATTTCTTGGAACATACATTAAAAAAATTATTTGTTATCTGAAAATCAAATGGAAGTGAACATCCTGTATTTTTATTTGCTAAATCTGGCAACTCTACCCACATCCAATTCATCACCAAACCCACTAAATCCTAATTTCTCAATATTTCCTAAATTAAGCCCATTTATTTCCATCTCTACTATTCGTATTCTTGGAAAAGACACCATATTTATACCCAGATTGCTTTAATGACTTCCTTACTAGCTACCAATCTCTATTCTAAACATTCTTCACTCTCTGTTAAAGCCATAAAGATTCTTTTAAACACAACCCTGATCACATAACACCCTCTTCAATCATTCCTATTGCTTTTAAGATAAAGTCCAAATTCCTAAACTTGGCTTTCACTGCTACATCTTACCTGTCCAGCTTATCTCTAAGCAATCATGATCTTGTACTCTCCATATATTCCAGTCATTTTGAAAAAATCTTTCAGTCTCTTGAAGAAGCTAGACTCTGCCCTTTGGTTTTAATATTCACACATGAATTTTCTTCTACCTAGAGCATTCTTTCAGCCCATGAGTCTCACTCACCATTTCTACTGGACCTTGGTCTGTTTGCCCTTAGATGATATATTATTTTCCCTTCCCCTGCTCTGCTCTTATTCAACTCTCTAAACTGATGTTGTAATCACCCCCTATTTACCTATTGATGAAGGAGAGATTCCTACGCTCCAACTATGGTGGTGGCTGAACCCTGACACCCAACACAGGACAGATAAGACTGACAGTAGCATTAGTCACAGATACTCATAGCCTGGGAGCCAAAGACATTGCACAGAGACACACAAGGGTTGCACTTGGGTGCAGAGTGAACAAGCAAGGTCTGTGGGAGGCAGGCTTTGTAGTATCAAGAGGGTGAAGTGCCCCTGGTTACCACAGGAGGATGTGATTGGCTTGTTTGAGTTACTATGTGAGCTGGCAGAGAACATCATCTCTACTCAGGATTAAGCAGGAAATGTGCCTTGTCCCCTTGATAAGAAGAGTTGTTTGACTAAAGGTCAATATCAATGGGAGAAGAGTGGGGAGGGGAACTTGCGATTGGACCATTCAAGGCCCTCTCAGTTTCCTCAGATGTCAAGGCAGCACATAATATTGGACCTTAATTTTAGGCCTTACACCATAACTAATGAACTTGTAAGGATGTACAACATATCATGCCTCTATCCAAAATGACACCTGAAAAGGATTAGATTTACCTCTCACCAAAGTCAGAAATGTAATAAAATGTAATGTCAGCCCAGCAATCCCACTCCTAGGCATATACCCGGAGTAAGCCATAATTCAAAAAGATACATGTACCCCAATGTTCATGGAAGTACTATTTACAATAGCCAGGACATGGAAGCAACCTAAATGCCCATCAAAAGAGGAATGGATAAAGAAGATGTGGTACATATATACAATGGAATAGTACTTAGCCATAAAAAAGAACAAAATAATGTCATTTGCAGCAACATGGATGGATCTAGAGATTGTCATACTGAGTGAAGTAAGTCAGACAGAGAAAGACAAATATCATATGATAACACTTATATGTGGAATCTATAAAAAGGATACAAATGAACTTATTTGTATCAGAAATAATTTGTATCAGATTCTACAGAAGTAGAATCACAGATGTAGAGAACAAACTTATGGTTACCAGGGGATAAGGTGGAGGGGAGGGATAGATTGGGAGATTGGGATTGACATATACACACCACTATACATAAAATAGATAACAAATAAGAACCTACTGTATAGCACAGGGCACAATACTCTGTAATGTCCTATGTGGGAAAAGAATCTTTAAAAAAAGAGTGGATATATGTAGATGTATAACTGATTCACTTTGTTGTACACCTGCAGTACACAACGTTGTAAATCAACTATACTCCAATTTTTTTTTAATGTAATGTCAGGAAAATTGTCCAACAGTTAAAAATGGGCAAAAGAGATTACTGGTTGTCCTTTCAGTGGAGTTATGGAAGCCAGGGGTTATCTGATTCTTTTTAACTATGTACATTTGATTCTATTTCTAAAGATTAGGTGATTTTAAAGCTCTACAGCGGTAGAAGTCACATTGCAGAAAACTGATGGTAATGCAAATGATTCTTATTTATATCACTGCAAATGAAGTTTGTTAGTAGAAATATTTATCCCCAGCCTGCAGATGACTCTAAACATATATCATGAGATTATATTTTATCATCCTGTAGGATATTAATCAGTTTTGTTCCACCTATTAGTAAATTCATGTCAGCATTCCTGATTATGTGTGTGTATATATGTTTATATATTCTTCAAATTTTCATTTGAACAAGTTTGAACATCTTCCTGGTTCTCTCATTAATTAGGGAGTTTAATATCATATTTGATACATGTTTACATTTTCATGCGTCATGATTTTACCTTTTTGAAAATTATATCTTAGCAATGAAGATAACCATGATTTAAAAGAAAAAAAAACTATCTTAGTAAAGGAAATACAAACATACTTAAATGTAAATGTTGTCTTGAATGAGGCAGTGAAACTAAGATTTTTTTTTAATTTTATTAGTTTTTTTTAAATAATAGGCTTTTATTAGATTTGTACATTTTATTTAATTTGTGAATTTAAAATGATAAATATTTAAGAGAACTAAGTAAACATACCACAAAAAAATAAAATAAAATGGGACAGGAAAGACATATGTGCCCATTTAAAAAGTGTAGCAATTTTTATTTATTTTAAAGTATATATATTCGCTAGTCCTTACTCTAACACTAAGGGCATTAGTCCAGGTCCAATCCTTTGCTTGGAAATACTGAAGAATGTTTCACCTTCAGGGAGTGCAGAAGGCTCCAGTTTTGCTTTCTTCCAAATTCAAAGTTTGGCTGTTCACTCTGGTGACTAAACTTTCTTTGAAAAAGCTTAATTCCAAAGCTCTCCTTACCCTGAAATTAGCTTAGGTCACACCTGACAATTGCAAGTGTCATTTTGACTGACAAAGCATAAAAGTGGCTTGACAGCAAATTTTCATATACAAACAGTTGCTAAATGACAATTCTGAATCTCTGAAACATCATTAAGAAACCTGACAGTATGCAAAAACTGAGATTTTGTTGCTAAAAGTGAACATCATTAATTTCCAAATATAGTTTACATGTGACTTGGCTTTTACCATTCGATGCACTTCTTATGTAAATGAGCTTGGTGAGAAGCAGTGGCTGCAGGAAACCGTGGGCTGAGAGGTTCTTTGTGAAAGAAGCAGGTGATTCTCCACCACCATCCTCTCCCAAATCTGAACAAAAGTAAAAAGGAAGACCCTAGAAAAGTTCTCGCTACACTTTCTCTTGGACCCATTCCCATCACGATGGGCCCAGTGAATTATACTTTTCCACCTCAGGGCAGGGAGCAGTTATGTACTGGGCCCTGCAAGGTCAGATGGTTCAGAAAAAGAATGTAACCTGGGGGAAGAGGGAGGATGGGATGGGCAGAGCTCCCCAACAAGTTGCTTGCTGAATCCTGTTTAGCCTCCCGCCCCACTCCCCACCCATTTAAGCACAAAATGACAGCATTCCTGGCTTCTGGTGCACCATCCCAGCCATTTTTACCAAGTCCAACTGGCTTTGCTACAACAAGAAACTCTAATGAACTAAAGAAAGACTTCACATGCAAAAGCAAAGTGCTTGCCGTGTTCCCTGTAAAACCAGTGAAAAGATAATGTTACTGAAACTCACCACAAACTATGCCTCCTACACTAAACTCTCTCCAACTCATCAGCCAAAAATTACCCCTCCCCCTCAACATCTGTAAGCATTTATTGCCATTGCCCCTCATTCTGCTGTGTACATATACTGCTCCTGCTGTTATTCTCAAATTTGTGTACAAGTTTTCCTTCCTCAACTAGAAAGTAAAACTAAGAAAGAAACCAAGAGAAACCATGGGCCATGCCTTTTGTATTTAGTAAGCAAGCTCAGGATTTATACTTAAGTATATGAGAGTTTAATAATAATGAGTTCCCCATACCTCGATACCCAATGTAGATTACAGCCTTTGCTCTGGAACTAATGAATCTTGTTATGTTAACTTAAGAAGGACAAGGGTAAATCCCTTGCCCCTCCATACCAAAAATATAAATCTTTTATATTTATGAATTAAAAAAGAAAACTGAGCTGAGTCCAGTGGTCTTAGGAAACCCTGAAATGCAAAAAAGCTTCATAGAATCTTGGAATGGCTGATACATTAAGAAAGAAAAACAATTTTTTAGTGCCTTAAAAGTCATTGTTGATGATGTAAAGTAGATATAATTCTTTACTACGTTCCTAAAGACTAGAGAATATATTTCCAAAATATGTAAACTGTTTTTATGCTTTCTCTTAAAATATTATAATCAGCACCATATCATACAAATTCACTAAAAAGGAGTCAAAACCACTGAGGTTACTCCAGCAGTTGGGGATTAGTTTATTGCTGAGTGTTAAAGAAACTTGAATAGCAAAGGACTTAGTTATTGGGTTTTCTATTTGGGGACGACTCAGTTCTTATAGTTTAAACTGAAGCTGACATTTTAAGGGAATTTATTAGTCTCACTTCATTCCAGGACCAGATGGTAGTCCATCTCACACACATGGACACCTTGGGTTATATAACTTAATCCAAAATGGACATATTAGTATCACATCTCTTTCTCAGATGGTGAACTTTCCAAGGCCAGTTCCTTAATTTGATGTCATGTTCTAGCTTGCAACTGAAACTTCCTCTTATACCACCCAGAAATCAAATATGTTTTACCAGTAAAATATCATTCTGCAAATTGTACATTATAGCCTTCAGGGTGAGATTAAGATACTAAGTTTCTGGTAACCTGTGATAAAAAGAAATGTTCACATATTGAGGTATGGGCAAGTCATTCTGGCTTATACATGAGTTAACTTGAATTTTATGTTAACTAAAATAGCCTGTTTGTGCTATCAAACATACATTGTACATCTGCTTTAATTATTAAAGAAAAGTGTGCATTGACCAGAAGTAAAGAAGGTCCATGCTAAAAATAAAGATTAAATGCCTCCCTTCCTGGGATGCCAATGCTGGTACTCCTTCCATACTAAGACTCCCTTCCCAGGTGCCAAGGCCTTACTGACTAGTTGTGCATGAGCTGATATGTTTTTATAAACCTTGAAGGAATGTATCCCTGACTTGCTTGATGTTCTTTGTTCTCACAAGACATAAAACTGTACTGAAAACCAGGCTTCTCTAGAGAAGTTTCTCAAAGTAATCTGGGAAGCTGGCTTCCAAATTATAGTCCTCAGTTTGGCTCAAATAAAACTCTTTTCTATTCCTATTGTTAAAAAAAAAAAGGAAAGGGAACCAGCCCTCCAAGGTTCTGCAGAGGGTTTGCCAGCTTACTCAGTCCTAGAAGTAAATATTTAAAGTAAGAATGAAGTTCCCCCAGAGGGCTAAGAAAATCAAGTTAACAAGATAATATAGTAGAGAATAAATTAGGAAAGATTAAGAGGAAAAAATATAGTTGGTAGCTTTTTTAATACAAATTTTCATTTCATTCATTCTAAGATACACAATTAATGAGACCTTATAATTGCTTGTAGCCAGGCTGTTGTCATACCATAATTGCCATTACCTCATACAAGCCAAATTGGTATTTTTCCTGGTGGTATAACTATCAGCCAGCAAACTATTTAAGAACCATTTGATGAAGAAATGTGAATCCTGACTGTTACCTGAAAATCTTCCCTTGATATTGGCTCATAAGATCCAGAGAGTTTACATATTGCATCAAGGTTTACAGAATAGGTGTCATTGGAAGAGAATTTCAGAAACAGCAGAGGAATATTCTTAAGAAATGCTGTGCTACCAACATTCCTAATGGCACAGATGATGATATTGTTGGAAAAGCACTAACGTCAATGCCTCCAAGTCAAAAAGCATTTCTGAAGAGATGTTATGTGAAAGCATCTTAAGAATAAACAATTTACTTGGCATATGTTCTTTTTACCTATGCTAAAGAATGATATGTGATAAAAATACATCTCTAGATATAAAAGAACTATATTAATGACTATAAAATAAAAATTCTAGGTTATAGAGAGCATTACTGCATAGTTCAATTGGTAGGGTTTCTCTGTTGTAGTACATAAAACAATGGATCTTCTTCCAATTGACGGTGTCTTAGATTAAATGATATACAATATCTTTAGATTATTGGGCACAAAAGCAAGATTCAAGCCAGAAGACCCCCTTAAGAATTCTTTCTCTTTCATCCAAAGCATGCAACCCTCAAAGAAGGCTTTTCTGCCCTCTGGTTGTCCCTGTGTAAGGGAGTCTGGGAATGTTGATGGGATTACAGAAGAAAGAAGATCCTTACAATAGGGCTAAAGGCATCACAATGAACATCTCAATAATGTAGTCTCCTGAACATGTCACCTCAGATTTTACAAATCCAAGTGCTGAAAATTGCCTCATCACTTTAATTACTTTATATAATTTCAGAGATCACATCTATCATTATATAACAATTGAAAGTTTTGTTGAGAAAGGTGCATTTAACACCATAACCATATTTTGTTCAAACTGTGCAGCAATGCACGGTTCTGTGAATGATGTTCCTTTTATCATTAAGTTGTACCATTTTATAAAGTATTCTCAAACAGCTACTATTTTCCACTTGAAAACTGAAAGCGTCCATACTCATATGTCTTACAGTTTCCATCAACAGGACTTTACTATTCCAGGAATATAAAAGTTTATTTGCCCAAGAATATAAAAGTTGCAAATCACTTTATTTTTCATTCCAAGATCTTCCTGAAATACCCATCAAATCTTCAATAGAAAGAACCAAAAGAAAAAATATAGCCCAAGACTCTTTGAAACCCTTATTTCAAAATCTTTGCTATATACAACAGAACTAAACAATTATATTATGATTCTTACCCGGTCACAACCAAGTCCCTGCACTGAAAGACCTGCCTTAAACCAGAGTTCAAAATCTCACAAATATCTCAATTTTGTCCCCCTCCACCTGAGATATTAACAAGGTTCTCTCAAAGTAGTGTTCTCTTTTCCACAGTAAGAATAAACTCAGCTTTGTTTTATCAACAATTTGGTGATATTTTGGTGGAGCTGCCATTCAACACAATATTTTATATGAATTCTCAATAGATTTAGGATTCAGGAACTTGGGTCTAACTTGTAAGGACTTTGCTTTATTCAGCAAACCCATACCAGTAGTAATGGAAGCAGTACTTACTAGTAAAATAAACATAGTTCTGCCTTGCATCTTCCACATATGGTTGAGGAAGAAAATTAAATGAACTTATTACAATATATAAAGGCAACTGAAAAATTTGTTTCCAGTAATTTCGTGGACTAAAGATTCCAAAATCCTCCTGAAATATATCACCAAAAAAAAAAAAAAATGCCAGGAAAATAAAACCTTTGAAATAAGTAGAACATACAAGGAAATAAGAGAAATCACATCTCATTAAGGTGAAAGCACTGCTCCAGGAATGATAACTGTCCCATACCCTAAGGACATCATCAGAGCCTGGTGGTCTGGTGGTCAGAGGGCTTGGGTAGGTGGTAGAGAAGCCTGGAGTACTAAGCCAACTAAGCCTTGGATCTGGGTAGAGCAGAGAACCAGACTAATGACAACCTTACCTAAAGCTGAGGCTGAAGGAGAGCCACACCCTGGAAAAAATAATGAAAAAGAAGAAAAACTGTACAACAGAGATAGAAAGAAAAGAAAGTCTATCATTTCTTCAAAACTCAAAAAACAAAGCCACCCACCATGGCATAAATGCAAAAGCCCAGGGTGAGAATTGTAGTTAAAAATGGACACCAGTTGATTGTACCCCTGGGTATTCCATAGGAACAAGGGCAATTCCCTTCTAAATAAAATTACCTTTCACCCAAACCTCACAGGATTCCCAGAGGGGGTTACAATAAGCATATGCTCACATTAAAAAAAAAAAGTCAGAAGTAATCTAAAGTAATAAACTATGTTCAGTGAAAATCAGTTGTAACACCAAAGCATATCCATAAAGATCTGAGATATTAGATAAAGAGCATAAAGTAATTATGTATAAACAAATATGTGTAAGGAATAAGAAATATGTATAAGGAAATCAAATATATGTAAGGAAATATGTGCAAGGAAATCAAAGAGGGGATTGAAGCAAAACTATAAAAATGACAAAGAAGATTTGAAAAATAAAGAATTTCTAGAAGTGAAAAAATATAGTAATTAAAATTTAAAACAACACAAATGTAAAGCAGAAGAATAGACAAAGTTGAAAAGAGAATCAGTGAGTTGGATGATACATCTGAAAAAATTATACGAAAAATATGAGGTTAAAAGACATGGAGAAAAGGGTAAGAAGTCTTAATATATCTATTCTGAGCTCTAGAGGTAAATTATGGGGAGAAGGGGAAGGACAATACTCAAAAAAATGATGGCTGAGATTTCTCCCAAAGTTTTGAAAGACATGATTCCTCAGGTAAAGGAAGTCCAATGAATGTCAAATAGAATAAACACTAATATAACTATATTGAGAAGAGGGAAGAAAGCACAAGACACAGTATAAGAAAGTTCAGTCCTGAGTCACCATAATATTCAGTAAGTAAATTCATGAATTATAACATGGCAGGATACACACATTATTTATGGAGATGCACATTATTTACAGAGATGCACAAATTCCAGGAGAACCAATTAGAAAATAGAGTTAAATAATGCCTCTGGGAAAGAGGATATGGGAGCAATAAAAATGTATGAAACAGAAATAGTACATACCTAAACCTTTCCCCTTTTCACTATAAAGATTTCCCAGTTCCCTGATAACCTTTGAGTATCTACCAAACACAAGCAATGGTCGATGACTCCTTTGCTATGGCAAACTCTGAATAAATGACCCCTCTCCATTCTCATTTGGGTGGTCTTCCTTTATTTCCACAATGTATATGGTTCATCTTACAATGGGATTCTATGTCAGTGGTAAAAATAATGGAGTATATTTGTGTTCATATATGTGTAAAACTCTCCAAGATATATTATTTTTTAATGTAAGTTTCAGAACAATGTATTATATACTCTTTTTGGGTAATAAAAAAGACATAAACATTGTTAATAGTAGATATTGGAGAGCCACCTGGGGGTGGGCAAAATGTCCTTTACTTTTTAATTTTTTACTTCTCCATACTGTATGAATTTTCTACTCATATAGATATTCTCTTGCAAATGCAACTCTGGGTCAGTTTTATTTCTTTTAATAATATATTAGGACTATTCCTAGATGGCAGAAGTTTTTCTCTTTTAGCTTTGTACATCCCTAGAAGTTTCCTAGGCTTCTTGGGATGTTTCATTTAGAATTCCAGGGAGTCAAACAACCTTTTCAAACATGAGAGTTTCTGCAATTAAGATATAGGCAAAGATATCCTAGAATTTAAAAACTTGAAGGTAGTTAAGGTGTTAAATGTTTCTATTTGTAGGAAGAGATAAAGGCATCTCAAACTGATAACCTGATCAATCTTAGTTTGATGGTGTAGGAAAATGTGTTACATGTAAAGCTACTCATCCTTTAGAGCACAACCTTCTGTTATCTGATTCTGATTCTAAGGAAGCTCCTGATCTTTCATTGCCTTTAGTAGATAACTGATGGTGATGCAAATAATTCTTGTCTATCTATATGCAAACAAATTCTCTCATTTGAAGAGACAACTCTCCCCACATCCAAAATAGATCCAGTTTTGCAAAGATTTGCAATTCATTTCAGTATTTCTGATTCATAAATATCTCTGCTATTTTACTTTTTCTTTGAACTACTTGTATCTTCTGCCTGGGGCCCTCATTAATAATGAGATAAATAAAATCTTTAACATGTGTTCATTTTGTATCTGTATGAGAGTCATGATTTTAACTTTTTAGAATGTTTTCAATGACCTGTGCTATCAACTGATGGTGAAAAGAAACAAATATTTTCTCTGGGTACTGCCATTAAACAATGAGAGCCTGGGTTATGATTCCATATACAAGTGGGAATATAACTTATCTGAATCTCATTTTGTATCTTCTCCATCAACTGAGAATAACATTTCCCCCAGGAATTCTTGTAGTGATTAAACGAGATAAAATTCATTCAATGAGAGAATTGAATGAGTCTGATATTAGAGCAGCATTGCCTACAGATAAAGAGCATTTACTGACTCACCCACCAGGTGACTCCTGGTGGGTCCCAAAATAGTTTTAGGATGGGGGTGGGCTATGTCATGCCAGAAAGACCAACCATGCAATCGGCGGGTTGGGCCTTTCAGCCAGATAACTTCTGCCCAACCTCCAGCGAGGAAAAAAGAGCTAGAGGTTGACTTCAATTGTGTGGCTTATTATTTCATCAATCACACCTAGATAATGAAATCCATATAAAAACTCTAGACATCAGAGCTTGGCTGAGCTTCCTGATTGGTGAGACAAATGTGCCAGGATGGTGATATGTCATGATGACATGGAAGTTTTATGTTTGGGACCCTCCAGACCTTGACCTGTGCATCTCTTCATTTCACTGGTCCAGATTTGTATCTTTATAATAAAGTTGCAGTGCTTTCCTGAGTTCTGTGAACCCCCAGATTTGTAGCCATTTGTCAAAAGCATGAGTAGCCTGAGAATCCCCAGAGCTTGCAGCTGGTAAACAAAGTAAAGGCAGTCTGTTTAAAGATTGTGCCCTTAACCTGTGAAGTCTGCACTAACTCTGGGTAGTTAGTGTAGAAATGTACACACTTACCCTTTCTATGGCTCTCAATTTTCCCATATATGAAGTGGAAGTAATGATGCTACTTACCACTCGTAATGCTGCTATGAGGTTCAAATGTGTTAACATTTGTAAAGCATGTTAAATTATGCCTGGCAACAACCAAGCATTATATAGATGGGTTTTTAAAAATAATAATAATAACCTTTAATGTCCTTTCTAATATGAACATTCTATAATTCTATGCCTCTCAGCATAATTGTTAAAGTATGTGCTATAACACAGCTCGATAAACCCCAGACATAAATTAGAAAATGTTTTTTTAAAGATATACTAGAAAGAGGGACCTTCAAGATGGCGGAGGAGTAAGAGGAGTAAGAGGATCAACTTCCTCCCCACAAATACATCAAAACTACTTCTACATGTGGGACAACTCCTACAGAACACCTACTGAACGCTGGCAGAAGACCTCAGACCTCCCAAAAGGCAAGAAATTCCCCACATACATAGGTAGAGCAAAAGAAAAAAGTAAAAACAGAGAAAAAAGAATAGAGACAGGACCTGCACCTCTGGGAGGGAGCTGGGAAGGAGGAGAAGTTTCCACACACTAGGAAGCCCCTTCACTGGCAGAGACAGGAGGTGGGTGGGGTGGTGATGTTTCGGACCCACAGCGGAGAGCGCAGCAACAGGGCTGCAGAGGCCAAAGTGGAGAGATTCCTGCACAGAGGATCGATCAGTGCCAACCAGCACTCATCAACTTGAAAGGCTTGTCTGCTCACTTGCTAGGGCGGGTGGGGGCTGAGAGCTGAGGCTTGGACTTCGGAGTTCAGATCCCAGGGAGAGGATAGGGGTTGGCTGCATGAAAACAGCCTGAAGAGGACTAGTGCACCACAGCTAGCCAGGAGAGAGTCCAGTAAAAAGTCTCGAACTGCCTAAGAGGCAGGAGACCATTGTTTCGGGGTGTACGAGAGGAGGAGATTCAGAACAACACCTAAACGAGCTCCAGAGACGGGTGCGAGCTGCTGATATCAGCGCGGACAACAGAGACGGGCATAAAATGATGAGGCTGCTGCTGCAGCCACCAAGAAGCCTGTGTGCAAGCACAGGTCACTATCCACATCTCCCCTCCAAGGAGACTGTGCAGCCCGCCACTGCCAGGGTTCCGTGATCCAGGGACAACTTCACTGGGAGAACACAGGGTGCACCTCAGGCTGTTGCAACATCACACTGGCCTCTACCGCTGCAGGCTCGCCCTGCATTCCATACCCCTCCCTCTCCCCAGCCTGAGTGAGCCACAACCCCTAATCAGCTGCTCCTTTAACCCCATCCTGTCTGGGCAGGAACAGATGCCCTCAGGCGACCTACACACAGAGGTAGGGCCAATCCAAAGCTGAACACCAAGAGCAAGGGAAATTTCTCCCAGCAGCCACAGGAGCAGCAGATTAAATCTCCACAATCAACTTGATATACCCTGCATCTCTGGAATACCTGAATAGACAACGACTCATCCCAAAATTGAGGTGGTGAACTTTGGGAGCAACTGTAGAATTGGGGCTGGCTCTCTACGTCTAATTTGTTCCTGGTTTTATGTTTTAGTTTAGTATTGGTACATTGGTAGATTTGTTTATTGGTTTGGTTGCTTTCTTCTTTTTTTTTTAATATAAATATTTTTTTCTTTTCTCTTTTTCTGAGTGTGTATGAGTATACTTTTTTGTGTGATTTTGTCTGTATAGCTTTGCTTTTCTCCAAGGGTTCTGTCTGTCCACATTCTTGTGTTTTTTTCATATAGTTTTTAGTGCTTGTTATAATTGGTGGAATTGTTTTAAGGTTTGCTTGCTCTCTTCTTTCTTTTTTTTTACTACATTTTTATTTCCTTTTTTTAATACTTTTAAATTTTTTTATTTTATTCTTTTCTTTCTTTCTCTTTCTATCTTTCTTTCTTTCTTTCTTTCTTTTATTCTCCTTTTTCTTCTGAGCTGAGTGGCTGACAGGGTCTTGGCCTGGTGTCAGGCTTGACCTTCTGAGGTGGGAAACCCGAGAGCAGCACATTGGTCCACCAGAGACCTCCAGGCCCCATGTAATATCAATCAGCGAAAGCTCTCCCAGAGATCTCCATCTCAACGCTAAGACCCAGCTCCACTTGACAACCAGCAAGCTACAGTGCTGGACACCCTATGCCAAACAACTAGCAAGACAGGAACACAACCCCATCCATTAGCAGAAAGGTGGCCTAAAATCATAATAAGGTCACAGACACGTGAAAAACACCAGCAGACATAGTTCTGCCCACTAGAAAGACAAGATCCAGCCTCATCCACCAGGATAAAAGCACCAGTCCCTTTAACCAACAAGCCTACACAGCCCACTGAAACAACCTTATCCACTGGGGCAGACAACAAAAACAATGGGAACTACGAACTTACAGCCTGTGAAAGGGAGACCCCAAACACAGTAAGTTAAGGAAAATGAGAAGACAGAGAAATACAGCAGATGAATGAGTAAGGTAAAAATCCACCAGACCTAACAAATGAAGAGGAAATAGGCAGGCTACCTGAAAAAGAATTCTGAGTAATGATAGTAAAGATGATTCAATATCTTGGAAATAGAATGGAGAAGACACAAGAAATGTTTAAAAATGACTTAGAAGAAATAAAGTGCAAACAAACAATTATGAACAGCACAATAAATGAAATTTAAAATTCTCTACAAGGATTCAATAGCAGAATAACTGAGTCAGAGAATGGAGGAGTGACCTGAAAGATAAAATAGTGGAAATAACTACTGCAGAGCAGAATAAAGAAAAAAGAATGAAAAGAATTGTGGATAGTCTCAGAGACCTCTGGGACAACATTAAACACACCAACATTCTAATTATAGGGGTCCCAGAAGAAGAAGAGAAAAAAAAAAAAAAGGGACGGGAAAATATTTGAAAAGATTATAGTTGAAAACTTCCCTAATATGGGAAAGGAAAGAGTCAATGAAGCCCAGGAAGCACAGAGAGTCCTATACAGGATAAATCCACAGGGAAATATGAGAAGACACATATTAATCAAAATATCAAAAATTAAATACAAAGAAAAAATATTAAAAGCAGCGAGGGAAATGAAACAAATAGTATACAAGGGAATCCCCATAAGTTTAACAGCTGATTTTTCATAGAAACTCTGCAATTCAGAAGAGATTGGCAGGGCGTATTTAAAGTGATGAAAGGGGAAAACTTACAACCAAGATTACTCTACCCAGCAAGGATCTCATTCAGATTCAAAGGAGAAGTTGAAACCTTTACAGATAAGCAAAATCTAGAGAATTCAGGACCACCAAACCAGCTTTAAAACAAATGCTAAAGGAACATCTCTCGGCAGGAAACACAAGAGAAGGAAAATAACTACAATAACAAACCAGAAACAATTAAGAAAATGGTAAAAGGAACATATATATCGATAACTACCTTAAATGTAAATGGATTAAATGCTCCAACCAAAAGACATAGACTGCTGAATTGATACAAACACAAGACCCATATATATGCTGTCTACAAGAGACCACTTCAGACCTAGGAACACATACAGACTGAAAGTGAGGGGATGGAAAACGACATTCCATGAACATGGAAATCAAAAGACAGCTGAAGTAACAATTCTCATATAAGAAAAAGTAGACTTTAAAAAAGACTATTACAAGAGACAAAAAAGGACACTACATAATGATCAAGGGATCAATCCAAGAAGAACATATAACAATTGTAAATCTTTATGAACCCAACATAGAAGCACCTCAATACATAAGGCAAATGCTAACAGCAATAAAAGGGGAAATCGACAGTAACACATTAATTAACACCCCACTTTCACCAGTAGACAGATCATTCAAAATGAAAATAAATGAGGAAACACAACCTTTAAATGACACATTAAACATGATGGACATAACTGATATTTATAGGAAATTCCATTCAAAAACAACAGAACAAACTTTCTTGTCAAGTGCTCATGGAACATTCTCCAGGATGATCATATCTTGGGTCACAAATTAAGCCTTGGTAGAATTAAAAAATCTCAAATCACATCAAATATCTTTTCCGATCATAATCCTATGAGACTAGATGTCAATTACAGGAAAAAAATCTGTAAAAAATACAAACACATGGAGGCTAAACTACTAAATAACCAAGAAATCACTGAAGTAATCAAAGAGGAAATCAAAAAGTACCTAGAAATAAATGACAATGAAAATCCTCTGAGATGCAGCAAAAGCAGTTCTAAGAGGGAAATTTATAGCAATACAATCCTACCCTAAGAAAAAAGAAAAATCTGAAATAAACCACATTACCTTACACCTAAAGCAACTAGAGAACGAAGAACAAAAAAACCCCAAAGTTAGCAGAAGGGAAGAAATCATAAAGATCAGATCAGAAATAAATGAAAAAGAAATGAAGGAAATGATAGTGTACATCAATAAAACTAAAAGCTGGTACTTTGAGAAGATAAACAAAATTGATAAACCATTAGCCAGACTCATCAAGAAAGAAACAGAGAAGACTCAAATCAATGAAAATAGAAATGAAAAAGGAGAATTAACAACTGACACTGCAGAAATACAAAGGATCATGGGAGAATACTACAAGCAACTGTTTGCCAATAAAATGGACAACCTGGAAGAAATGGACAAATTCTAAGAAAAGCACAACCTTCCGAGACTGAACAAGGAAGAAATAGAAAATATAAACAGGCCAATCAAAAACACTGAAATTGATACTGTGACTAAAAATCTTCCAACAAACAGAAGTCCAGGAACAGATGGCTTCACAGGCGAATTCTATCAAACATATAGAGAAGAGCTAACACCTATCCTTCTCAAAATCTTCCAAAATATAGCAGTGAGGAAAACTCCACCAACTCATTCTACGAGGTGACCCTCATCCTGATACCAAAACCAGACAAATATGCCACAAACAAAGAAAACTACAGGCCAATATCACTGATAAGCATAGATGCAAATATCCTCAACAAAATCCTAGCAAACAGAATCCAACAGCACATTAAAAGGATCATACACCATGATCAAGTGGGTTTATCCCAGGAATGCAAGGATTCTTCTATATATGCAAATCAATCAAGTTATACACCATAATAACAAACTGATGGATAAAAACCATATGATCATCTCAATAGATGCAAAAAAAGCTTTTGAGAAAATTAAACACCAATTATGATAAAAACCTTCCAGAGGGCTTCCCTGGTGGTGCAGTGGTTGAGAGTCCGCCTGCTGATGCAGGGGACATGGGTTCGTGCACCAATCCAGGAGGATCCCACATGCCACGGAGCGGCTGGGCCTGTGAGCCATGGCCGCTGAGCCTGCACGTCCAGAGCCTGTGCTCCACAACAGGAGAGGACACAACAGTGAGGGGCCCGCGTACCACAAAAAAAAAAAAAAACCCTTCCAGAAATTAGGCATAGAGGGAACTTACCTCAACATAAGATAGGCAAAATATGACAGCCAGCATCTTTCTCAATGGTGAAAAACTGAAACTATTTCCTCTAAGTTAAGAAACAAGAAAAGGTTGTCCACTCTCACCTCTATTATTCAACATAGTTTTGGAAGTTTTACCCACAGCAACCAGAGAAGAAAAAGAAGTAAAAGTAATCCAAATCAGAAAGGAAGAAGCAAATCTGTCACTGTTTGCAGATGACATGATACTATACATAGAGGACCCTAAAGATGCTACCAGAAAACTAATAGAGCTAATCAATGAATTGGATAAAGTAACAGGATACAAAATTAATGCACAGAAATCTCTCACTTTCCCATACAGTAATGATGAAAAATCTGAAAGAGAAATTAAGGAAACACTCTCATTTAGCATTGCAACAAAAACAATAACATACCTAGGAATAAACTTACCTAAGGATACAAAAGACCTGCATGCAGAATACTATAAGACACTGATGAAAGAAATTAAAGATGACACAAACAGATGGAGAGGTATACCATGTTCTTGGATGGGAAGAATCAACATTGTGAAAATGACTGTACTACCCAAAGTAATCTACAGATTCAATGCAATCCTTATCGAACAACCAATGGCATTTTTCACAGAACTAGAACATAAAATTTCACAATTTGTATGGAAAAACAAAAGACTGCAAATAGCCAAAACAATCTTGAGAAAGAAAAATGGAGCTGGCGGAATCAAACTCCCTGACTTCAGACTCTACTATACAGCTACAGTAATCAAGGCAGTATGGTACTGGCACAAAAATAGAAATATAGATAAATGTAACAGAATAGAAAGCCCAGAGAAAAACTCATGCACTTATGGTCACTTTATCTTTGATAACGGAGGCAGGAATATACAATGGAGAAAAGATAATCCCTTCAATAAATGGTGCTGGGAAAACTGGAGAGCTATATGTAAAAGAATGAATTTAGAACACCCCCTAACACCATACACAAAAATAAACTCAAATGGATTAAAGACCTAATTGTAAGGTCAGACACTATAAAACTCTCAGAGGAAAACATAGGCAGAAGACTCTATGACATAAATCACAGCAAGGTCCTTTTTGACCCATGTCCTAGAGAAATGGAAATAAAATAAAAAATAAACAAATGGGACCTAATGAAACTTAAAACCTTTTGCACACCAAATGAAACCATAAACAGGATGAAAAGACAGGCTTCAGAATGGGAGAAAATATTTTCAAACAAAGCAACTGACAAAGGATTAATCTCCAAAATATACAAGCAGCTCATGCACTCAATATCAAAAAAACTAACAACTCAATCCAAAAATGGGCAGAAGATCTAAATAGACATTTCTTCAAAGAAAATATACAGATTGCCAACAAACACATGAAAGGATACTCAACATCACTAATCATTAGAGAAAGGCAAATCAAAGCTGCAATGAGAACGATACCAGGGAGAGCTTCAAGATGGCGGAGAAGTAAGACGTGGAGATCACCTTCCTCCCACAAATACATCAGAAATACATCTACATGTGGAACAACTCCTACGGAACACCCATTGAACGCTGGCAGAAGACCTCAGATTTCCCAAAAGGCAAGAAACTCCCCACGTACCTGAGTAGGACAAAAGAAAAAACAGAGACAAAAGATCAGCGACGGGAGCTGCACCTCGGGGAGGGAGCTGTGAAGGAGGAAAGGTTTCCACACACTAGGAAGGCCCTTCGCTCGTGGAGACTGCGGGTGGCGGAAGGGGAAAGCTTCAGAGCCGTGAAGGAGAGCGCAGCCACAGGGGGTGTGGAGGGCAAAGTGGAGAGATTCCCGTGCAGAGGATCAGTGCCGACCAGCACTCACCAGCCCGACAGGCTTGTCTGCTCACCCGCTTGGAGGACGGGGGCTGGGAGCTGAGGCTCAAGCTTCGGAGGTCAGATCCCAGGGAGAGGACTGGGGTTGGCGGTGTGAACACAGCCTGAAGGGGTTAGTGCGCCACAGCTAGCCGGGAGGGAATCCAGGAAAGAGTCTGGACCTGCCAAAGAGGCAAGAGACTTTTTCTTTCCTCTTTGTTTCCTGGTGCACAAGGAGAGGGGATTAACTAACAGTTAATCCGCTAACAGTGCGGACCACTGTTAGCGGATTAACAGGGGATCTGCTAACAGTGCGGACCACAGAGACAGGCATGAGACACTAAGGCTGCTGCCGCCGCCACCAAGAACCCTATGTGTGAGCACAGGTCACTATCCACACCTCTCCTCCCGGGAGCATGTGCAGCCTGCCATTGCCAGGGTCCCGTGATCCAGGGACAACTTCCCCGGGAGAACGCACGACGCACCTCAGGCTTGGGCAACGTCATGCCACCTCTACTGCCGCAGGCTCGCCCCACATCCATACCCCTCCCTCCCCCTGGCCTGCATGAGCCAGAGCCCCCAAAACAGCTGCTCCCTTAACCCCGTCCTGTCTGAGCAGGAAGACAAGCCCTCAGGCGACCTACACGCAGAAGCGGGTCCAAATCCAAAGCTGAACCCTGGGAGCTCTGCAGTCAAAGAAGAGAAAGGGAAATCTCTAACAGCAACCTCAGCAGCAGCGGATTAAATCTCCACAATCAACTTGATGTACCCTGCATCTGTGGAATACCTGAATGCACAATGAATCATCCCAAATTGAGGAGGTGGACTTTGGGAGTAACGATATATATTTTTTTCCCGTTTTTTCTTTTTGTGAGTGTGTATGTGTATGCTTCTGTGTGTGATTTTGTCTGCAAAGCTTTGCTTTTACCATTTGTCCTAAGGTTCTGTCTATCCTGTTTTTTTTTGTTTTAATTACTAAAAAATTTTTTTCTTAATAATTTTTTTTATTTTAAAAAATTTATTTTATTTTCTTTTATCTTATTCTTTCTTTCTTTCATTTTGTCCTTCCATTTATTCTGAGCCATGAGGAAGACAGGCTCTAGATGCTCCAGCCAGGTGTCAGAGCTGTGTCACAGAGATGGGAGAACCAAGTTCAGGACACTGGTCCACAAGAGATCTCCCAGCTCCACATAATATCAAATGGCGAAAAACTCCTAGAGATCTCCATCTCAATGCCAAGACCTAACTCCACACAAAACCCAGCAAGCTACAGTGCTGGACACCGTATGGCAAACAACTAGCAATACAGGAACAAAACCCCATCCATTGGCACAGAGGCTGCCTAAAATCATAATAAGGCCACAGACACCCCAAAACACACCGCCAGACATGGACCTGCCTACCAGAAAGAAAAGATCCAGCCTCATGCACCAGAACACAGGCACTAGTCCCCTCCATCAAGAAGCCTACACAACCCACTGAAGCAACCTTAGCCACTAGGGACAGACACCAAAAACGTTGGGAACTACGAATTTGCAGCCTGCGAAAAGGAGACCCCAAACACAGAAAGTTAAGCAAAATGAGAAGACAGAGAAGCACACAGCAGATGAAGGAGCAAGGCAAAACCCCACCACACCTAGCAAATGAAGAGGAAATAGGCAGTCTACCTGAAAAAGAATTCAGAATAATGATAGTAAAGTGTGATCCAAAATCTTCGAAATAGAAAGGAGAAAATACAAAAAACGTTTAAGGAGGACATAGAAGAACTAAAGAGCAAACAAACAGTGATGAACAACACAATAAATGAAATTATAAGTTCTCTACAAGGGATCAATAGCAGAATAACTGAGGCAGAAGAATGGATAAGTGACCTGGAAGATAAAATAGTGGAAATAAATACTGCAGAGCAGAATAAAGGAAAAAAAAAGAATTGAGGACAGTCTCAGAGACCTCTGGGACAAAATTAAATGCACCAACATTCGAATTAGAGGGGTCCCAGAAGAAGAAGAGAAAAAGTAAGGGACTGAGAAAATATTTGAAGAGATTATAGTTGAAAACTTCCCTAATATGGGAAAGGAAATTATTAAGCAAGTCCAGGAAGCACAGAGAGCCCCATACAAAATAAATCAAAGGAGAAACATGCTAAGACACATATTAATCAAACTATCAAAAATTAAATACAAAGAAAAAATATTAAAAGCAGCAAGGAGAAAACAACAAATAACACATAAGGGAATCCCCAGAAGGTTAACAGTTGATCTTTCAGCAGAAACTCTGCAAGCCAGAAGAGAGTGGCAGGACATATATAAAGTGATGAAGGTGAAAAACCTACAACCAAGATTACTCTACCCAGCAAAGATCTCATTCAAATTTGATGGAGAAATGAAAACCTTTACAGACAAGCAAAAGCTAAGAGAATTCAGCACCACCAAACGAACTTTACAACAAATGCTAAAGGAATTTCTCTAGGCAGGAAACAAAAGAGAAGGAAAAGACCTAAAAAAATAAACCCAAAACAACTAAGAAAATGGTAATAGGAACATACATATCGATAATTACCTTAAATGTAAATGGATTAAATGCTCCAGCCAAAAGACATAGATTGGCTGAATGGATACAAAAGCAAGACCTGTATATATGCTGTCTACAAGAGACCCACTTCAGACCTAGGGACACATACAGATTGAAAGTGAGGGGATGGAAAAAGATGTTCCATGCAAATGGAAATCAAAAGAAAGCTAGGGTAGCAATTCTCATATCAGACAAAACAGACTTTAAAACAAAGACTATTACATGAGACAGAGAAGGACACTACATAATGGTCAAGGAATCAACCCAAGAAGAAAATATAACAATTGTAAAAATTTGTGCACCCAACATAGGAGCACATCAATACATAAGGCAAATACTAACAGCCATAAAAGGGGAAATCAACAGTTACACAATCATAGTAGGGGACTTTAACAGTCCATTTTCACCAATGGACAGATCATCCAAAATGAAAATAAATAAGGAAACACAAGCTTTAAATGATACATTAAACAAGTTGGACTTAATTCCTATTTATAGCACATTCTATCCAAAAACAACAAAATACAAATTCTTCTCAAGTGCTCATGGAACATTCTCCAGGATAGATCATATCTTGGGTCACAAATCAAGTCTTGGTAAATTTAAGAATATTGAAATTGTGTCAAGTATATTTTCCGCCCACAATGCTATGAGACTAGATATCAATTACAGGAAAAAACCTGTGAGAAATACAAACACATGGAGGCTAAACAACACACTACCTAATAACCAAGAGATCACTGAAGAAATCAAAGAGGAAATCAAAAAATACCAAGAAATAAATGACAAGGAAAACACGATGACCCAAAATCTATGGGATGAAGCAGAAGCAGTTCTAAGAGGGAAGATTATATCAATAGAATCCTACCTTAAGAAACAAGAAACATCTCAAATAAACCACCTAACCTTACACCTAAAGCAATTAGAGAAAGAAGAACAAAAAACCCCAAAATTAGCAGAAGGAAAGAAATCATAATGATCAGATCAGAAACAAATGGAAAAGAAATGAAGGAAACAGTAGTAAGGATTCATAAAACTAAAACATGGCTCTTTGAAAAGATAAACAAAATTGATAAAACATTAACCAGACTCATCAACAAAAAAAGAGAGAAGACTCAAATCAATAGAATTAGAAATGATAAAGGAGAAGTAACAACTGACATTGCAGAAATACAAAGGATCATGAGAGATTACTAGAAGCAACTATATGCCAATAAAATGGACAACTTGGAGGAAATGGACAAATTCTTAGACATGCACAACCTTCCAAGAATGAAACAGGAAGAAATAGAAAATATGAACAGACCAATCACAAGCACTGAAATTGAAACTGTGATTAAAAATCTTCCAACAAACAGAAGCCCAGGACCAGATGGCTTCACAGGTGAATTCTATCAAACATTTAGTGAACAGCTAACACCTATCCTTCTCAAACTCTTCCAAAATATAGCAGAGGGAGGAACACTCCCAAACTCATTCTACAAGGCCACCATCACTCCTATACCAAAACCAGACAAAGGTGTCACAAAGAAAGAAAACTACAGGCCAATATCACTGATGAACATAGATGCAAAAATTCTCAAGAAAATACTAGCAAACAGAATCCAACAGCACATTAAAAGGATCATACACTATGATCAAGTGGCGTTTATCGCAAGAATGCAAGGATTCTTCAATATATGCAAATCAAGCAACGTGACACAGCATATTATCAAATTGAAGGACAAACACCATATGATCATCTCAGTAGATGCAGAGAAAGATTTTGACAAAATTCAACACCGATTTATGATAAAAATCCTCCAGAATGTAGGCATAGAGGGAACTTTCCTCAACATAATAAAGGCCATATATGACAAACCCACAGCCAACATTGTCCTCAATGGTGACAACCCGAAACCATTTCTGCTAAGATAAGGAACAAGACAAGTGTGCCCACTCTCACCACTATTATTCAACATAGGTTTGGAAGTTTTAGCCACAGCAATCAGAGAAGAAAAAGAAGAAGTAAAATGAATCCAGATTAAAAAAGAGGAGGTAAAGCTGTCACTGTTTGCTGTTGACATGATACTATACATAGACAATCCTAAAGCTGCTACCAGAAAAATTCTAGAGCTAATCAATGAATTTGGTAAAATAGCAGGAAACAAAATTAATGCACAGAAATTTCTTGCATTCCTATACAATAATGATGGAAAAATCTGAAAGCGAAAGTAAGAAAGCACTCCCATTTACCATTGCAACAAAAAGAATGAAATATCTAGGAATAAGCCTACCTAAAGAGACAAAAGACCTGTATGCAGAAAATTATAAGACACTGATGAAAGAAATTAAAGATGATACAAATAGATGGAGAGATATACCAGGTTCTTGGATTGGAAGACTCAACATTGTGAAACTGACTCTACTACACAAAGCAATCTACAGATTCAATGCAATCCCTATCAAACTACCACTGGCATTTTTCACAGAACTAGAACAAAACATTTCACAATTAGTATGGAAACAAAAAAGACCCCGAATAGCCAAAGCAATCTTGAGAAAGAAAAACGGAGCTGGAGGAATCAGGCTCCCTGACTTCAGACTACACTACAAAGCTACAGTAATCAAGACAGTATGGTACTGGCACAGAAACAGAAATATAGATCAATGGAACATGATAGAAAGCCCAGATATAAACGCACACACATATGTTGACCTTATCTTTGATAAAAGAGGCAAGAATATACAGTGGAGAAAAGACAGCCTCTTCAATAAGTGGTATTGGGAAAACTGGACAGCTACATGTAAAAGAATGAAATTTAAACACTCCTTAACACCATACACAAAAATAAACTCAAAATGGATAAAAGACGTAAATGCAAGGCCAGACACCATCAAACTCTTAGAGGAAAACATAGGCAGAACACTCTATGACATAAATCACAGCAAGATCCTTTTTGTCCAACCTCCTAGAGAAATGGAAATAAAAACAAAAATAGATAAGTGGGACCTAATGGAACATAAAAGCTTTTGCACAGCAAAGGAAACCATAAACAAGATGAAAATGGGAGAAACAACCCTCAGAATGGGAGAAAATATTTGCAAATGAAGCAACTGACAAAGGATTAATCTCCAAAATTTACAAGCAGCTCATGCAGCTCAACATTAAAAAAACAAACAACCCAATCCAAAAATGGGCAGAAGATCTAAATAGACATTTCTCCAAAGAAGATATACAGATTGCCAACAGACACATGAAAGAATGCTCAACATCATTAATCATTAGAGAAATGCAAATCAAAACTACAATGAGGTATCACCTCATACCAGTCAGAATGGCCATCATCAAAAAATCTACAAACACTAATTTCTGGAGAGGGTTTGGAGAAAAAGGAACCCTCTTGCACTGTTGGTGAGAATGTAAATTGATACAGCCACTATGGAGAACAGTATGGAGGTTCCTTAAAATCTAAAAATAATGCTACCATATGACCCAGCAATCCCACTACTGGGCATATACCCTGAGGAAACCATAATTCAAAAAGATTCATGGGGCTTCCCTGGTGGCGCAGTGGTTGAGAGTCTGCCTGCCGATGCAGGGGACACAGGTTCGTGTCCTGGTCCAGGAAGATCGCACATGCCATGGAGCAGCTGGGCCAGTAAGCCATGGCCACTGAGCCTGTACGTCTGGAGCCTGTGCTTCACAACGGGAGAGGCCACAACAGTGAGAGGCCCGCGTACCACAAAAAAAAAAAGTGTCATGTACCACAATGTTCATGGCAGCTCTATTCACAATAGCCAGGACATGGAAGTAACGTAAGTGTCCATCAACAGATGAATGGATAAAGAAGATGTGGCGCATATATACAATGGAATATTACTCAGCCATAAAATGGAATGAAACTGAGTTATTTGTAGTGAGGTGGATGGACCTAGCGTCTGTCATACAGAGTGAAGTAAGTCATAAAGAGAAAAAAAAAATACCGTATGCTAACACATATATATGGAGTCTAAAAAAAAAAATGGTCATGAAGAACCTAGAGGCAAGATGGGAATAAAGATCCAGACCTGCTAGAGAATGAACTTGAGGATATCGGGAGGGAGAAGGGTAAACTAGGACAAAGTGAGAGAGTTTCATGGACATATATACACTACCAAACGTAAAATAGATAGCTAGTGGGAAGCAGCCGCATAGCACAGGGAGATCAGCTGGGTGCTTTGTGACCACCTAGAGGGTTGGGATAGGGAGGCTCAGAGAGAGGGAGATGCAAGAGGGAAGAGATATGGGGACATATGTATATTTATAAGTGATTCACTTTGTTGTAAAGCAGGAACTAACACACCATTGTAAAGCAATTATACTCCAATAAAGATGTTTAAAAAAGCTGCAATGAGGTATCACCTCACCCCAGTTAGAATGGGCATCATTAGAAAATCTATTAACAATAAATGCTGGAGAGGGTGTGGAGAAAAGGGAACCCTCTTGCACTGTTGGTGGGAATGTAAATTGACACAGCCACTATGGAGAACAGTTTGGAAGTTCCTCAAAAAATTTTAAATATAATTACCATATGACCCATCAATCCCACTACTGGACATATACCCTGAGAAAACCATAATTCAAAAAGAGTCATGTACCACAATGTTCATTGTAGCTCTATTTACAATTGCCAGGACCTGCAAGCAACCTAAGTGTCCATCGACAGATGAATGGATAAAGAAGATGTGGCACATATATACAGTGGAGTATTACTCAGCCATAAAAAGAAACAAAATTGAGTTATTTGTAGTGAGGTAGAGGGACCTAACGGAACATATTTTTAAGTATACTTGATATTTTATTACTTATACACATTTTTCCAAATATATGAACAAAATGATGGGAACCAAGATTTTTTCCAAATGGTTCCTAAGACAATTTTGACTCTCAGAGTATTTTTTCTAACAGTTTTCAAATTCCAAATTGTAGATTTATTTCAGGCCCCACCTGTAAGTCGAATTGGCTTATCTTATTAAGTACAGAACACAAGGAAAACCCTATTTGTAATGAGGTTATGTAAAATAAATATGTTTTTATGCTTTATCTCTCCAGGACTATTTAAATGTGACCTTTTGGGAAAGGGGATGTGTGAAGATGGCTCAAAGTTTACAAACTGCCAATTAAAAGATTATTAAGCTCTGGGGATGTAATTACAATATGATATTCATAGTTAACAATATTGCATTGCACGTTAGAAAGTTGCTGAAAAGGAAGTCTTCAAAGTTCTCATCATAAAAAAATTTTTTGAGGTGATAAATGTGTTAACCTTATTTTGATAATCATTTCAAAATATATGTTTATACATAGTAAATCATTACATTGTACACCTTAAACTAATACAGTGTTACATCTCAATTTTATCTCAATAAAGCTGGAAAAAAATAAGTGAGGAGAAAAGTTATTACATAAACTGTAAAAATATTGATTTGGCCTCAAAATCTGTTCTTTTATGTACAGAAATCTGCCTTATATGAATTAAAACAACTACTGTAGTAAAATCCATCTCTATAGCTTGAGAAAATGTTTAGGGAAAAAATGTTTAATGATATCATATATTAAAAAAATCTTAATGTGGCCATTTTTTAAACTTAGACCACTGTAATCTGACAAATTTAGGTTTCTTGGTGTGCTTCTGCTTACCACCTGTGTGACCTTGCATTAGTTATTTAACCTTTCTGAGCCTCATTGTTTTCATTTGCAAAATGAGAGTCTTTGGGGGACTGTGAAAATATAGATTTACCAAAATCTGTAGGCCTTATAGGACTGCCTTCTAAGTTACAGTCAAAATTTCCATTAAATTTCCTCTGGTCACCCAAGTTGGAATTAATCACTCCCTGTCCATAAACTTAAGGAAGTTAATGCTTAGTTTGTTTGCACTTATTTTACTCTGCCTCATAGCACTTGTTATATTCCTTTTTCTCCCAGTAAGGTAGGTGTTTGTGTGTGTATCACTCTTTTTACCAATAAGATACAGCTGGTGTTTACTGATCACATACTAAAAGCCAGGGTCTGAGTGCCTTGCTTGCATATCAAGACTTCACATCAACCCTGTGAAGTAGATTATCCTCAGTATTATTCTAATTCTACAGATGAGCAAACCAGAATTCACAGAGGTTAAATCACTTGCCCAAGGTCAACACTGGCTAAAGCATGAGCTGAGATTCAAACCCATGCTCTCTGACTCCACAGCTCTTGCTCTGAACTATTCAAGCCATCTATTACCAAGCTTGATGCTTTTCATGTTAGAGACATTCAACAAACTTGGGTTGTGTGCTAAATTGATTTATTATTATCTTATTCTAATCCTTATAATAGCTATGATTTATTATATGGTGTATTAATAATATGAAATTAATTGACTGATTTCTTTAAATCTATTCCTTAGTGGTACAGAAATAATGTGAAATTACTATTGCAAATTGCTGGGACACTCACTGGTAGCATGTGACCTACAAAACTGATTTACTACATGCATAACGCTTCTTTCCTTCTGGCATGGATTATTCACCCTTCCTCTCCACAAGCTCCCAATTACAGTTACTAATGGGTGTGTGCAGACCCATCCATTTCTTTATAATTTACTGTAATCCCCAGTAAATGACATTTCCAACTATTCATGAATGCCAATGGATTTGGATTTTTCTCATTAAAAAAAAGCCTTTATTTGCAGCCTAGCATCTCTTCACCTGCTATATAATAGGTATTCCAGAAATCCAAAATAGAACTTGCTTGGAAACTCTTCTGAGCCCAAATAGATAAACAAATTGTCCAAGTTTTGTTGAGTATCACAAGTTTCCTAGAGGTGATTCATCTGCTTGTGGCAATTAGATACTATCTACTTTGGTGTTCTCTGCATGCAGGATATGCACAGGGAGCATTTCAGTCAAAGGATAAGGAAACTGTGATGTTGTGAGACAACTTCCATGCCAGCCCCAGACATAGCTGGAAAGAAGGTCAGGACTATTAAATGCAGCGTGTACTCTCTCCCATACCAATGGACATCTGAGAGTAATACAAGCTTTTCAATAGCTGAAAGTTCACAGATCTCAAAACATCTCTTAGATCGTTGAAAGATGGACTCACGAATTACATGGCAAATAAAATTCTCGCATTGTAAACAGAGACTCTACTTTCTTGAAGTCATACTTAGACAAGGTGAACCAAATGTAAGAAGAACTCTGACTTTGGGTACCATAAAAGCCTATCAAGCTTCTTGTCCACCCATTGCTTAACTCTGTGGAAAACTGCTACCCTCACACCACAGGCTCTGCCTAGGAAGCAACGCTAAGGGCTTCCTTACACATAGATGGCTTTGTTATGTAACATCCATTAACACATAGGTTTTCTGTGAGCCAACACACCTGGTTAAGCCAAAGCATCAGGACTGAGAATCTCAAGTCTTGCCATCACATCCAGTAGGTGACCTGAGATAAACAAAATTACATCCAACCAGAGATGACAATAATCAACTTAGCTGACTGATTTTTTTCTTTTGGGGACAATTCAAACCAGAAATACAAAAGGTAAGTCAGTCAATTGGTAGAAGATGAAGAAGTTGAAAAATATACAAAGAATGAGCAGCATAGACGCCATGATACAAAAAAAAGCCATGGGTGAGAAAGAAGAAAAAGAGCTAAATGGGGGATGGGGGGAGTCACAGAATTTGGGAGAGAGATGTAATGTGGTAGTAACAAGAGTGGTAGAGAGAGTCTAGCATCTTAGAAGAGCACCAAGCTCCTGTTGCTGAAGACGCCAGAGCCTCTGTCTATTAAAGTCACCACACTAGATAGACACTTCAGCTTCCTAAACTAGGACTATCACCACAAGGGCTGGTCCTACAGCTCTTCCTCAGATCCCTTAAACCGGGCTGTGAAGCTGATTCCTGCTTTCTCTATCTCCATGTGACTCTTTATTTTAAAAACTTAAAAGCATTAAAAATGCCTTGAGATAATCTGAAAGAGTTATCCTTGCCACTAAAAGACACTGTCTGCCTTACTGGTAAATAGAGCTAATTTCTTCTATGATGATACAAATGAGCATAATTATCTATGTCTACCTTAACTAATTCATGAAGGAAAATTTTTCAATAATTACAATTTTAAATCTTGAAAAAATAAAATGATTATTTTTGGTTTGTTTCTTACTCAAATTTTTATTTTGAGAAACATGAAAACTTTGGAAAAGATAAAAGGCTTATACAATGACCAGTGTATACTCCTTACCTAGATTCACCAAGTGTTAAAATTCTTCCACATTGGAAAGTAAGTTTGAGACAATGTGACATTTCACTGTAAATACTTAAGCAAGTATTCATACTCATACATGAGATCATATAGATAAAAGCATCCACTGTACCATTCTTGCACCTAAGAACACAAGTAATATTTTACATATATATGTAATATTATACATATAACACATAAAATATGCTAAAATATATAATGACTTTCTTTTTCTTTTGTTTTTTTTTTAATCCAGGTTACAGTTGAGTCATGTACTGAATACAGTTGATGTGTATCTTTTTATGTGGGACAGTCACCCAAAGAGTCTTGGCCAGTCATACAATATCCCACATACTGGATGTTTCCTCTTGTTTGAGTTTGGAGTTATTTATTTGCTCCTCTATTTTTTGTGACCAGGAAATTAGGTCTAGACACTTGACTAAATGCAGGTGAACATTTTTTGAAACAATATTTCACAGGTAGGATTGTACATTCCATGTTGCATCACTTCAGAAGACACATAATATCAAGTTATCCCACTAATAATGATATTGAATTTTATCCCTTGATTAAATATCAACTTCATCTACTGTTACAGAGACACATATTTTTCTTTGCAATTGTGAGGTGATAGTTTAACACTGTGCCTCATGAACTTTTTTATATAACCCAATGATTATAATATCCACATTGATATTTACCAAATTAACTATTTCACTATCTAATTTCTCCCTACATTTGTTCTTTAGAATATTGCCTTGATTTAAAAGTAAGTGTTTTTATTGCCCCCTCCTCCTTTTCTCTTTTATTGTGCCTAATTAGTCATGGATCTTTTAAAACTTTAGTGTATTATAATCAATACACTGTCAGTATTCTTTTCTGTGCTTTTTATTTTCCTAAAATTGGACAATGGTATCCTCTCTAATATGCCCACGTTTGAAGTGATCCCATTAGTCTTCAAGATTTTTCTTGTTTTCTGGCACATGAAGATGACCCAGGATCACCTTGAACTTGGCCCCAGACAAAAAAAAAAATCAATACTTCTCCATAGTTATTTTTGTTTAACTTTAAAAACAATATCACTAATTCTATAATATCACTTTGGATTTTTTACTAATCAGTTTGAAGCAGCAATTATAATAACTACCATTTCTGGAGCAATCCATAAATGCTGAGACATATTCTCATAGTATCTCATGTAATCCTTGCAGATGAGTAACTAATATTTTATTCATTTTACAACTAAAAGAAAAAACAGGGGAATAGAGAAATTAAGGAATTTGCTTAAGGTCACAGAATTATGTCCAAATCTTACGCCCATACTCTCTTTTTGACTTTGCCAAGGTGTTTCTCTGAGATTTATAAAGAGGAACTACCCTAGGCGTTGACCTGGTCTGTAAAGCCTATATGTGTGAACATTCAATGTCCAGTTATTGAGTAGGTGAGATGCTGAAACAATTAGACTTAAATTTTAATATCAAATTTCTAAAGTTCCTAAGTCATTGCTCAAAGGGCTAAAGTCTCAACATATTATCCCCTTGTAACGTACACTCCTACTTGAAAATTGTAGTGCTTCATGAGTACAAAAATAAGTTCCTTTCAAAGGTATCTAACTGGCATTCGATATATATTATAGTAAAAGTATACTGGTGAGAAAAATGTCTCATGCCTCATCTGAATTGAATAAGTGATACTTTTGAACATAATTAAATAGAAGAGTTTAAAAATTATAGAATAAATTACACTAAGTAGTTTTCTAAAAATGATTTCAAAAGACATAATTAATGACCACACTATTTTGATTGAGGTGTCATTTCTCAGGCATGAAAAACCACCTAATTCATATTCCTATACTTAGAAATATTGGCTTTAACCATCAAAGCCTAATCTTTTGAAAGTCATGACCACAGCAACCACCTCTGGTCAATTTCTGCATGTAGAGACCAATATGACCACTCCAGAAATGCAGAAACAAAAAACTCTCCCACGACCCTCATCACATGACTTGTCACCATATAGTTACTGATATTCTCCCACAAGCCTGTGTCTTTTATGCTATATTTCTACATAAAGCAAGTGCATTGCACTTAATAGGTGCTTTAAGAACATGTATCAAATTATGAAAAAGCAGCAGTTCAAATGCTCACCATTGTAAATAGAACATTCATATTGTATTATTTGATAAAGCCATTAATTAAACAATATTTATCAAAGCACTTAGGGAGATACAAAACAAATAAGAACCAGTCCATAGCTTTGAAAACCTTATGGTCTGCAAATTAAAACAACAACGAGATATCACTACACACCTATCAAAATGGCCATAAACCAGACACTGACAACACCAAATTCTGGCAACAATTCATGGCTGGTGAGAATGCAAAATGGTACAACCACTTTGGAAGACAGCTTAGCCATTTCTTATAAAACTAAACATACTCTTACTATACTATCCAGCAATTACAATCTTTGATCTTTATCTGAATGAGGTGAACAAATGAGATGAACATTTTTGTCCAAAAACACCTGTATACTTATATTTATAGAAGCTTTATTCATAATTTCCAAAACTTAGAAGCAACCAAGCTGTCCTTCAGTAAGTGAATGGATAAATAAACTGGGGTACATCCAGACAATAGGATATTATTCAGCACTAAAAGGAAATAAGCTCCCAAGCCATAAGAAGACATGGAGGAAGCTTAAAGGCACATTACTAAATGATAGACACCAAAATGAAAAGACTATATAACATAGGATTCTAACTATAAAACATTCTGGAAAAGGCAAAAAATATGGAATAAAATGATCAGGGTTGCCAGGGGAGCTGGGAGGCAGGTACAGATAAATAGAGCACAGAGGATTTTTAGGGCAGTGAAAATACTCTGTATGATATTATAATGATGGGTACACATCATTTATACATTTGTCCAAACACCTAGAATATAAGGCCATGTATTTATAGTGGCAGAAAGCACAGTAAAAATAACAAATTAGTGCTATACCTAATGACTTGTAGTGATTTCCAACAAGGAATTTTTGAGTGAGAAGAGCTATTGTAAGATCCCCTGTTGTAAAATAACCAGCAATATTCATATATAGAGATATATCCATGTATATTTCTGTATAGGGTTACACAGTCAGGGATTATTGAATAGACTAATGTGAGAAGTAAAGAGAAAGAGGATAGGCAGCTAAAGAGAATTTACAAAGGATGAATGCTAGCCACAATTGAGGATATTCGAACATTGCAGGATATTGGCTGTGAATAAAACTGCCAATGAGGAATTTAAATAAGTGAAGCCTGTCAAATCAACCACCTTGAAGGATATATACTTTCTAATATGTATGTATATACATTATGTATATATGTATATAATTTTTGTCATGTTTATTTATAGTCTCACATTTTTGGAAGTAGGTATTATATAAACCATAAATATGCAATAGATTTTTAAAACTTTCTATTTCAAACAAGGAAGAGTCCTCTTCTAACCAGAGCATTAAGGAAGGGTTCTTTGGGTAAAATGACATATTATCTGGGTTTAGTGGAATCTGGCTTGAATTTTGAAAGAAAAGATGTCAAAAAGGTGGCGTGAAGAGAGGTACAGCAATTGGAAAGTAAAAGTCAGTTTTATATATGAAGACATCATAATCCTACTGGAGGACAATGAAGAATACCGTATGTAGCAAAATTTCAGGGAACTGTTCTAAAAATATAAAAAGCAGACTTTTGTATGTATTAAATAATGGGGTGAATTTGGAGAGGTTTAAAATAAACAGTTAATATCAGTTAACTTCTGACCATTGTGTACTTTCATTCAGGGAAATTATTTCTTAGTCTGATGGGAGACAATGTTTATTGAGCACTTAGTACACACCAAGTTCTATTCATATGGCATTAATCATCACCTTCCAACACCATCTAGAAGATCAATACTGTCATTATCTCTATTTAAAGATGAAGCTTAGACAAGCTATGTAATTTGGCCAAGGGCACACAGCTAGTAACTATCCAGGGATGCAAAGCCAGACAATCTTGGGGATTGGCCAAGATGGCCAAGTAGGGAGACCCTGATCTCACCTCCTCCCATGGGCACACCAAAATTACAACTATTTACCAAGCAACTATCAAAGAGAATGACCTGAAGACTAGCAGAAAACATCTTCTACAACTAAAGATATAAAGAACGAACCACAGTGAGTCATGTAGGAGGGGTGGAGATGTGGTAGAATCAAGACCCATACCCTTGGGTGGACGTCCCACAAATGGAAGGATAATCACAATTGCAGAGGTCTTCCGCAGAGAGCAAAGGTTCCAAGCCCCACTGGGCTCCCCAGCACAAGGGTCTTGCACTGGGAGAAGAGCCCCCGGAACATTTGACTTTGCAGGCCACCAGGGCTTGGTTTCAGGAGGGCAGAAGGCTGTAGGAGAAACAGACTCCACCCTTAAACGGTGCATGCTAAGTCACACACTCCAAGACCCAGGGCAAAAGCAGTCATTTGAAAAGAGCCTGGGTCAGACCCACTCATCTTGGAAAGCCTCCCAGAGAGGCAGGAGGCAACTGGAACTCACCATGGGGACAGAGACACTGGAAGCAGCCACTTGGGGAGCTCTTTTTACTACAAGGACACTGGTGCTGGCAAAGGCCATTTTGGAGTCCTCTCTCTAGTTTATTAGTGCTGGGACTGGTCCCACCTACCAGTCGGTTGGCACCAGGCCTGTACTCCCCATGCCAAGCAGCTAGATGGGTGGGAACACAGCCCTACCCAACAGCAGGCCAGCTGCTATAGACCTCTCTGAGTCCCCAGCTGCCCCAGGACCCAGCCCTACCCACCAATGGGCTGACATCAGCTTCCAGGAACCCTGGTCCCCAAAGCCAGAGGCTCCAGGGCCCACTTCCTCCCACCAGTGAGCCAGCACTAACCCCAGGACTTGGCCTCACTCACCAGCAGGCTGGCACCAGTTCCAAGAGCCCCAGGCCCCAACCCAGACATGATTAATATAATTACCACTGTTGTATGTTATATATGAAAGTTGTTAAGAGTAGATCCTGAGCTGTCATTACAAGGAAAAAAAAATTCTCTATTTCTTTTATTTTGTATCTGTATGAGATGATGGTTGTTCACTAACCTTACTGTGGTCATCATTTCACGATGTATGTAAATCAAATCATTATGCTGTACACCTTGAACTTATACAGTGCTGTATGTCAACCATATCTCAATAAAATTGAAAGGAAAAAAATAAGCAAACAAATAAAATAAATAAACAAACCAGTCTTAAAATAACAATGAGATACCACTACAGACCTATTAGAAGGGCTAAAATCCAAAAACTAACAATACCAATTGCTGACAAAGATAAGGAGCAACAGGAACGTGTGTTCATTCCTGGGCGGAATAAAAATGGTACAACCACTCTGGAAGACAGTTTGGAAGTTTCTTACAAAGCTAAACATAGCATTACCATATGACCCAGCCATCATGCTTCTAGATATTTACCTAACAGATGTGAAAAGTACTTCCACACAAAAACCTGCACGCAAATATTTATAACAGTTTTACTTATAATTGCCAAACATTAGAAGCAACCGAGGTGTCTTTAAATAAGTGAACGGATAAGCAAACTGCAGTGCATCCATACAATGGAATAAGTTATCAAGTCATGCAAAAATATCTTAAATAAATATTGCTAAGTGAAAGACACCAGTTTTAAAAGGCTATATACTATATGATTTCATTTATGTGAACTTCTGAAAAAGGCAAAACTTTAGAGTTGGTAGAGAGATTTTTACCAGTAGCTTCACTGTCATTTTTTAAGACAGTGAAACTACTCTGTATGAGTCTGTAGTGGTGGATATATGACACTCTATATCTGTGAAAACTCAGAATTGTACTAGCAAAAGAGTGGATTTTAATGTACGTAAATTTTTGTAAACATCTAAGAGGTCAAGGGATACCATGATGTAACAATACAATCTAACTGTATTACAAGTATATAAAACAACATCACTGAAAGGGATGAGGAAGTAAGGTACTGATCTAAATAATTTTGGAAATGAATAAAGACTATAAGACTTTTAGGCAAAGTACTATGCATGGCTTTAGTTAGTAAAGTTGTTTCTCATGGGTATATGGGCTAACAATTCTGAAACCACTATTCATGTTTCAATTTCATGTGAAACTGAACAATTAAGTATTTGATGGTGGATAGTGGGGGCCAGATTTCTCAATGTTGTCATAAAAGTCACAGACAAGCAAGGGGGAAATGCTGGAATGATCCCCGTGTATACTGGTAGAATTGGAGACATCCATATGAACTCATGCTTAGCTTAATATAAAGATGGATACATATAGAAATATTTATAGATATGCATAGATATATGGATTGGTATACAAGTATATTTCCTTCTCTGACAGTTGAGAGAATCTAGAGGCAACAATACCCTAATAGCAGTAGGCATAGTGCTGACCTTAGTTTCTAATACCATTCTCCAATAAAAGGAACCAGGTCTTTTCCGATAGTAGTCCCTGTGATTATTGATAAGGTCAGAAAGAACCCCAGTGGCAATAAAGATTGAAGGTAGTGGGAGATGGAATGTCAGAGTTTAGCACTTCAGAAATGATGGGTAAATTTGCAGAGGATAACCAATCTGGTTTGTGTTCCTGGGGGTGGTGCAAGTGAAGGTGAAAGCAAATATAGATGACAAGATTAAGACACCATGAGGGTCATATGGCCCAGGGAATGCAAGTACAGGCAAAACAGAGGCCGACTTCGAAACAAAGAAGTATCAATGGCCTTGATGATGGAGTAGTGTCCTCTGTGTCATTTCTTCTGCTGAGCTTGCCAAATAGGTTATTATTGCCAGAGAACAAGAACAAATCACAAATTGAAGTATCATTTGGGGAAGGGATACCATATTCGTCTTCATGATCCTTATATTATAGGCTTAGAAAGTGATTTGGTCTTATAACAACGCAATTTCTTCTCCTTAAAAAAAATGCAAATGGCTAATGTCAAAAAAAGAAATTCAAAATTTCTTGTGTGGTAGAATATGTGGTCTAGGCACCACAACACATCGGATATGATATTCTACCAGCAATATGTGGGAAATGCTTACAGAGTTACTCAGAAATTTGATATGCTACCCCTACATTTGGGGTTCAGGAGGGTGGATGGAGTCCGACCTCAGTGAGAAATTGTAGAGAGCTAAACTCTCCGCATGTACATCCCCTCTCATGAAATCAAGGACATTGCTCTAACAATTCTTCCTTCTGTCCTGCACCAATAATATATTTCCTTCTCCTGACACATTTCTATTTGCATACAAATATGCTATTATTTCTCCCACATTTAAAAAATAAGTTTCGTTCTATCTTAATCCTACTCTTTTTTCCAGCTACTGTGTGGTTTTCCTGTTCCCCTTTATAGAAAACCTCCCAAGCTTACTCTCCACCAGCTTCTCTTCTCCCATTTGTTCTTGAACCCATTCCAATCAGTTTTTCCTCTTACCACTTCATCATACTCTTGTCAAGGTAATAGACCTCCATGTTGCTAAAACCAAAAGTCAATGTTCTCATCTTAACTTCTTTGCAGTACTTGACATGGTTGAACACTCCCTCCTTAAAATAGTTTTTAATTGACTTCCAGAAAACTACACTTGATTCTGCCAGTTTCATTTCCTACCTCATAGGATGTACTCAACTTCCTTTGTAACTTTCTCTTCTTCTTCCCCTTCTAAGTGTTGAAGTGTTCCAGAATTTTGCCCTCTACTCTCTGTACTCTCTCTCTCTCTCTTGATTCAGTCTCATGGTTTTTAAAGTATCATCTATATGCTTATAACTCCCCAAAGTAAGTTTTTAATATGGCACTTTCACCTGAACACTAGGCTCCAACTTGCCTACCTGGACACCTAACATGTCTAAAACCAAACTCCTGATCACCACAGACCTCCACTCCCCATAATAATCCAGGTCTGGTGATGGCTACTCCATTCCTCTGGATGCTTAAGCCAAAAGTCTTGGAGTTATTCTTGACAGGTTTTTCTCAAACCACATACCTAATCTTCCAGAATATTCTGTCAGCTCTACTTCAAAATATATTCAAATGCACTGTTTCCCACCACTTTCGTGCTACCAAAGTGATCCAAGACACCAGTGCCTGGTGTCTTGCCTGGTCCCCTTTCTCCACCCCTATGCTGCACCATGGCCTATTCTACCAGAGTCTATTCTCAACCCCTCAGCCAGAATGGTCCTGTTAAAACACGAGTCAGGTTGTGTCATCCAAGCACTCAGAGTAAACGCCCAAATCTTCCAATGGCTTTCAAAGCCCTACACTTCCTGACTCAATCCTCAAACATGCTCAGGCTTTCTCTACCTGTTGTTCCCTCTTCCTGGACTTGTTCTTTCCCTGGATAGCACATTTCTCAACCTCAGGTTTTTGAGGGTTTTGTTCAGATATCATCTTGCAATTGAGACCTTCTTTATCAACATATTTTTGCTGTTTAAAATTGCACCACCCACCTCAGCCCCTGGCAATTTCCATCCCCTCCCCACTTTTTGTTTTCCCCCTTAGCACTTGTCACCTTCTGATATCTCTCTCTTCTTTGAAATTTGTTGATGAACACTCTTCTTTTTTTAGTGTGTAAGCCCAGAGGAGCAGAGAGATTTTCTTTCCACTGCTACTTGCCTAGTCCCAAGAACTGAAGCTGGCTCCAACTAAGTACTCAACAGATACTGAATTCATTGAATTAGTGATTGTTTGAAAATCAAAGAAGAGGGCAGCATGGCTGCTCATTTCATAACTGGCAGGCACACCATTAAACCCAGTCTTCAGACACGTCCTTCCATTACCTTGTCAGGAAGCAAGAAGTGTGAGGATCAAGGGACAAATACTCAACAGAGCACTATGCTTCTAGTGAAGCATGCAATGTTCCAATCTTGCATTGCCATCAAATAATGGCTTGTGCAAGCCCAATATTTTCTCTTTGTGGAGAGAATGTTGGCTTCCCAAAAAAGAAAACATTTTTTTTCTTGATGCTCTTTTAACTACAAAGGGAAAAGAGTATATTTGGACTTTTTTCTTCCTAGAAAACTGGACTTTATTGGTAACTTAAATTTGTGGGCTTTATCTTGTTAAAATTACTTTATTGTTCCATTGTACATATATTTATTGAAATCTTACAATGTATTTATTTATTTAATCATCAAATAGGTATTAGGTGCCTAATAGGTGACAAGGAATGTGCAAAACAACTCAATAAAATTGTAAGATTTATTTTACTGGACTTAAAAATTTTCATTACAATAAAAATTATATAAAATAACAGAAACTTTTTACCCTTTGACCAGCATCTCCCTATTTCTCCCTCCCCTGAGTCCCTCAAAACCAGCATTTTATTCTTTGCTTCTATGAGTTTGACTATTTTAGATTACATGTTGCTATGGACTGAATGTTTCCATCCCCCAAAATTCATATATTGAAACTCTACCCCACAATGTGATGGTGTTAGGAAGAGGGACTCTTGGGTTATAGTTAGGATTAGATGAGGTCATGGGGCAGCACTCTCATGAATGGGATTATTGCCCTTCCAAAAAAGAGTTCCAAAAATGTCTGCTTCTCTCTGCTCCCTGACATTTGAAGGTGGAATGAGAAGTAGGCCACGTACAAACTGGAAGAGTTTCCTCACCAGAACCCAACCATGCTGGTTCTCCAATCTTGGACTTTCAGCCTCCAAAACTGTGAGAAACAGATTTCTGTTGTTTATGAGCCACTCAGTCTGTGGTAGTTATTATGGCAGCCTGAATGGACTAAGACACACATTTAAGTGAGATCATGCAGCAAAATTTCAGTTATGTGAGATAAGTTCTGGAGGTCTAATTAATGTACAGCAATGTGACTATGGTTAACAATACTGTATTGTATACAGGAAATTTGCTAAGAGGATACGATCTTAAGTGTTCCTACCACAAAAAAAAAGAAAAGGAAAGGAAAAGAGAAGAAAGGAGAGAAGAGAAGAGAAGAAAAAAGAAAATGGTGTCTATGTGTGGTGACAGATATGTTTGGCTGTGGTGATTATTTCACAATGTACACGAATATCAAAACATCAAGTTGTACACCTTAAATATAAATAATGTTACATGTCAATTAAACCACAACAAAGCTGAAAAATTATATAAAATAAAATAATTAACATTTTAGAATTTAAAATCATTGTATTCTACATTTTGTTCATAGGTATTAACCCTGAAAGTGAATAATGGTGCACTGCATGCTATTCTAAGACTGTGCCTCTCGGTATCCGCTAGGCATCTCTTCATGTCCCCATGCTAAACTTTTACTGTGAATGGACAATTTACAACAACTACAGCCTGAAAATGGAATAGAAATCAGGAGATAGATAGCTCAGGAAGGAAAATCTGGGTCACATCAGAAGGCAAGCTCCCTAAGTCTGAAGACAATGAGAGGAATCTTGGATGGGTAGTGAAGGAGATAATAGATATCAGTTATAGCCTTGGAACTAATCAGAGGAGAGGAATGACTAGAGTTCATCCCGTTAATCCTCCAGCCACCATATTGAAGTCGTGGCTGGATGCAGTGGGTTTCATGCAGTACATCTGAGCCACAGAGGTGTGCCCCTCAGTGACACTTAGGGCTCCTCCCAGATCTCCTTGAGTTCCTTTCTGTTTCTGTTAGCCCCACCCCAACTTTGGTGCCTGTTTTCTCCCAGTGGCCAGCATTTGATACTGTTCTTTGAAGAACTGCCTTCAGGGGTTCCAGGTTTGCCTATAGGCTTCCCAAGTACTGGGAAGCTTTCATCCCTTAGGTGTAGCATTACCCAATGACTGCCAGGCAAGCGACTAAGAAAGCCCAGCTCCCTGGCCTCCAGCAGAGACAAACTGAGGCTAAGCCACACACCAGACTTCCCCTGCAGAATCAGGGGAATCCTCTGCTCTCCTCCATGATCTACTAGTTTCATCTCTACCTCTGTCTTTCTTCTCCTGCCTTCTAACAGATTTCTCCTAGGAACACTTCCTTAATAAATCATTTACCACTAATACTTGTCTAAAAGTCCACTTTGGGGGAACCCAAACTAAATCACCCTTCTTGGTCTCACTTTCAAGCATACCCCAATAGATCACCTTTTCTTATTCTATAGTAATAGGCAACCCCTTAGTGACACTTAGCCAATGAAAATATCGCTTTCCAGAATATAACCCACAGAGCTTCCTCTCTTCCAAAATACTTTTATACTGAGGAAATATACACATGTGTTTGTGCATGTTTTAAATTGCAGGGGGGAAATGAGATAAAACATTTTAAAGTTCTGGAATATTAATTTTTTATTGAGAAGTGATCTCCTTTTCATATTTCCTTCTCTATACTTGCATGACTCTGCAGCCTCAGGGCAGCTTTATTTGTCTCACTCTTGTTCTCTGAATGAGCTCATAATGCCATGATATCACTCTCACTGTGGTGTTTAGTTTCAGCAGCTCAATTGGAGCCTGCACTTGCAAAAAAATGTACTTTGCTTCCTGGTTCAAAGATGGGATGACAGCAATGTTGTCTTCATGGCAGGGCTCAGATTCCACCTGGTTCACTCCAAGATGCGTGTCTGCTCAGAGGATGGAGGTGAGCCCTGCAGGTGCCCTGTCTAAGCTCGTCGATACAGCAAGTTTCATTCACTCATCTGGTCCAGGCAGGCCGACTGCCACAGGGAGCAGTGCCCTTAGAAGTAAAGATTCTGTGGCTGGAAGTTCATGTAAACCATCTAGTCCAAGCCTTTACTTTCCAATGAGGAAACTGAGGCTGCTCAAGGTCACGTGAGGTGTTGGTGCTGGCTCTTAGTTTAGAACCAGTATGTCCATACTCCTTGGCCACCCCACTGCTGGAAAGGACTATGTTTTTGTCCCTTTCCCTTGAAAAAGGCCCCTTCAAGTTCCTGCCTGTGACAGTAGTAATTTTTACCACTCCCTCTATGAGAAAGACAGATGGAGCTCTTCCAGATGAATCACAGCTTTGGCTTTTCATTCAACAAATGTCTACTATGAGTGAAGTTAGACACGTCTATTTTATACCATGCTGACCAGCGAGTGACATGGTGTACAATAATGCTCAGCAAGGAGGAGGAGATTGGTAGGCATTGCTACCTAAAATTATAAAATGGAAAGTCTTTGACTCTAAGGCATTACGGTTACATAGCCAGTTATACTCCTGTGCCCTGTACTAATGGCAATGTTATAATTTTTCTTTTACTATTGAAAGTGTCATTAAAAAAACTTTCATTAAAAAAACACATTTATAAACACTAAACCACACTGATGATTTTCCTTATTCCAAGTTCTAGTGCTCTCGACTTTAAGTAGTCATTTTTATTAGTAATAAATAGTTATTATTAATATTTATAAAATAAATAATAAGTATTGATTATTTAAATGGATCAAGTTCAAAGCAAAATATGAGATTTCAATTTCAGCAGGAAGTTAAACAGAAGTAGGGCTAAGAAAAGGGAATAAACTGCAGTTCTGGTCATTACAATTAATAGAATTTGTCATTTATAAAGCACTCTGATGATTAATTTTATGTGTCAACTTGGCTGGGCCAGAGGGTGCTCAGATATTTGGTCAGATATTATTCTATGTGTTTCTCTGAGGGTGTTTCTGAATGAGATTAACAACTGAATTGGTAGACTAAGTAAATTTTCCTCTCTAATGTGGTGGGTCTTACTCAATCAGTTGAAAGCCTGAACAGAACAAAAAGGCTGACCTTTCCCCCCAAAAAGGAAACTCCTCCTGCCTGACTGCCTTGAGCTGAGACATCATTTTTTCCTGTCTTCAGACTCAGACTGAAACATTGGCTCTTTCAGGGTCTTCAGCTTGCAGATGACAGGTCTTGGGACTTGTCAACTTCAATAATCACATAGAACAATTCCATATATATAATATATAAATATCTATGTATATAGGATTGGCTCATGTGACATACAGATATAGATAGATATAGATAAATTTACTATTGTTCTCTTTCTCTGGAGAGTCCTAATACAGGCACCTACTATGTGCCAGGAATTATTGTTAATTTCACAACAAAACAATAAGATACATATTATTCTCCCTGTTTTGCATACGGGAAAACAGAAGCTATATAACTTTTAATGATTTATCTCAAGGCTTCAAAGTAAAGAATATTTCCAGGTTTCAAACCCAGATCTGTCTGCTGTCAAAGCGTGGACTCTATATACCAGTCCACCTCCCCAAAGCCTCACATCGTTTCCTTTCCAGTTCTGCACAGATCTTCTTGAAATGTCTTTGTCCTCTTTCCTGCTTTTGTGGTACAGTGGAGTGATCAGAGTTGAAGGTTTCTTTGATGTGTTGGGACCACAACATGCCTCAGGACTGTTGTTCCTGAGCATGAATTTGTCTTGTACAGGTCTGTGCATGTAACTGCTTAAAGAGGAGAGGACTGTCCTAAATCTGTCCATGCTGACCATAGGATATGTCCTGGAATACATCCTTCCCCTTGATTTTTAGGCATAGATCATGCAGGATTGATCCACATGTTGATGCGCTTATGTTAACGAAACACCCATAATTTTAAACATACAGACCTTGGTCTGCTCTTACTCATAGCCTCATCATCTCCACAGAGTGAAAGCAGGATTTCCATTTGGGAACCAGGAGCTTTGCAAAGGAGCTTTATTGGCATGTGGTAAAGTGCTGGATGTTTTGTCAGACACAAGACTTCACTGAGCTCAGTTGTACAGATATTAATGCTGAGTTTCAAAAACAATGGAAGTTGAAGATGGACAGACTGCTTCACTGTGTAGTGGTTTCATGGGAAGGAGGACTCTCTTTGAAGTCAAGGAGATGGATGTCTGCAACAGATATAGAGTGCAAAGTGCAGTCAAGAATGGTGCTCACGTGTCACTCTTACATACTTTCAACTTGGCTATTTTTAAGTCAAGTGTCTTCAAATATGTCAAAGACACTTGTTCTAATTAAGAATAAAGGCCATGGCAAGATGGGATTTTCTTTTTAACTAAGCTAATTTTTAAACACAGTTGAGTGCATCTGGAATCTTTTCTTCAATTATAAACCACATTTTTCCCTCCTCATGAATGGCTAATCCAAATTTCCCCGTGTTTAAATGTCCTAATGCATATATACATATATAAATATGTAATCTGTATATGTGTATATATGTTAACAGTGTGAGTAAATGTATACATAATGTGTATGTTTATGTATGTATATATGCATATCAAAAACAAGTATGGGAAGTGTTAATCCTAAGGTCAGTTTTACATGAAAAGTTCCAAATACTTCATCACTAAGTACCATAACTAGAATATTTCTATTTCAATGCCAAAATAGAAAAGCAATAAAATTATGATAAATATGTTCTATTAAAGGTATTTACAATATTTTGGACAAAGAAAATTGTCATCTTGACTTGTTAGTGACTTGTCAAGTATGATGAATTCTCTTTGGCCAACTTGTTAAAGCAAAATCTCCATGAAAACACACACATATGTACACTAAAGTAACTTGTTCCAAGATTCAAAAAAAAAGAAATTCCTTATCACCTTAGAAAGCAGTGTTGGAGGTGCCAACTGGAATATCCAAAAATGTACAAATATAGAAGGTAAACTTGGAGTTGTAAGAGATACACAAGAGATAGTATTGCAAAGTGGTTAGCCATTCAAATCCAAAACATGAGGAATTCATTCTGACCAGGGCTTTTAACTGGGTAAAACTGTATGTGGATCAAGGACAAAGGTGGTGATGTCTGAAAAGGAGACATAGAGACTGGGGAAAGTATGATATATTCATGGAACAGTGAGAAAACCTTCTTGGCTAAAAGCAAGTGTCCTGAGAAACATATGTCAGTGAGTAGGAACCAGCCAGATTATGGAGGCTTTTAAACATATTCAGATTGGACTAGGGATCAAGGTTTAGTCAGTTTTTTAGTGTGGATGATATGGTATAAATGGTGTTTGAGGAAAACTGATGTCATCATTGCAGACCAGAAAGAGATCAGCTAGAACGTTTTCTGACAGTTGAGACTGGGTTCACCAGTGTATGCAAACATAGGACTCTGCTCTTCTTCATTATATTTACCATGCTTCAACCCACTTCTCTGTCTACGTTTGCCATTAGACTGTAAACTTCATGGAGGCAGGAACTACTTCTCTCTTATCACTGTAACCACTGAACCACCTGCCATATTGCCTGGCAGAATAGTTGGGCAATACATAGCTCTGAATAAGAGAATAAATAAATGAATGGAGCTATTACTGAATACAGGCCCATAAGATAATGAAGATTTGAATGGTAACAATAGTTCAAACAGAAGATTTGATAGAGAAAGATACTGAAACATGGAAAGTTAGACTAGCATTATTTTCTATAGAAAATGCAAACGGGGGCTGAGACAAAAATATTAATAGTCTGCATTTGGACAGAATTTAAGAATTCACATAAGTGCTTTCACAAACAACAATTTTGAGCTACTCCGCCCATATTTCCAATCCCAAATAGCCAAAATATGTCGATGTCATTGACAAAAGCTAAAACTTGAGTTGCAGCACGGGTTTCAAAGATTTGATAAATCAGTTGTGGTCAAGTTGAGTTTGAAAAAAGACAGAATACTGAAATGTAAATGTCTAGTATTCAATCAAACACATGGAACACTCAAGTGAAAGGGTGAGTCTAGAAATATAAACTTACAGTCTTTAAGAATCATGAGGGCTCCCCTGGTTGCACAGTGGTTGAGGGTCCGCCTGCTGATGCAGGGTACACGTGTTCGTGCCCCGGTCTGGGAAGATCCCACATGCCGCGCAGCGGCTGGGCCCGTGAACCATGGCCGCTGAGCCTGCGCGTCCGGAGCCTGTGCTCCGTGGCGGGAGATGCCACAACAGTGAGAGGCCCGCGTACCACAAAAAAAAAAAAAAAAAAAAAAAAAAAATCATGAGAAGCTTTCAAGTGAAAACTAGGCCAGTTTAATAACGTGTTCATTCTCTGATTATAAAAAATTCACTTTAAGGTAGGTATCAATTGCATTTGTCAATTTGTATACCCAGTAAACTAAACACTATTAGTTTCAAGGCTAATACTATTTTTAACTAAAAGAAATGGAGTTAGTAATATAGGCAATGTCCTCAAATCCATGTTGTAGCGTCCCTATGCTAGCTAAGCATTCTTACTAGTATTTGCATTTCCATTGTAAAGCATCATTATAAAATTGCACTTTCTTCAGAAAGGAAGATATCCCTGACTTCCTCTTGTGGACAGGTATTGACAATACAATGCAGTGTTTTCTTCACAGTGAAACATTTTCATGAAAAGTCAGCAAATTAATGCTTATTTTATACACACATTAAGAGGCCCTTTTGACAAAACGTGTATGGATGAAAGTAAAATTTGCAATTTCTCTCTCTCTCTCTCTCTCTCTCTCTCTCTCTCTCTCTCTCTCTCTATATATATAAATCTCTCTCTCTCTATATATATATATATATATATATATATATATAATCTTTCTCTCTCCAGGAATTGAATCCAAAATCATGATGCTATGTCCACAATTTTTTAAACAAGTCACATAACTGACTCAGAAAAGAGGAATCATGAACAGTTTATAAAATCAAAACTACTTAAGATGTCAATTCCTATCTGTGAACTATGAACATATATATCCTTTAAACTATATTCAGATTCTCACAATCTTACTTTTTACAATTTCTATTATAGTGTTTTTACTTTTTTTTCAACTATTAGTGAAGGAGCTTATTTTTGGTCAAGATTGTTGCTTACAATTCACTTTTCTGGTTTTCACACACAGGAAAAATATGAAACCTGCCAATCAAACATTTTGCAATTTAACAAAAACCTTGAAATGAAAAGTTTTCCAGAAGTTTTTAGAGTGAAAAATATGATCAAATGACTTAAGACAAAGCCATGATTTCAACTTGAGTTTTCACCATTTTCTTGGATTCTGAGGCTATTAAGAAAAACATGATAAGCAATTTGTTAAACTAAATGACATATTTTTTGGAAGAAAATGCCCTTGGATAAATTAGATTAGAGTAACATTTCATTGAAACATGAGCCACTGGAATATGAAATTTAATAGGTGACATCTGACTTAAATCTCATCCAAGAAGTTGCTATCGGAAGTAGCATAAGCGTCTCCGCAGGGCACATGGCACAGCCTTATCTAGCGAGTTAGCTAATACAGAAGCCTTTAAAGACAGCATAAAAGTGATTCTCTTTTTGAGTTTTGAAAACACTTTTGGACAGTGAGTGATATTTTTCAATCTTGTAAGCATTGCTTTTTCAGTGAGGTCTTTCCATCCTATACAGAATTCCATTTTAGAGCACAAAGTAACCAGCCTTTGCTAACTCCTTCCTAACCTTTGAGTGTTTCTCTAGAATATACAGTTTTGGAAAGCCTCTTTTTGTCTACAGGGACAGATCTTAAATGTGGAGTAGGCATGCCCTAGTATGGGGAGATGTAAGGGTGATAAAAGAGTCTTCCCCCTTTTCTCATTCAAAACTGGCTCTCCTATTGGCCACCTTAAATTCCCACCCAGAGTGATTGCATTCAGGTGACTCTTAGAAAAACCTGTAGGTAATGACCCAGAATGGAGCAGGAAGATGCTGGGATGGAAGAAGGGCTACAAAATATACTCCTCAGGATTTTACTAGAGTCATAGCTCCCTCTCCCCTTTTTCTCTCTCCCTCCTCTTCTTCCTTCATCTTTTCCTCTCCTCCTTCCTCTTCTTCCTCTTCATCTCCTTCCCTCTCCTTCTCTTCTTCTCCCTCTCTCTTCCTCTCTCTCCCTCAAACATTGAGATTAGAATGCAGGACAATTAAAAGGAAATGTTGAGTCATAGTGCTGGAGACCATGGGCACTCCAGCATCAGCACCAAAGAGTCAGCAGGAGAACAGGACTGGACTGAGCTCTAAAACTCTGCTCATTCCAGTAAATATTTACCTCAAAAATGACGTAGAACTCAAAACATCCTTCAGGATGGTATCTACCCAGTGTGGCAGCGAGTAAATAATTGTCTTCCTTTCTCATTTATTTCACAAATATTAAATAAGAAACTACTATGTGCCAAGCACTTTTCAAAGCATTAGAGGTACAGTGATAACAAGGTAGATAAACTCCTGCTCTCATAGAGGTTAGACTCCAGTCAGATGGCCATAGACAACTGGCTATTAAAATAAATAAATAAACAAGAAAAATATGACATGGACATAAGAGCCAGGGAGAGAAGTACAGCAAGGAGATAACATGGAGAGTGACTTAGTGGCTAATTTTAATTGGGTCCAGAATAGCCAGACCAAAACGTCAATGAATGCTGAGTGAGAGTCCTCACCATTTGTTTTTAAGTGGAGCTGGGAAGTCTTGTGCAAAGGCCATGAGGTAAGGAGTAGCTTAGCACTGAGGAATTGAAGAAAGGCTTAGAGGAAGAAGGGAGGACAACACAAAATGAGGCTGGAGAAGCAAACAGAAACCAAATAATGAAGGCCCTTGTATGCCATGCTAAGTATATGTAATTTTATGCTGATTTTATACTCAAGATCCTTAAGGGTGTCAAATAATTAACAAATCTCTCACTGCCTCCATTTCATATTCTATAACTATTAACTGCTGGGCTCTCAATCAGCCAATTATTGACCTAAGTTCTAGGAAGTGCCACTTCTAGTTATAATATTTCTCTCTGCACTACAAAGCATTTGATCATTGCCATATGGAGGCAGACAAAAGCCATTCCTCGTGATCCAGAGAATCTGTTGATTCATGTCACTCTCGCTGCCTATCAATGCCTGGACAAAATAGTATTTCTAAAGGTCTTCAATTAAAATTGTAGGTTATTCCTGGAAATGGCAAAATAGAAAAGCCTAACCAATGTCTAATATTCTATTATTTGAAATTCTTGAGTATCTTAAATACAAAAAGAATAGAGGAAGAATAAAACCAAGTGGCATCAGAACAGGAATTTAAATTTTATAGTATCAGTGGTACAACAAACATATTAAAATTAGTTTTGCTTGAAACATCACTCAAGACTTTTAATCTCTGATAAGTCTTTGTCTCTGCCACCTCTCTTTTAAAAATAAAATGTTCAGGTTTTCCTGACTTGCAACCCTATATCCACAAAAACAAAAATGTTTTTTGTTTGAACTTCTTACAAGAGGAATTTGATGGCCTATTTTCTTATAATGACTGTGCACTCATCCCTTGATTAATGGCTTATATGTTGATCCATAACTCATAGTTTGTTTTATACTTCTAAATCATTCTCCACTATAAATAAAAGATTTGTACCAAAACACAACCTGGAATCTTATTTTGAATTGACTATTAGAAAAGCTAGAAAAAAAAAAAAAAAAGAAAGAAAAGCTAGGTTCTCTGGTTAAATGTTGGTGACTCACAAGTGAACCTCCTCTAAATGTATGTTTTGGATTGATCTACTTTTTCCCTTAAATTACTGTGTAAAGTGATATGGTTGGAAAGACTAGTTTTAAACCTTTCATTGATCTTATAAACACTGTCCCATAACTCATCTTTGCACTTGCGTGAGAACACTCCCCTTCAAGTGAGTACTTTTACTTTATAACCATATATCGACACACATCTCACTCAAGACTAGTGACCATTTTTAACACATGAGTATAACAGTGGAAAATTAGACTTCAGTGCTTAAAAGTTCTGGGCTTAGGTTTATATATAATAATCATAAACTAACTTTCTGGTAGGGTATTTCATGTATACTGGTTATATTTCATGTATACTGGTTATTATAAGCTGTGTCTCCCCAAAAATATTTATGTAAAGTCCTAGCCCCCAGCACCTCAGAATATGACTGTATTTAAACATAGTGACTTTACAGAGGGAATTACATTAAAATGAAGCCATTATGGTGGGCCCTAATCCAGTATGACTGATATCTTGATAAGAAGAGGAAATTTGGACATATACACATACAGAGGAAAGACCATGTGAAGACAGCCATCTCTCAGCCAAGAAAGAGAAGCCTGGAACAGATCTTTTTCTCACAGCCCTCACAAGGAACCAACCTTGATTTCAGACTCCTAGCCTCCAGTCCTGTGAGAAAATACATTTCTGTTATTTAAGATACCCAGTCGGTTGTACCTTTTTATGGCAGCCCTGGCAACCAATACACTGGTTTCAGATAAGCGTTTGTGAAGAAGACTAGAGATAGCTCATAGAATTTTATGTCTTATGGTAAGTCATTTTCTGGCTACATATATTTAAAAGCACATAAAGTAAATACCAGAGGCAGCATAGAGAAATTGAGATAAATCAAAGCCAAAGTAAATCTACTACCATTCTGTGAATTGACTTCACTTTTACCAAATCACATGATACAGTAAGAGATGACTTTTGTGAAACATTCATCTTACTACCCATTAGCATTCCTCCCAGTGATACTAACATAAACTAATAAAGGAGCTCTTACTCTTTCCTACCCATTGGCTACCCTTAAACTCTTCATTTTATCCCTACCCTTTTTTATTATACTTTGTCTCAGGGTCCTTTAAAACACTGTGTGGACAGAACATCTTATTACAAAAGGGCTGAAGAGAAGTATTGATTCAGCGTGCTCCTTTCTTCTGCATCACCAACGATAATTAATGTTCCTGAAGATGGCAGAGGAGTAAGACGTGGAGATCACCTTCCTCCCCACATATACATCAGAAATACATCTACATGTGGAACAACTCCTACAGAACAACTACTGAATGCTGGCAGAAGACCTCAGACCTCCCAAAAGGCAAGAAACTCCCCACATACCTGGGTAGGGCAAAAGAAAAAACAGAGACAAAAGAATAGGGACAGGAGCTGAATCTCTGGGAGGGAGCTCTGAAGGAGGAAAAGTTTCCACACACTAGGAAGCCCCTTCGCGGGCGGAGACTGCAGACGGTGGAGGCGGGAAGCTTCAGAGCCAAGGAGGAGAGTGCAGCAACAGGGGTGCAGAGGGCAAAGCGGAGAGATTCCCACACAGAGGATCAATGCCGACCAGCACTCACCAGCCCGAGAGGCTTGTCTACTCACCTGCTGGGATGGGCAGGGACTGGGAGCTGAGGCTCGGGCTTCGGAGCTTAGATCCCAGGAAGAGGACTGGGGTTGGCAATGTGAAAACAGCCTGAAGGGGGATAGTGCACCAGAGCTTGCCGGGAGGGAGTCTGGGAAAAAGTCTGGAGCTGCCAAAGAGACAAGAGACCATTGTTTCAAGGTGCGTGAGGAGAAGGGATTCAGAGCATCACCTAAACAAGCTCCAGAGATGGGCGCGAGATGCGGCTATCAGCTCCAACACCAGAGACGGACATGAAATGCTAAGGCTGCTGCTGCAGCCACCAAGAAGACTGTGTGCAAGCACAGGTCACTATCCACACCTCCCCTCCCAAGGGCCTATGCAGCCTGCCACTGCCAGGGTCCCACGATCCAGGGACAACTTCCCTGGGAGAACACAGGGTGTGCCTCAGGCTGTTGCAATGTCATGCCAGCCTCTGCTGCCGCAGGCTCGCCCTGCATCCATACTCCTCCCTCCACCAGGCCTGAGTGAGCCAGAGCCCCCGAATCAGCTGCTCCTTTAACCCCGTCCTTTCTGGGTGGGAACAGATGCCCTCAGGCGACGGACACGTGGGGCGGGCCAATCCAAAGCTGAACCCCGAGAGCTGTGCGAACAAAGAAGAGAAAGGGAAATCTCTCCCAGCAGCCTCAGGAGCAGCAGGTTAAATCTCCAAGATCAATTTGATGTACCCTGCATCTGTGGAATACCTGAATAGACAACAGATCTTCCCAAAATTGAAGCGGTGGACTTAGGGAGCAAATGTAGACTTGGGATTTGCTTTCTGTATCTAATTTGTTTCTGGTTTTATGTTTATCTTAGTTTAGTATTTACAGTTTATTATCATTTGGTAGATTTGTTTCTTGATTTGGTTGCTCTCTTCATTTTTTTTTTAATATATAGATTTTTTTTTCCTTTTTCTCTTTTTGTGAGTGTGTATGTGTATGCTTCTTCATGTGATTTTTGTCTGTAGAGCTTTGCTTTACCATTTGTTCTGTCTGTCCGTTTTTTTATTTGTTCTTTTTTTTTTAGTATAGCTTTTAACACTTGTTATAATTGGTGGATTTGTTTTTCAGTTTGTCTACTCTCTTCTACCTTTCTTTTTCTTTTCTTTTTTTCTTATTACTTCTCAATTTTTTTATTTTTAATATTTTTTTATTTTTATAACTTTATTTTATTTTATTTCTTTTATTTTATTTCTTTTTTTTTCTCCCTTTTTCTCTGAGACATGTGGCTGACAGGGTCTTGGTGCTCGGGCCGGATGTCAGGCTTGTGCCTCTGAGGTGGGAGAGCCGACTTCAGGACACTGGTCCACAAGAGACTTCCCAGCTCCACTTAAAAACAAATGGTGAGGACTCTCACTCAGCATTCATTGACTTTTTGGTCTGGCTCACTTTTTGTTTTGAGCCAGGTGCACATCAGATAATACAAAACCTTGCAAGAGCCTGGAAATTACAGAGCTGATGACAGGGGAAACCACTTCTCTCTGAAGATGAAATCTCCATATCTGATCTTGACTGAATAAAATTGTAAAAGGACTCCATTCCACCACACTACTGGTCTTCATTAAAAATACAAATACAGAGACCTTGGAGAAGATGGTAGAAGAGTAAGACACAGAGATCACCTTCCTCCCCACAGATACATCAGAAATACATCTACACATGGAACAACTTCTACAGAACACCTACTGAACGCTGGAAGAAGAACTCAGACCTCCCCAAAGGCAAGAAACTCCCCACGTACCTGGGTAGGGCAAAAGAAAAAGAAAAAACAGAGACAAAAGAATAGAGATGGGACCTGCACCAGTGGGAGAGAGCTGTGAAGGAGGAAAGGTTTCCACACGCTAGAAACCCCCTTCGCGGACAGAGACTGTGGGTGGTGGAGGGGGGAGATTCGGAGCCACGGAGGAGAGCACAGCAACAGGGGTGTGGAGGGCAAAGCAGAGAGGTTCCCGCACAGAGGATCAGTGCCAACCAGCACTCACCAGCCCGAGAGGCTTGTCTGCTCTCCCGCTGGGGCGGGCGGGGGCTGGGAGCTGAGGCTTAGGCTTTGGGTGGATCACAGGGAAAGGAATGGTGGCGTGAACACAGCCGGAAGGAGTTAGTGCACCACGGCTAGCCGGGAGGGAGTCCGGGGAAAAGTCTGGACCTGCCGAAGAGGCAAGCGACATTTTCTTCCCGCTTTCTTTCCTGGTGCACGAGGAGAGGGGATTAAGAGTGCTGCTTAAAGGAGCTCCAGAGACGGGTACGAGCAGCGGCTATCAGCACAGACCCCAGAGATGGGCATGAGACGCTAAGGCTGTTGCTGCCACCACCAAGAAGCCTGTGTGCGAGCACAGGTCACTATCCACACCTCTCCTCCCGAGAGCCTGTGCAGCCAGCCACTGCCAGGTTCCCGGGATCCAGGGACAACATGCCCGGAAGAATGCACAGCGCGCCTCAGGCTGGTGCAATGTCCCACCGGCCTCTGCCACCGCAGGCTCACCCTGCATCCGTACCCCTCCCTCCACCCGGCCTGAGTGAGCCAGAGCCCCCGACGCAGCTGCTCCTTTAACCCCGTGCTGTCTGAGCGAAGAACAGATGCCCTCCGGCGACCTACAAGCAGAGGCAGGGCCAAATCCAAAAGCTAAGCCCCGGGAGCTGTGCGAACAAAGAAGAGAAATGGAAATCTCTCCCAGCAGCCTCAGAATCAGTGGATTAAAGCTCCACAATCGACTTGATGTACCCTGCATCTGTGGAATACCTGAATAGACAACAAGTCATCCCAAATTCAGGAGGTGGGCTTTGAGAGTAAGATTTATTATTTTTTTCTCCTTTTCCTCTTTTGTGAGTGTGTACGTGTATGCTTCTGTGTGAGATTTTTGTCTGTATAGCTTTGCTTTCACCATTTGTCCTAGGGTTCTGTCCGTCCGTTTTTGTTTTTTTTTTAACTTTAAAAAAATTTTTAATAAGTATTTTTTATTTTAATTATTTTATCTTACTTTATTTTACTTTATCCTCTTTCTTTCTGCTTTTTCTCCCTTTTATTCTGAGCCATGTGGATGAAAGGCTCTTGGTGCTGATATTCTCATATCAAAAAAAGTAGTCTTTAAAATAAAGACTATTACAAGATACTAAGGACACTACATAATGATCAAGGGATCAATCCAAGAAGAACATATAACAGTTGTAAATATTTATGCACCCAATGTAGGAGCACCTCAGTACATAAGGTAAATGCTAACAGCCATAAAAGGGGAAATCGACAGTAATAAATCATGTAAGGGACTTTAACACGCCACTTTCACCAATGGACAGATCATCCAAAATGAAAGTAAATAAGGAAACACAAGCTTTAAATGATACATTAAACAAGATGAACTTTACTGATATTTATAGGACCTTCCATCCAAAAACAACAGAATACACTTTCTTCTCAAGTGCTCAAGGAATATTCTCCAGGATAGATCATATTTGGTTCACAAATCAAGCTTTCGTAAATTTAAGAAAATTGAAATCGTATCAAGTATCTTTTCTGACCACAGTGCTATTAGACAAGATATCAGTTACAGGAAAAAATCTGTAAAAAATACAAACACATGGAGGTTAAACAATACACTACTTAATAACCAAGAGATCAGTGAAGAAATCAAAAAATACCTAGAAACAAATGGCAATGAAAACACGACGACCCAAAACCTATGGGATTCAGCAAAAGCAGTTCTAAGAGGGAAGTTTATAACAATACAATCCTACCCCAAGAAAGAAGAAACATCATCTCAAATAAACAACCTAACCTTACAGCCAAAGAAATTATAGAAAGAAGCAAAAAACAACCCCAAAGTTAGCAGAAGTAAAGAAATCATAAAGATCAGATTAGAAATAAATAAAAAGGAAATGAAGGAAACGATAGCAAAGATCAATAAAACTAAAAGTTGGTTCTTTGAGAAGATAAACAAAATTGATAAACCATTAGCCAGACTCATCAAGGAAAAAAGGGAGAAGACTCAAATCAATAGAATTAGAAATGAAAAAGAAGAAGTAACAACTGACACTGCAGAAATACAAAGGATCATGAGAGATTACTACAAGCAACTTTATGCCAATAAAAAGGACAACCTGGAAGAAATGGACAAATTCTTAAAAAAGCACAACATTTTGAGACTGAACCAAGTAGAAATAGAAAATATAAACAGACCAATCACAAGCACTGAAATTGAAACTGATTAAAAATCTTCTAACAAACAAAAGTCCAGGACCAGATGGCTTCACAGGAAACTTCTATCAAACATTTAGAGAAGAGCTAACACTTATCCTTCTCAAACTCTTCCAAAATATAGCAGAGGGAGGAATACTCATAAAACTCATTCTATGTGGCCACCATCACCCTGAGACCAAAACCAGACAAAGATGCCACAAAGAAAGAAAACTACAGGGCAATCTCACTAATGAACATAGATGCAAAAATCCTCACAAAATACTAGCAAACAGAATCCAACAGCACATTAAAAAAGATCATACACCATGATCAAGTGAGATTTTTCCCAAGAATGCAAGGTTTCTTCAGTATATGCAAATCAATCAATATGATACACCATTTTAAAAAATTGAAGGAGAAAATCTATATAATCATCTCTATAGATGCAAAAAAAAATAAACCTTTTGACAAAATTCAACACCGATTTATGGTAAAAACCCTCCAGAAAGTAGGCATAGGGGGAACTTACCTCAACATAATAAAGGTCATATATGACAAACTCACAGCCAACATCGTTCTCAATGGTGAAAAACTGAAACCATTTCCTCTAAGACCAGGAACAAGACAAGGTTGTCCACTCTCACCACTCTTATTCAACTTAGTTTTGGAAGTTTTACCCACAGCAATCAGAAAAGAAAAAGAAATAAAAGGCATCCAAATCATAAAAGAGAAATAAAGCAGGCATTGTTTACAGATAACATGGTACTTTACATAGAGAAACCTAAAGAGGCTACCAGAAAACTACTAGAGCTAATCAATGAATTGGTAAAGTTGCAGGATACAAAATTAATGCACAGAAATTTCTTGCATTCCTATACACTAATGATGAAAAATCTGAAAGAGAAATTAAGGAAACCCTCCCATTTACCATTGCAACAAAAGAATACTATACCTAGGAATAAACCTACCTAAGGAGACAAAAGACCTGTATGCAGAAAATTATAAGACACTGATGAAAGAAAATAAAGATGATACAAACAGATGGAGAGATATACCATGTTCTTGGATTGGAAGAATCAACATTGTGAAAATGACTATCATACCCAAAGCAATCTACAGATTCAGTGCAATCCCTATCAAACTACCACTGGCATATTTCACAGAACTAGAACAAAAAATTTCACAATTTGCATTGAAACAGAAAAACCCCCGGATAGCCAAAGCAATCTTGAGAAAGAAAAATGGAGCTGGAGGAATCAGGCTCCCAGACTTCAGACGCTACACCAAAGCTACAGTAATCAAGACCATATTGTACTGGCACAAAAACAGAAGTATAGATCAATGGAACAGAATAGAAAGTGCAGAGATAAACCCACACCCATGTAGTCACCTTATTTTTGATAAAGTAGGAAAGAATATACAATGGAGAAAAGACAGCCTCTTCAATTTGTGGTGCTGGAAAAACTGGACAGCTACATGTAAAAGAATGAAATTAGAACACTCCCTAACGCCATACACAAAAATAAAACAAAAAACAAAAAATATAACTACCATACCACCCAGCAATCCCACTACTGGGCATATACCCTGAGAAAACCATAATTCAAAAAGAGTCATGTACCGGGGCTTCCCTGGTGGCGCAGATGTTGAGAGTCCGCCTCCCGATGCAGGGGACGTGGGGTCGTGTCCCGGTCCGGGAAGATCCCACATGCCACAGAGCAGCTGGGCCAAGGTGATTGGACCTAGATTCTGTCATAGAGAGTGAAGTAAGTCAGAAAGAGAAAAGCAAATACCATATGCTAACACATATATATGGAATCTTAAAAAAAAGGGTTCTGAAGAACTTAGGGGCAGGAGAGGAATAAAGATGCAGACATAGAAAATGGACTTGAGGACACAGGGAGGGGGAAGGGTAAGCTGGGATGAAGTGAGAGAGTGGCAGAGACTTATATATACTACCTAATGTAAAATAGATAGCTAGTGGGAAGCAGCCACATAACACAGGGAGATCATCTCGGTGCGTTGTGACCACCTGGAGGGGTGGGATAGGGAGTGTGGAGGGAGACACAAGAGGGAGAATATATGGTGATATATGTATATGTATAGCTTATTTACTTTGTTATAAAGCAGAAAATAATACACCATTGTAAAGCAGTAATACTCCAATAAAGATGTATAGGAAAATATAAAGAAGAAAATGTCTTTTCTTATTTGAAAAAAAAAAATAAGATAAATAATTAATGATCCTATTAAAGTAATATGGTTTTAATTCTGGTTTGAGTTGCTAAGAACTAAGGATAACATAAAAATCAATAGAACTTTAAAGAACTATGATTCCCACAAACCATAATCTGAAATAAACACTGTATGTCTCAGGAAATCTAAGGAAATGTCCCTTAAAATTCTAATGCCAACTTGCAGTGCCAAGCAAATGCCAGCAGTTTCAGACACATAAGAAGGGAAAAACTAGAAGTCTGTAAAACTCAGAAAAATGTATTGTCTTATCAGCAAACTATTTTAATTTGTGTTTGTTATCTGTATGAACTAAAATGTATGATCCTTCTTCCAAAAGGAAGCAAACAATGACAACAAATTGTTCAGTTTTAGTCTTTGTAAAACCAAAAGTACATAGGAAAAGTTACAGTAGGATTTTATCCAGGATTTTAAAGAAAGTATGTTAAAGTAAACTACAGGAATTCTCAATGCCACGATGAAGTAGCCTCTCCTGTCCATTGAAATGTCCCATCCTCTTACCCACAAATTTTGGTATTTGACACAGTTCTAAATCATTTCTCTCTATAAGATGTAAGAAATCACATTCTTTCATTCCTGTCTAATATAATGGATAAGAAAGCACAGATACAAAACAAAGTTATGGGGTGTGTTTGTTGCTGACATCCAAGGCGACAAATCTAATTAAGGAAAGGTGGCCACAGTGGTTTCTAGGCAGTGACCAAACTCACCATCATGTATCTGGTGACATCACCATTTCAAGACAATGGTCTATTTTATATCAAGCTCCTCACAAGTGACTATGATTATTTGGAATCTAGAGACTCCAAAGAAGAGCTCTGGAAAGAGCTGTGGATACTATCAATTTCCTAACTCAATGGGCTAGAGTCTGGAACAGGGCCCTATAAGGACTAGAAACACTAACCAGGAGCCCAAGGCAGAAAGTCAGGTATACCAACAGAAGCAACAAGAGGGTGTATGGGTTTTCTGCACCTGGGGCACTCACACTGGCCCATGATTCAGTGTGACTACACCAAGTACTGAAGCGACCAGCTATAGACCACACAGTGTGGAAAGTATGGGCTTCTCCTGTACTAAACAGAATAAACCTGCAGATGCCAGGGGTCAGCTGAACTGGAGAGGAAAGGCAGGATCTAGATTTTTTGTCTAATAGGTAAATTGATTTGTATTTATCATATTTTAGTTCATTATTAAAATGGGCCTTAGCCTTTTAGAAAGCCACTTGCTAAGCCATTCACCCAACTTACTAAAATCAAATGAAGAAGAGTGACATCACCACTGAGTTCTGGCCATACAACCATTAAAAAATAATAAGAAACATTAGACTGAAAAACAAAAAGGTAAGGTTTTATTTTTTTTGCAAAGCTGTCTTGTTTCCAGAATAAGGTTTATTTCAGGAAAAGGATTATTCCAGAGTCTTCAATGAATAAAAAGTTTGGCTATTCCAAAAGAGAATAGTTCTTAACAGATACTTGTGGAACTCATATTAAAACAAGCCCAGCAATAAAAACTTACTTTTGAAAGTTTTTCTTTAAATATTACAACATGTAGGAACCCTAAATATATTCCAGTTCAATCATTCATTTTGCTTATGAGAAAACTGAAGTTCAAAGAGTGTCTTTCTATTATTTTATTTGTCAAATAAATATAATTATACCATGATTATTAAATTTTTTAGAAGACTGAAAATATTACAAAAACTTTAAAGCACTGTACAAATATAAGGTATATTATTATTACTATCTATAATTAGAAATAAACATATAAATAGCTTGAGGGTGGTCAAATTGAAAAAGCACATGAAAAAGTATTTAAGAGATTTCCACTTCCAGCAAAGATAGAATTGTAGGGGCCGATTTATCCTCCGACCTGAAACAACCAAAAACAGAAAAATATGCGAAACAACAGTTTTTTAAGACCTGGCTATCAGACAATGAGAGATGAGAAATGAAGACAGCTGTCCCAGCTTACTGCCTTGAAAGATTGTTCTAGATCACATCACAGTGAGCTGGAACATAGCAGAAACCAGCAGACTTCCTGAGTTGAGGACACAGAGATGAAAGTCTGAGAAGAGCAAAGCAGCTATTCCACACAGCAAAGTATGGGATGAAACTAACAGCAAATTAGATGTTACCGATGCAAAAATTAGTGAAGTTAAAGCCATACCGATAGAACCAACATGAAACACAGAGCAAAGAATCCAACAAAAATTTGAAATGAACAGAGCATCAGTGAGCTGAGGGAAATCTTCAAGGGGCCTCGTACTTGTGAAATTGGAGACCCAGAAGTAAAAGAGCATAAGAGGAGGATAGAAAAAATTATTTAAAGAGTGAATGGCCAAGTTTTTTCCAAATTTGATAAAATCTATAAACCAGCAGATCCAAAGAAAAAATAAAACTAAACAAACCTCAAGCACAAGAAAATAAATAAATAAATAACTACACCAAGACATATCATAATCACATTGCTCAAAACCAGTGATATTCAAAAAATTTTTGAAAAGCAACCAGAGAAAAAAAAATACTGCATTCGGAGGAACCAAAATAAAATTAGTATCAGATTTCTCTTCAGAGGGGAGAAAAGTGAGGAGAAACATCTTCACAGTACTGAACAAAAAAAATGTCAACCTACACTTTCGTACCTATCAAAAATATCTTTCAAAGACGATGACTAAATAAAGATGTGTTCAGAGATACAAAAGTGAAGTAATTCATCACCAGCAGACCCACACTAAAAGAAATGCTCTTGAGGTAGATCGAAAATGATACCAAATGGATATATGGATTTACACAGAGGAATGAAGAGCACAAGAAGTATAACTATAAGGATAAGTATATCCTTTGAAAATATCTTCTAAAAGCAAAAATCAAAAAAGGCATTTTAAGATAAACAAAAGCTGAAAGAATTTGTTAACACTAAATCTGCACTAAAAGAAATGTCAAAGGCTGTACTTCAATCTGCAGGGGGAAAATATGATATAAGACAGATATTTAAATCTGCAAGAATTGAAGGCCACTGGGTATGGTTAAAAAAAAAAAAAAGGAGAAAATATGAAAGACTTTTTCATTGTTGTTCTTGTAACTTCCTTAAAAGACCACTGGCTATTTAAAGCAAAAATAATAGCATTCAAAGGGGAATTTTTTACTTTAAAAGTAAAAGGTACCACAAAATAGCACAAAGGATAGCACAATTATACTACTTCAAGGTTATTGCTAGGAGAAGTGGTAAGTGTTAACTAGGAACTGTGACATGTGAAGTAGTACAACATTGATTCTAAATAGACTTAGATAAGTTTTAGGCCTAGAGCAACTACTAAAAATTACTAAAAACAAGCACTGCTAAGAAGCCAAGAGAGGACATAAAATAGATACTTTAAAATATTTGGTTAATTCACTATTAAGAAAATAGTAAGAGAAGCCATGGACTGGAAGCACATGTTTCTAATACATATGTATTTTTTTAAAAGGGTATAAATATTAATATAAAGAACTCTTACAACTTAGTGATAATCAGACAAACAATTCAAAAAAGAAATGGGTAAAGTATTTGAACAGGCAAAAGAAGCAATACAAATGACCAACAAGCACATGAAAAGGTGCTCAAGATCACGAGTTATCAGGAAAAAAAAAAAGGCAGTGGTTAACTATCTAAGATTATGGATAGGTTAAGTAGCTTGAACGTGGTGATTATTTTATAATATATATGTTTATCAAATTGTACACTTTAAACATACATGTCTTAATCGTCAACTATATTTCAATTTTTTTTTTGCTGTACGCGGGCCTCTCACTGTTGTGGCCTCTCCCGTTGCGGAGCACAGGCTCCGGACGCACAGGCTCAGCGGCCATGGCTCACGGGCCCAGCCGCTCTGCGGCATGTGGGATCCTCCCAGACCGGGGCACGACCCCGTTCCCCTGCATCGGCAGGCAGACTCTCAACGACTACGCCACCAGGGAAGCCCAATATATCTCAGATTTTTTAAATCACAATGATATACCACTTCAAACCATTCATATACCTAATATGTGACCCCAAAATTCTGCTCCTAGGTACTTAAAAGAAAAGAAAATATATATTCACAGGAACACTTGCATGTGAATGATGATAGCTTTATTCATAATAATTAAAAACTACAAATAACCCACATATACATTAATGAGAGAATGGATAAGCCAATTGTGGTATATTCATTTAATAAAATACTGTTCAGCAATAAAAAAAAAAGAAAAACTGAAATGTGCAGCAACAAGAATCAATCTCAGCAACATTATACTGAATAAAAGAAGCACAAAAGAGCACATATTTTGTGATATCATTTATGTGAGATTCTAAAACAGGCAAAATTAATTACAATGATAGACATTTGAGCAGCAGTTGTTTGGAGCTGAGGGTGCTGGTTACTGACTGCAAATAAGCACAAAGGAAATTACTGGGGTTGTGGAAATATTACACAGCTTGATAAAGACGGCAGTTACACAAATGGTTAGATTTGTCAAACCTCATTGAACTGTACACTTAAAACATATGCATTTTATAGCATGTAAATTATACTTTGATAAAGTTGATTTTAAAGTAAAAATGTGCCCTGAACCAGATATTTATAGTAACAATTCTTATCCATGCTCCAACAATAACTGCATCATTTTAGCCTCCTCAAGTTTCAGTGTCCTGATGTATAAAATGAAGCATCAGTGATTTGTCCCTTCCATCTGGACAGTTTTGAACAGTTTCAAATGCTAAAATCAATCTAAGTATAGTCCATAAACTTCCTGTACCTAGAAGTTATCTGTGTACCCAGACATACATACACACACACGCACGCACATACACACAGAGTATAAGAAGCTGCCTTTTTATCTGACATGCTAACTTAATGGTATTTACATTTTAAAATACAAAAAAAAGTTTTTATTTCGTAGTTTCAAGGCTGCCATAATGTTAAGTGATCTTCACAACTACTGTGAGTTAAGAATTGCTTATTGTTACTGTGTTATTATTAATAAGACCAATTTGGGTTCCTCTAGTATCCTTATGAGTCCAAATGAGATCATACTTTCTGCAGAACAGTGTTCTTTTTTGAATTTATTTTATTGAAGTATAGTTGATTTACAATGTTGTGTTAATCTCTGCTGTACAGCAAGGTGATTCAGTTATACATATACATTCTTTTTTATATTCTTTTCCATTATGGTTTACCACAGGATATTGAATATAGTTCCCCTGTGCTCTACAGTAGGGCCTTGTTGTTTATCCATTCTCTATATAACAGTTTGCATCTACCAAACCCAAACTCCCAATCCATCCCTCTCCCACTCCCTTCTCCTTTGGCAACCACAAATCTGTTCTTTATGTCTGTGAGTCTGTTGCTGTTTCATAGATAAGTTCATTTGTGTCATATTTTAGATTCCACAAATAAGTGATATCTTGTGGCATCTGTCTTTCTTTTCCTGACTTACTTCACTAATCTCTAGGTGCATCCATGTTGTGCAAATGGCATTATTTCATTATTTTTTATGGCTGAGTACGATTCCATTGTATATACGTACCACATCTTCTTTATCCATTCATCTGTCAATGGACATTTAGGTTGTTTCCATGTCTTGGCTAGAACAATCTTCTTGAACAGTCCTGCTGCTTAGAATAAGCGAGCACCACATGTTGCCATTGACTTTTCAGAATCACAAGAAATATTTAGCACACTTCACCCTGGTACTTTGGTGTTACATGTGTTCACCACCATCACTAGTCTACTGAGGACACAATTCATAAGACACCAGAGTGAAATGAATCCTAGAACATTAAAGCGGTGATGCCCGAACTTGCTTGTTTATAAGAATCACTTGCCCCATCCCACAACAGACCTAGTGAATGGAAATCGCTGGAAATAAGGACTGGGATCTATATATTTAAGCAAAACCCTCCGTCACCCAACCCCCCACACAGGAACTGTAAAGATCAGGCAAGCGCAGGAAACAGTGGCTTATCGTGAGAAGCCACAGAATTTACTTGAGTCTCAGCGGTTCACTTCCCAGAATATTTGACAAATTTAGTGGGCTCAGATTTGGATTGTCTATTTCTCTCAAGCCTCACTGGTAATTAGAGAAGAGGAGATGGGTGGTAAATTATAACTAGATAGCCAGATTCTGAGGCCAAGGGTGAAGTTACCATGGTGTTGTTTTGTGTTACACATAAGTGTACCTGGGGCCATTTTTATCAAGCTGTCACCTCCACATTGAGCAGATATTCCAACCTGGACCCTGAAAATCAAAATCAATCATGGTGAGACAGGCCTGGGACCTGGAACCCTTTGCTGCAGTGCTGCAATGCTTGTACCTGGACACACCTCTCTTCAAGCAACAAAATACAAAGAAACTATATAGGACTAAAAATAACTGTGTGCATGTGTAGTTGGGGCAAATTCTGGACCAAAAGATACAAAAAACTTAAAAAAAAAAAAAAAGCAACAAAAAAAAAGCAACTAATAAAAACCCTGTCACTTCTGAAGAGCCAGGAGCAAAAAAAATGGTGTTGGGAGCAAAAGCAGTGTACTGAGCATGGCCCCTGCACTCAACACCACCTAAGGGGTCGGCAAAACACGTAAGCCACCCCTCTGGCCTGACCCCTGGACACACCCCTACCCTCACCCCATATAAGGAACAAACTTGCCCCTCCTCAGCCAGCCAGTGAGCAAGGGAACCTGTTACTTGTTTTCACTCCCTCCTGCAGCCAGTGCAGGAGCCCCTGTAAAGCCTTATCTGAATTTCTTGTCTGGCCTCTAGTCAATTTCTATTGATTTGGGAAGGCCAAGAACCCTGGTTGGTATCAATGGCATTTCTCACTCAAAATATCCAGAATGTGAGTTTCCAAAGCAAGGGTCCTAATGTGCTGGCAGATGTTGGATGTGTATCTGATAGCCAAATGCTAGAGCTCTGCAGAGCAGCTACTGCAGGCTGAGTGACAGGTCCAGAAGATGGCTCATTTAAAACATGCTTAAAGGCTTAAAGACAAGACGCAAATGTAATAACGGTAGCTGTCATCTCTAATTTAAGAGGCAGGCAGTAACCTCATTTTACAGCCCTCCTGTCATTAGATGGTTGTTTATCTTTTCACAAATCAATGACCTAGCAGCATCCAGGTTTCCTCAGAGGTCTGGAAGGCATATTAGTGAGCAGGTAAACCAAATCAGGGAGGGTCAAACTTAGTCCACTAGTCCAGTGAGAATCAGTACAGCTTAGTCTCCCCCAAATCACCTGTAATCAGTTTCCTATGTCAGTTTACCAGTGAATAAGGAAACAGGAAGTCACTAGAAAGTATTAAGTCTCTCCAAAGAAAATATATGTGCCATTCTGACCAGTGTCAGTGGGGTTGGAGTGCAGAAGGAAATTTGAATACTCTGAAACTGACATAGGAAAAATTTGACCACAATCCAAGCTCTCCCTTTTCCTGGTTTACAGATGGACTGTTTCAGAGGGGCCAGCTGGTCCAGTCCTGGGAAAACTTCAAAAACATCATACCAGGAAATGTAGACAATATCCAAAATATTATCTGTGGAATCAGCTGAGGCATTTTTATTATAAAAGTTCTGGAAATTCTTCAGTAAATGTGTTAGTGACATTTTTTAAAATATCTAAACCTGTTGAATTTTTCCTACTTCTGTAATTGTTGGTTAGTCAGAATTCTCTAATTCAATAATTTCCAAGCCTAACTGATTGCCAGATCTTTTTAAAAATATATATTCCAAGTCCCACCTTAATTCTGTGGTCTGGGATGAGATCCAGGAATATGTGTAATAAAAATCTTCTAACCTGACAAAATTATAACTGGCATTCGATTTGTTCAGTGCAAAAGTTGCAGAAATCAAGGAATCAGAAAAGATATGGCAGGTGGACAGCTTTAAGGTACAACAGTTTAAAATGAAACTAAAATATATAAACATATCCATTTGCTACACCTGTGGAGTAAAGAATTTTTTTCTCCTATAGGCCTCCTGAATGTAGAGTAAAACCATCTTTCTTGCACATTTCACACCCACAAGACAGGGTGTACACTTTCTGGTTTTAGTTTCTTTAAAATAGAACAAGGACTTAAAGACATTTGGAAAGAAATCTGAACATACGCCTTTAGATAGTTACAATATTTTCCATCACAATTTCCTTGTCCACATACAATAATAAACATTGTCACTCTCTCCTCAGTCATATTTTATCAGTTTACATTATTGACACTATCATTAGTAGGATTAGGAACTAACAACACAGCTCTGGAAAGCACATACATCAAATGGCATGTGCGGAAGAGCTTTGGAATATTCGAGAATGGGCTACAAGCTGAGAGCAGTCAGCTTGCTGTGGTCAGTAGCCAGGATGTTTTACTGAAGTAAATGAGAAAGATTTTTAAACCAGAGAGTGAGGTGAGTAAAAACTCATTAACTGAATCTCTACAGTATTTCTTATGAGCTCTACACACAGGTGATTAGGACAATTATCTGAGATTGGGAAATCTCACCCTGAACCAGAGCTTCTCAAACTTGAATGTGCATCCAAATCCCCTGAGAGTCTTGCTAAAATGCAGATTCTGGTTCTGTATGTCTGGGCTGGAGCCCAAGAATCTGAATTTCTAACAAGATCCTAGCTTGTTGGCAATCTGAGGGAGATGCTTTAAACGAGATTTTTATTATGTCACATGAAGTTTTTGATGAATAGCAAAAAAAAAAGAGAGAGAGAGAGAGTCAGTATGGCAGCAAAATTGTAGTTGAAAGTGGATATTCTTACACTCTAATTTTTTAAATCTTGTTAATAATATTAAATAACTTATCTTAAACAGAAGAGCTTATGAACCAATCATTCTCAATATCATGATTTTTTCCCCAACTATTGTGGGGACTAAAGTTTCTGTTTAACAGAAAGAACTTTTAGGGAGCAGTAGCAAAATGAGTTTTCATTTTCTGTTGATGTCCACATTAACAATTCTCTTCTTTTGTCCTCGCAGTGAAATAGAAATTCAACTCTTTGCTCTTGTAAGTTTTGGCTTACAGGCAAGGAAATTCTATTTATATAAAACTTCACCAGGATACCTTCTTCTAACTGTCTTCCAATACTTGCTGTACAGTTTGGGTTTAGCCAGTGAGAGTAGCTAACACAAAGCCAAAATCAGTGATTTCTTGGCAGTAAATATCTCCTTGATGAATCACCTTAGGAAAGAAAGCAGTGGAATTTAACAGTAGGATGAGGAAAGAAAGTAGAAGCAGGTTTGCTCTTACTGCAAGTGGCTTATTTCAACTGTCAATACCTCACAAAAGAAATTTTTAATCAGAGTCCCATTTCCTCCCTCTGTATGGCTCCTATCATGATTGACACTTGATTGGACATATTTTTGGCAATCCATGGCGTGACTCTAACACCAGCAAGCATGCTCTAATCACGATATGTTCACACGTTGGACAGGATATGGGGACTGGTATCTCTACAGAAGGAGCATTTGCTTCATGTGGCCTGAAGGGAAGCAAGTCTGAACCCACATGCAGGGAGGGAGAGGCTGGTCTCTATAGAGTTTAGGAACGCAGCTCTTCATCATCAGTAAGCCTTCTGGCAGCCTGTGTGGTAACCATGCAGAGCAGGTGAGCATAGCTGGGCTCTCATTACGAGCCAGAACACTCAATGCCTCATCTGTAAAGGACATCATTTACTACTGACAATTCACATCCAAGACTTTAAACTTCTACTTAGATGAAAAGTGTTACTCTAGTGTACACAGAGCAATTCCCTTCAAAATCATGGCAAGCATTTTAGGGAATAAAAGAGATGTAATAATAAGTCTACAAGGACTGTTATTGGTTAAGCGCAGCATGACAGTCATGTCCACATTCTCATGCATTCTAAAAATATCCATACATGAGAACTTTGAGGTTTTTTATGTTGAGAGATGAAGATGCTACTTGCAATGGACACTGCTACTTCAGCAGCGGCCCAGCTTTTAAAATTCTACTTCACTATAATTTGTAATAAAGGTTTCTCTGTGATCTCTTAACTGTGCAATTATCAAAACACAGTTCTAATCTCTTAGAGGCCAGAGATCCCCTTGAAAATTAATGGCATCTGTGGGCCATTTTTCCCAGGACACAAAAATAACCTGCATACAACTTTCAGGTGTTCATAAGATGCCCTCAAGATTTTTTTCCTGTACATGGCTACCAGGTTACTAATTCCTATTCTAATATAATATAGATATTCTCTGAGCCTTTTCAAAGAAAGCGATGCATATACTAAACCCTGTAAGCTCTGGGTAAGAAGTCCAGCAACTTCTATTTCACTCAAAAATCTGTCGGCTGTCAGCCCCCCACTCCAGGAAAACATTGGGGAGGTAACAGGAATCACCTACTGTGAAGTTCTGATAGCCACCGGCTTCCTGTGCTGGGTCCAATGGCCCAGGCTTCAGTTATCCAAGACTGTTCATTTGGTGCCAACAACAACCGGTTTAATTGTTCAATGTCTCCAAGTTCGGGAACTCCTTCTCAACCACTACCTGTGGCGTCATTGCCATTCTGAATCATGCAAATGAGGATGTCACATCCTCTGACTCAGAAGGCTTTATTTCATTGAAAATTATTTTAAGAACTTCAAGCAGAGAATTGGTCTTTGCTTAGATGTGATTTCCAAAAGACATCACTTTGTCTTTTGTCACAGGGATCCACCTGATGTGGAGAGAGACTGGGAAGTGTGCAGGGGGAGATTCTGTGGATCAGAGCTTGGAACCACAAACAATTGCCAGCAGAAGAATGCACCTCTGCTGAAAGGCTGTGATCCACAGTCCTTGCCAAATTTGGTGCAGCAGCTAATAGTACATTTCCGTGTGTGTACTTTTCTCCCTATTTTCCCCAAGGAAAGGGCGAGTCAGGATATGCACACATAGCACGCAGGACTGAAATAGCCTTGATTAAAGTAGTTCAGTGGCTATTCAGTGAAGTTACTTGGCTTTGTCCATTTCGAGCACCAAAATCTATTCTGCACTGGACAGGCAGTGTCTCCCTAGGCCAACAATCTTTGTACTCTTGTACTGTGTACTGAAACCCTAGGCAGTAAACATAGTGATTATGAAAAAAAAGACATTCAAAATAAGATTTGAGTCCCAATGGGCTAGCTGTGTGAATTTAGGCAATATACTGAGACTCTCTGAACCTCAATTTGCCCAGTGACAAAATGGGGTGGTAACGGCACTTATCACAAAATTGTTGTGAGGATTAAATGAATTAACATAGTGCAAGTAAAGTTCCTAGGTCAGTGTGTCACATGTATTAAGTACTATGTGATGCTTAGCTGTTATTATTACATGTTATCTGTGAATCATCTCTTTAACTCAGAATTAAGCCAGAAGAAACATGCGTTGGTTTTAGTTTACAGAACAAAAGACAATATAGCATAGACTTTGGAGTCTGGTAGCTCATCATACTGGAAAATACTGTAGCAGTTCCAAGTCATTCAAGTTCAAAAATTGTCTCTTACCTGAGTGACCTTGAGCTCAGTGTCCTCAACTATTAAGTAATACTAACAGATGCTTCCTACTGGGATTTTATTGGCACTTAAGTCAAGCAAAGCAGATAAAGCACTTAGCCCACAAGGAGTAAGTGTGCATTTAATGTTGACCATCATTATTACTAAAAAGTAACATAAGCATAAATGTATACAAACTATAGAATATAGGCAGTAGACACCCATGCATTTTAAAACTATTGATATTACACTGACTCTGTGCCAGGTATGGTTCTTCACACTTTATTTTAAAAGAAATCTCTTGCTTAGTCCTCCTAACAACTCCAGGAAGCAAGTACTATTATTTCACCTTATTTTAAATATGAGGAAACAGAAGCCATGCCATTGCCAAGTTGCAGACTCAAAATTCAATACTAGGTTCCCAAGACAATGCTCTTCCAGAGCCATCCAGTAGAACTCTCCACAATAAAGGAGCTGGTCTGTCTGTGCTGTCCAGTACTGGTATCACTGAGCCCATGTGGCAATTGAGGCCTTGATGTGGTGAATGTGCCTGAGGAAAAGAAGTTTTATTTTATGTAATTTAAATTAATTTAAATTAATGTTAAATAGCCACCTGTGACTAGTGGCTACCATACTGGAGAGCACAGCCTAGACCACCATGTTGCATTACTTTACTAAAGGGTTAATTCCACTAAAGAAGCTAGTGGAGACCCTTATCCACACTGTTTTCTTTCTACACCTGTGTACACTGGTTTCAGTTCCTTGACTCAGAAGCTTTATTAAATATCTTCTTTTTAAAAAACTGGACTTTTCTGATAACACTAATTATCCTCAGTAAATGGAGACACTGCCTCCAAAACACCCACTAATAATGGCTCATTGTTTACCTTTTTACCACTTGCTCTGAGAATGACTTCTTGTTGTGCTTGCTCAATGCCAGACACTAATCTTCAGCTACTCTGAGGACAGTTTTCTGCATGTGCCCATCGCCTGTTCTCTAGGTAGGGTAGGAGTTCTATTTTGCTCTCTTTTGCAGAACTAGCAACTTCCTGATTGGTGTCTGAACTGAAAATGGAGAGCTGATGGACAGGAACAGACATCATGACTTTCTATGTAACACCACGAAATGTGGATTTCCTTTGATCCTCCAAATTATGCTCTTGCTTTTGCTTCTATATCATAAAATCGGCTTCCCGGAACATGCCTGTCTGATTGCAAATGACCAGTCCTCACCTCCTCAACCTACATCTCTTTATCCCCACTGCTGTGATTTAGCCAAGTGTGACCTGTCCAAGTTCAGAGAGACTCAGAAAAAAATCAAAAGGAGGAGCACATTTTTCCCCTGAGTTAAATTTATATTGCAATGGAGAAAAAAATTCATTTGAATAATAATCTATGCATCTTGCTGCCCAGTCTTATTTTGGCTTCATCGTTTTATTCAATTATCTGTGCTCTATCCAAACAAGCACTGTTCCATTTATAAGTTGGACTAAGAGTATGAATCTGTCACTTTTACCGAAATCCCTAGTATAGCACCACTCATAATTAGCATTTTCAAAACTGCATTTCCAAAAATCACTACTGGGATCACACATGACACAAACTTGAAATCCTAAACAAACTTTTCAAATATCGTATTAATGGTTATCCAGTGATTTCTCAAACAGAAGTCAGTGGCATCTCCAGGTAGTTCAGCCTGCGTTGCTGTGCTCAGAATCAACAGAGAAGTTCATGAGCAAATCTCCTGCTAAGTCATTTCCTCTCTTTGTTTTCAGATTGGATATCCAAGCAGAATATTCATATCTTGTTCTTAACACACTGACTCAGCCTTGCTACAGTTCTGTGGGCAAAGTGGGTATGTGTATTGTGGGTTTATCTTACTTAATTTTTAATGATATCAGGGTGGTGATTTTGAGAGCTTTTCATTACTCTTGTTTTCTCTGGATTCTCTCTTCTCTCCCACCTACATTCCTATTGATGTGTTCATAGGTTATCATTTGCGTGATTTTTGAGATACAATGAATCAGAGGGATTAACAGATCATTGTGATACACAAATTGTTTTCATAGATATAATAGAGGGCACTTGGGCTAGCACTTATCAGAAAGAAAAATAAATAAAATTAAAGGAAAGTTTTTAAAAAACAAAAAATGAAGCTCACTGTGGAGCTCTCAAGATACCCGAGAACCCCATCATCAGTGTAATACTTGTCATCTGGCTGCCACCAAGCTCCTTTCATGCACACAAATGCCTCTCTCCTCTGCTTGAGGTTAGCAAAGACTTTCAGTCAAAACTTGCATTTGTAACTCATAAATGTCAAAAGCTGATGAACGTTCCTGCTCGGTGGGTTTGTATGGGTAGGTAGAGGTGAACTTTAAAACACTGTAGAATTTGTCTGGGAAGCTAAACTAGGTAAACTCATCTAATGTGAGTTCAAAATTATGAAAAAGAAAGATACCAGTGTTACCCTCAAGTGTTTTAGTTTGAAGCATTTTAATGTAAGCATTATTGTTTATAATTACTGTTAGTGGAAAAAAAATCCTCTGTGCTCTTGATCTAATTTGGTTTGTATCAGTACCCTCCATATCAATCCGAAAGCAACTCCTTGGTAGGAGAGAAATAGAATTCAGAGACAGAAATTAATTGATTAAAAAACATGGATTTTTGTTATTGATCTCTAAGAAACAGTAAAAAGTAGCCACAAGTTTTGAGTGCTATTTTCTGCCATGTTTTATTTATTTTGATATTCCTGAAATCTAGAACATGTGTTCATTCAACAGGCAGGCAACCTGATAGGTAGTGGGAATACAAGAAAAAAATAGCTATAAACCTTGCCCTCAAGAAGCTCACAGTCTACTTATGAGGTGTAAACATACTTTTTTAAAGTCTTAAGTGCAATGATAGGGATAGAATCAGAGAACACAGAGAGACATCTGACCCATCAGGCTTCTTGGAGGAAGTGGAATCTGATCTGTGATTGGAAGGCTACATAGAAAGTAACAGTGTGGAAAAGAGGTGGAGGGAGAGCACAGGGAAGTGAAGGAGGAGCATGGTGCACAAGGAGAATGAAAGCATTTCCACGTTTCTGTAGAGGAAACTATAAAGTAGAAATACGCCTGAGAGGTCAGAAGAGGGGGCCAGATCTTGAGGGCCCTGTTTACAGTAGGTGATAGAAAACATTTTAGGATTCTAAGGAAAGGAAAAGAAATGTCAAATTTGTTTAATTTTATTTTTTGTCAAATTCTTTTTCTGCATCTATTAAGGTGATCAGGTGGCTATTCGCCTTTATTCTGTTAATGTGGTGCATTGCATTTATTAATTTGCATATGTTGAGCCATCCTTGCATCCCAGGGATAAATCCCACTTGTTCATGGTGTAAGATCTTCTACAGGCAATTCTGGCTTCATAAAATGAGTGTGGGAAGTGTTTCCTTCTCTTCAATTTTTTGGAAGCATCTGATAAGAATTGGTGTTAAGTCTTTTAAAATATTTGTTAGAATTTACCAGTGAAGCCACACAGTCCTGAGCTTTTCTTTGTTGAGATGTAATTGATTACTGATTCAACCTCCTTACTATTTACAGATCTGTACAGAGTTTCAATTTCTTCATGATTTTAATAATGTATCAGTTAGCTTGTGATGCACAACCAACAACCCCAAAACCTAGTTATTTAAAAGAATGACTATTTGGTTCATGATCCTGAGGGCAGTTCTTCTGGCCAAGCCAGCTCATCTGATTCTACTTGGCTCTCCCATGTCTGTGAGTTAGCTGGCAAGTTGACTGGAAGCTAGATGATCTAGGATAGTATCACTCACATGATGGATGGAAACTATCCACACATTCCTTGGTTTTCCTCCATGTGGATTCACATCCACCAGCGTACTAGCTTGGGCTCATTCACAAAGTGATCTTAGGTTTCCCAGATCAGCAAGAACAAAAGTTACCAGGCCATTTGAGTCTGAAGCACACAGTGTGGAAAATGACATGACTATTTCTAAGTCTTTCAGGTATCTAGGAAAGGAATTGTTCATGAAATGATTCATAGGTTTGAGAAAGGGTTGAATAAGCATGTAGACCCTGGAAACCATTGGAATCAAGCTAAAGTGGAATCAAGGGCTGTCACCATCCAATGGAAACATATTCACTCTAAATTTAGTTCATGTATCTCAGGATCCATGATTTTGTAGAAATCTAGCTGCCTGGAATGTCTTCTCCCATCACCACAACTACCAAGCACTTCTGGGAGTCCCTAGCAGGTGTCTCATGAGGGCTCAAAAACAAATCCAATCAGCTAGAACTCACTTGGTATTCATTGGATATTTCTATTTTACCTGTCCCAGCTGCCTCTGGTTTAAGTAACATGCTAGCCTCTAACATCCCTGCCTTTTATTCTGGGTACATCCATTTATGATTAACATTTCAGCTTCTACCTGATATCTCCACTGAAGATTATAGCTTCTACCAAGGCCAATCACAATGCCAAATATATATGGCGTTCTGACATAGAGTTAGGGAGGATATATCTCCATTTCTTTGATATGCTCAGGCGGATACTAAAGGATTTATACACTACCTCCAAATATTGTACATTTTATTGAAAATATTTGTAACACAATGTACTATTAAGAAAAACTGACTTGTTTGCACTATAAAGAAGAAAAACTGGGGGTGGAGTCAAGATGGCAAACTAGGAGGACGGGAAATTCACGTCTCCGCACAACTAGGGCACCTACCAGCACTGGTGGGGGACCACAGACACCTAAGGGGACAGGACCCCCCAGCACCTGGGTAGTATGTGGGCATGGGGAGAGTGAAAGGGGAGGAGAAGGGATCCCACACCCGAAGGGGGAAATTAGGGGACCACTGGGAGGGCAGAGGATCAAAAGGGAGCATGGCCAGGTTTCCCCTGCCCACTTGAGCCCACAGGAGGCTGCTGAGATCCTGGGCTTGATCCTCTGCCCACCGAGGCCCCCTCCAGCCAAGTGGGTCCTGAGGGAGGGGGAGGGAGGGAAGGGGGATCAAAAGTAAAGGCCAGATCTCTGGGACTGGCAACCCTGAGGGATGGCTGGGAGAGGGGAGGGGTTCCTACACCCAGCAGGACCCACCCATGGTTAGGGGTTCAGCGGGGGGATAGGGAAGACACTGGGAGAGACCCTGGAGGGGGGCCCAGAGGAATGGAAGGGAATGTGGCCAGCACTTTCCCTGTCTAATTAGGCACCAGGGAGCATGTTGGGCTCCTGGGCCTAATCCTCTGCCCTCAGAGCCACCCTTCTGCCATGCAGAGCCCAAGCACCGACCCTACACCCACACCCAGGGCACTACCTCTACACTCAGAGACCCCCTCCAAAGTTCTGGGCCTAAATCCCACCCACACACCCTCACCCAGGGCCTTACCTCCAAACTCTGGAACTCCACACTCCAGAGGCTGCCCTTTGAATGTGCTGCCTCTCTGCTTCTGCGCAGGTCCTAAGCAGAGGCCCAGACCTATGCTTGACTGTCACGCCACCTAGGCCTCACCCCCAAGGCATTTTCTGGTTGTTTGGGTTCTGAGCCTAGGCACCACCCCACCCTAAACCCTGCCCCTGCCTAAGTTCCACCCCCGCCTAAATTCTGCCCCACATAGCCAAGGCTTATTTTTTTTTCCTCTTTTAGATTGTGGTTCTGTTTTACTTTGTTGTTGATTCATTTATATTTTTATTTTTTCTATTAAATCATTTATTTTCCTAATTTTATTTTATTTTTCATACTTTGTTATTGTTCTGCTCCTTTTCTCTTGTTGCCTTACTTTTTTTTCTGTTGTAGTTTTGTTTTACCTTCTTGCAGTTGTTTCAATTATATTTTTATTTTTCCTAATATATTTTTCATCTTTCTAATTTTATATTGTTTTTTATTCTTTGTTATTATACTGCTCCTTTTTTTTTCTTTTTTCCTTTTTACCACACAATGCAGCTTGCAGGATCGTGGTTCCCAAGCCACAGGTCAGGCCCAAACTTCTGTGGTGGGAGCTCCAAGTTCAAACCAGTGGATTAATAGAGAACCTCAGAATCCAGGGAATATTAATCAGAGTGAGGGCACCCAGAGGTCCTTGTCTTGGCACCAAGACCCAGCTCTATACAAATGCCTGCAAACTCCAGTGCTGGATGCCTCAAGCCAAAGAACCAGTAAGACAGGAATACAGCCCCACACATCAAAAAAAAAAAAAGAAAGAAAGAAATGATAAAAAAATATGTTATAGATGAAGGAGGAAGGTAAAAACCCAAAAGAGAAAATAAATGAAGATGAAATAGACAACCTTCCTGAAAAAGAATTCAGAGTAATGAGAGTAAAGATGATCCAAAATCTCAGGAACAGAATGGAGAAAATAAAAGAAACATTTAACAAGGATCTAGAAGAATTAAAGAGCAAACAAACAGTAATGAACAACACAATAACTGATATTAAAGGTATTCTAGAAGAAATCAATAACAGAATAACTGAGACAGAATAATGGATAAATGAGCTGGAAGATAAAATGCTGGAAATAACTGCCAGGGAGCAGAATAAAGAAAAAATAATGAAAAGAATTGAGGACAGTCTCAGAGACCTCTGGGACAACATTAAATGCACCAACATTCAAATTATAGGGGTCTCAGAAGAAGAAGAGAAAAAAGGGTCTGAGAAAATATTTGAAGAGATTATAGTCGAAAACTTCCCTGACATAGGAAAGGAAATAGTCAATCAAGTCCAGGAAACACAGAGAGTACCATTCAGGATAAATCCAAAGAAAAACATGCCAAGACACATATTAATCAAAATATCAAAAATTAAAATACAAAGAAAAAATATTAAAAGCAACAAGGGAAAAGCAACAAATAACATAAAAGGGAATCCTCATAATGTTAACAGCTGATCTTTCAGGAGAAACTCTGAAAGCCAGAAGGGAGTGGCAGGACATATTTAAAGTGATGAAAGGGAAAAACCTACAACCAAGATTACTCTACCCAACAAGGATCTCATTCAGATTCAACAGAGAAATTAAAATCTTTACAGACCAGCAAAAGCTACGAGAATTCAGCATTACCACACCAGCTTTACAACAAATGCTATAGGAACTTCTCTAAGCAGGATACACAAGAGAATAAAAAGACCCACAAAAACAAACCCAAATCAATTAAGAAAATGGTAATAGGCAAATACATATTGATAATCACCAAGAATGTAAATAGATTAAATGCTCCAACCAAAAGACATAGACTGGTTGAAGGGATACAAAAACAAGACCCTTATATATGCTGTCTACAAGAAACCCACATCAGACCTAGGGACACATGAAGACCAAAAGTGAGGGGATCAAAAAAGATATTCCATGGAAATGGAAATCACAAGTAAGCTGGAGTAGCAATTCTCATCTCAGGTAAAATAGACTTTATAAGAAAGACTGTTACAAGAGTTAAAGAAGAACACTACATAATGATCAAGGGATCAATCCAAGAAGAAGACATAAAAATTATAAACATTTATGCACCCCACATAGGACCACCTCAACACATAGGCAAATGCTAATAGCTATAAAAGGAGAAATCGACAGTAGCACAATAATAGTGGGGGACTTTAACACCCCACCTACACCAACAGACAGATCATCCAGACAGGAAATAAATAAGGAAACACAAGCTTTAAATGACACAATACACCAGATAGACTTAATTGATATTTTTAGGACACTCCACCCAAAAGCGGAAGAATACACTTACTTCTCTAGTGCGCACAGAACGTTCTCCAGAAGAGATCACATCTTGGGTCACAAATCAAACCTTGGAAAATTTAAGAAAATTTAAATCTTACCAAGCATCTTTTCCAACCACAATGCTATGAGATTAGAAATCATACACAAAAAACACAGTAAAAAACAGAAATACATGGAGATTAAACAGTGCACTGCTAAATAACCAAGACATCACTGAAGAAATCAAAGGAGAAATTAAAAAAAATACCTAGAAACAAATGACAACGAAAACATGATGATCCAAAACCCATGGACACAACAAAAGCAGTTCTAAGACGGAAAGTCATAGCAATTCAAGTTCACCTCAAGAAACAAGAAAATCTCAAATAAACTATCTAAGTTTACACCTAAATCAACTAGACAAAGAAGAACAAAGGATATCCAAAGCTAGGAGAAGGAAAGAAATCATAAAGATCAGAGTAGAAATAAATGAAATAGAAACAAAGAAAACAATAGCAAAAATCAATAAAACCAAAAGCTGGTTCTTTGAGAAGATAAACAAAATTGATAAACATTTAACCAGATTCATCAAGAAAAAAAGGGAGAGATCTCAAATCAATATAATTAGAAATGAAAAAGGAGAGACTACAGCTGACACTGCAGATATCCAAAAGATCATAAAAGACTACTACAAGCAACTATATGCGAATAAAATGGACAAACTGGAAGAAATGGACAAATTCTTAGAATGAACCAGGATTGAACCAGGAAGAATTAGAAAATATAAACAGACCAATCACAGGTAATGAAATTGAAACTGTAATTAAAAATCTTTCAGCAAACAAAAGTCCAGGACCAGAAGTCTTCACAGGAGAATTCTATCAAACATTTAGAGAAGAGTTAATACCTATCCTTCTCAAACTCTTCCAAAAAATTGCAGAGGGAGGCATGCTCCCAAACTCATTCTATGAGGCCACCATAACCCTGATAACAAAACCAGACAAAGATACCACAAAAAAAGAAAATTAGAGAACAATATCACTGATGAAGAGAGATGCAAAAATCCTCAACAAAATACTAGCAAACAGAATCCAACAACACATTAAAAGGATCATACACCATGATCAAGTGGGATTTATCCCAGGGATGCAAGGATTCTTCAATATACACAAAACAATCAATGTGATACATCATATCAACAAATTAAAAAATAAAAACAATATGATCATCTCAATAGATGCAGGAAAGGCTTTTGACAAAATTCAACACCCATTTATGATAAAAAAACTCTCCAGAAGGTTGGCATAGAGGGAACCTACCTCAACATAATGACAGCCATGTACGAAAAACCCTCAGCAAACATCATGATTCAAAACTGAAAGCATTTCCTCTAAGATCAGGATCAAGACAAGGATGTCCACTCTCACCACTATTATTCAATATAGTATTGGAAATCCTAGCCACAGCAATCAGAGAAGAAAAAGAAATAACATAATACAAATTGGAAAAGAAGAAGCAAAACTGCCAGTTTGCCAATGACATGATGCTATACATAGAAAATCCTAAAGATGCCACCAGAAAACTACTAGCGGTAATCAGTGAATATGGTAAGGTTGCAGGATACAAAATTAATGCACAGAAATCCCTTGCATCCCTATACACTAACAATGAAAGATAAGAAAGAGAAATTAAGGAAATAATCCCATCGCAACAAAAAGAATAAACAATCCCATTGCAACAAAAAGAATAAAATACCTAGGAATAAACTTACCTAAAGAAGAAAAAGACCTGTACTCAGAAAATTATAAAACACTGATAAAAGAAATCAAAGATAACATAAACAGATGGAAAGATATACCACAATCCTGGACTGGAAGAATCAATATTGTGAAAATGACTATACTAACCAAAGCAATCTACAGAGTCAATGCAATACCTATCAAATGGCATGTTTCACAGAACTAGAACAAGAAATTTTACAATTAGTATGGAAACACAAAAGACCCCGAATAGCCAAAGCAATCTTAAGAAAGAAAAATGGAGCTAGAGGAACCAGGTTCCCTGACTTCAGACTATACTACAAAGCTACAGTAATCAAGACAGTATGGTACTGGCACAAAAAAACAGAAATATAGATCAATGGAACAGGATAGAAAGTTCAAAGATAAACCCATGCACATATGGTCATCTTATCTTTGACAAAGGAGGCAACAATATACAGTGGAGAAAAGACAGCCTCTTCAATAAGTGGTGCTGGGAAAACTGGACAGCTACATGTAAAAGAATGAAATTACAACACTCCCTAACACCATACACAAAAATAAACTCAAAATGGATTAAAGACCTAAATGTAAGTTCAGACACTACTAAACTCTTAGAGGAAAACATAGACAGAACACTCTATGATATATATCACAGCAAGATCCTTTTTGACCCACCTCCTAGAGAAATGGAAATAAAAACAAAAATAAACAAATTGAACTTAATGAAACTTAAAAGCTTTTGCACATCAAAGGAAACCATAAACAAGATGAAAAGACAACACTCAGAATGGGAGAAAGTATTTGCAAATGAAGCAACTGACAAAGGATTAACCTCCAAAATATACATGCAGCTCAATATCAAAAAAACAAACAACCCAGTCCATAAATGGGCAGAAGACCTAAATAGACATTTCTCCAAAGAAGACATACAGATGGCCAACAAATACATGAAAAGATGTTCAACATCACTAATTATTAGAGAAATACAAATCAAAACTACAATGAGGTATCATCTCACACAGGTCAGAATGGCCATCCTCAAAAAAATCTACAAACAATAAATACTGGAGAGGGTGTGGAGAAAAGGGAACCCTCTTGCACTGTTGTTGGAAATGTAAATTGATACAGCCACTATGGAGAACAGTATGGAAGTTCCTTAAAAATCTAAAAATAGAACTACCCTATGACCCAGCAATCCCACTACTGGGCATATACCCTGAGGAAACCATAATTCAAAAAGATACATGTACTACAATGTTCATTGCAGCACTATTTACAATAGCCAGGACATAGACCCAGCCTAAATGTCCATCAACAGATAAATGGATAAAGAAGATGTGGCACATATATACTATGGAATATTTCTAAGCCATAAAAAGGAATGAAATTGAGTTATTTTTAATTTAACTCACTATTTTTAATGAGGTGGATGGACCTAGAATCTGTCATACAGAGTGAAGTAAGTCAGAAAGAGAAAAATAAATACCATATGCTAATGCATATATATGGAATTTTAAAAAGTGTTGCTGATGAACCAAGTAGCAGGGCAGGAATAAAGACGCAGATGTAGAGATGGAATTGAGGGCATGTGAGGGAAAGGGAAGCTGGGATGAAGTGAGAGAGTAGCATTGACATATATGCACTACCAAATGTAAAGGGATGGCTAGTGGGAAGCTGCTGTATAGCACAGGGAAATCAGCTCAGTTCTTTGTGATGACCTAAAGGAATGGGAATGGGAGGGTGGGAGGGAGGCTCAAGAAGGAGAGGATATGGGGATATACGTATACATATACCTGATTCACTTTGGTACGGCAGAAACTAACACAACATTGTAAAACATTTATACTCTAATAAAGATGTGAAAAAAGAAAAACTTGTTCTTATTTATTTATTTTTATTTATTGCTTTTTTTTTTGCTTTCTTTTTGTTTGTTCTTGCTTTTACCTTTCTTGTTTATTTTGTTTTTGCTGATGTAAACTTACAAATGAATAAAAACCTCCACCTCCACCAACCCAGAGGAAGATGCCAGCAATTGTGTTTTTAAAAGTATAACCTCTCCTTCTCCCACAACTTGGGGAAGAGTACACAGCTTTTATATTTCAGGTCCACAAAGATAGAATAAGTCAGGAAGAGGGATAAAAGGGATGTTTGAGCTAAAGAGAAAGAATTACCCAATCTCTAGTGGCTTCCCTGAGTTACAAGGAATTCAGTGATTACTTTCCTTAAGGAATGAAAATGTGCCACCCCCCCCCCACCTTCCACCCATACTCAAGGGAAGCAGGACCTCTGGGAAAAGGTTGGATAAAGGCTTGAGGACTGATCATTTAGAAGTCTTCCTAACCAGATCACAGAGCCACCTACTTTTTAATGGAACAGGGAGCCTTAAACATGAGCATCTCAGAAAAGACAGTGATGGACTGAAGGGTTTCCATCCTTTCTAAGATGAGAAAGCCTCTTGGTTGCTGTAAAGACCCTAGCACAGGGTGAACAATCACCAAACCATGACCGAGTTTGAAAATCCTGCAAACCTGGATGGATAGAAACTGAGATTGATTTACTTCACTCAGCAAAACAAATGTGGTGGTTTTCACATACAAGTGAAGCAAATACAGATTACACAACTTCTTCAGTTTTTATCACCAAATTTCTCTTTCTCTCCCTAGGATCCAGGCAGCTGGCACTGGGCCAGGGAAGAATTCAAAACCAAATATTAAGCCATATTCACAGCAACCATTTCCCTCACACAACCACCTCTTTGTTATCACACCAAGCTATCTTCCTGGATCTCTGTGCCTGAGGATAAATTCTCTCCCAGAACATTGAACAATGTCTAGTGCAAATAGATCTCTAATGTATCTGCCATATCTTACCCAAATGTGACCAATGAGTTCTGAATTCCAGAGGTGGGTACACATGGGACTCAAACCCTCACGCTGGTGCTCAAAGGAAATATGAAGCTGAAAAAGTCAGGTCCCCCAACATATTAGTAAACAGGTCATATTTATAACCTGGACTAGAATTTGCCAAATGTTAAAATGAAGCCCATAATCAGAGTGAATAAACACATTAAGAGTTTATTACTTGCTCACGTCACAATCAGATGGAATCAGCAAGGGTTTCTGCTCCATACAGTCATTCGGGGATGCAGTCTTCTGACATCTTGTAGTAGCACCATCTTCCCAGGCTTCATCCTTCTCTGCATGAAGCCAGTGATAGGGTGAAAGCCAATGATGTGACAAGAGCATGTGAGAATGTTCCATGGACCAATTCTTGAAGTTATATGTAGCACTTATCTCCAAATTCCACTATGACAAATTCAAGCTTATGGTCCCCACACATTTTTGTTCACTGCAAAGAAAGCTGGGAAATGCATGCCCAGGAATCACTGGAAATTAATTTAGTAAACATCTAGCCAGTCTCAAGTCTAAGCCACAAGAATCATAGCTCTTTTTCCCTCCTTATGTTTCTCCATTTTCCTGGGTTGGATGTGCTACTGACTGAGGAAATCACAGAAGAAAGTTTTAAATTATTACTATTTTCCAATGGCCTCAACAATTTACAAAAATCTTGATTTTTTGTGTGAGAGTTAAATTCTAGAAATATGTAGATGGATAAACTCCTTATTTTAATAATTATTTCATGGTGATTCTCTAATTTATTCTGGTGGATATGGTGACCAGGAAATGTAAAATACAGGAAATCTAATTTTTAGTTCCTCAGAAAGGTACAAACATTGCCTTGCTCCATAATTTTACTAATGTGATGGGAGATTGGCATTTGCACTCAAAAGCCTCTCCAGGCTGAGGTCACTGCTATGGCCCTGGAGACTTGGCTTCAGGAGGCCAAACCGCAGATCTGAATGCTCCCTAGTGAGTTATGGGAATGGAATTGAATATGCAGATGCTTGGGGTGGGAGTGTCCTCATCAAGGAGGCTACTGAGTCCCTGCCTTCTGTGGAATACTGAGAAGTAAGTCTATGAGGCTAGACAGGTAATCTACTTGTTCTCCCCTTGGAAGTGCTGGAGACAGGGCACACTTTCCTGCCAGACTCCCTTTCCAATATTCCACACTGCATTGCCCTTTTACTGACTACATTCACCCACAAGGCTACACCAGGAAATTAGTTTAGGGAGGGTCTCACATAAAACTACTCTTTCTTAATATTCTATGAATTCTGTCTATCTTCAGTCAGCCTCCAATTTCTAATGAATTCCTTCTTCTCTAAATATATTTCAATTCTTTCCATTTATCTCACTGTCAATTTTTGTCCAAGATCCTGTTCTGTTAAAGGCTGCCTTACATGAGGTAAAAATAACTTTAAAAGTTTCAGAGACATTTTAAAAGGTTTAGGGATTCAGAAAAGTTGACACAAATTTCAAAGGAGAAAGGATCAAAAAGAATTTTTCATGATGTGGTCCCCTGAATGTCTACAAAAAATCACCTGGGCTACTTTTATTTTACAATGCAGATCTCTGGACCCCACTAGAGACCTACAAATTCAGACTTTCCAAGGGATAGAGTCAGGATTCAGAATTTTTAAATGAATTTCCTAGGTGATTCTAATTCACATTAAAACTAAGATTTACTAAACTAAAGGATAATTAGGTTCCTTGATAAAGTACATTTATCTTATCTCAAGAAAAAAGTTCAGTATATATTTATGGAGATTTGCAACCTGTCTATATCATTATTATATGAGTAGCATAATGATGACTATGAAGGAAAATTAAGTGCTCCCCATTTCACACTTACCCTTTACCCCAGCAAAAGCCTGATGTCCAAATAGATACACCATAATCATTGAGCTGGATGATTCATTCAAGAATATCCTGAAGGCACCATGACCTCTCCACCTCACTTTCTTCGTAGAATACTAGAGAGGGAGAGGAAGACAGGAGGAAGCTATTGCCTCTTTCTTAATCCCTCCCTGGGTTGTGGGGGTTGGGAAGGAAAAGGAACATTGAACTTGTCCTTCCTCCTTCAAAGGTTTGACCAAATAGACTCTCTCATAAGGTGTTTTAGTTATCTACAACTGCATAACAAACTAGCTCAAAACTTAGTGGCTTAACAATATGTTATCTCCGTGGTTCTACCGGTTGAGTAATTTCAGCTGGAGAGTCTTGCTTGGTATTTCTCATGCAGTATCCATCAGGTAGCAACTGGATCTGGAGATTTCTGAAGGTTCATAGGACAGGTGCGCAAAATCACTCATATTGCTAGAAATTAATGCTGGGTGTCAGCTTGGGGCTCAGTGTGACCTCTCTCTGTGACTTGTGGCTTCTCACAGCATTGAGATGGTGTGGGAGGTCTGAGAAGGACTGGTCATCCCAGAGCAAGCATTCCAGGCAGAAGCTGCAAGACTTCTCATGTACTAGCCTCAGAAGTTCCAGAACATCCCTTCTAATTCATTCTATTGTTTGAGCAAGTCACTTATGGAAATAGTCTTCTTGTTATGATGGGGGTGGTGATAAGGTCTCATTAAAGAAGAACATGAGGAGTGAGAGATAATCTAACAGCCGTCTTTGGAAAATACAATCTTCCATAGAGGGTGGCTTGGAAATACGGTACAGAGCTTGCTTTTATTTTCTACCAAGGGAACTTGGAATGGAATGAAGAAGGTATCCAGGATTCTGGGGATGGGATAAGATAGGCCCAGTAGGTGATACAGAAGGTAGCATTGGGAAAATTCTGAGAGGCCAGCCAAGCCCAGATCCCTGTGTTTCAGCATGCCTTGGTGTTACAGAAAAGGGAACAAAGGAAGGGAGTATTCATTACCTATAAAAATATGCCAGGGGTGAGGATTTGGGGGGGTGCAGAAGCCCACACTGCACTGCTTCCACATGGAGTGAATAGACAGCACAACTATATGTACACATACCCCATGCTGATGACAAAAAACAACACAAATGTTCTCAAACAATCCTTCCTCCTCAGGCATGGGATGGGATGCACTGGGCAGTGCCCAGAATGCACACAGGCATGAGGGACAAGAATAAGAGGGAGTTACTGAAAGAGAAAGATGGCCTTTCCTTCTTCTTTACTAAGTTCCTTGAAGTTGGACAGAAGATAGTTACAGAAGACAGTGATTCTTAAATATAAATGAATATGTGCTTCCATGAGACTGAGAGCTTAATAATGAGATTAGAATGCAAAGCACTATTCAAGGCTGAATTTATCAGCATGGATACCTTAATGGTATTTTATACTTTTCTTCTATGTACCTCCTCCCAACCTACCCCCTGAAGGCAGGAACAAGGGGTTGTGAACTTGAAAAATTATAATAACAGCTTAAAAAATCCACTCCATGTTTGAGTACTATAAAATGCTCAAGCAAACTTTCTATATGCAAACACTTCTTTGAAATAAAAAATTTGACTTACCCTCCAATAAGAAGATCCTGAAAATTAGACCTAATTTTTATGTCAGAGCAGGTTCTCTGGCAAAAAGGATGTGAAATGTAGGGTGTTTTGGGTTCCATAGAGATACCTGTTTCAATCCGGGAATAGTGCCATGTGGTCATTTACAAATGTCTGCACCTGCCATTAGTCTGTAAGCTCCCTGAGGGCAGGAGACCATCGACTGTATTTCTATCATCCAACATAGTACCTTGCACAGGAAGGTATTCAGTATTTGTCAAGTGAATGATTGAGTTGAATTGAAGAGTCAAAGAGGCACAGAACTCTAAAGGTAAAAGAGACTTTTGAGACCATTTAATTCAACCTTCATCTCCCAAATTATGATTCTGATTCCATAGAGCTTGAAGAACCTACTCACCATAATGATGAATGTTGGTGTCAGAGCAAGGACAGGAATACATGTCTCTTGTCTCTGCATCCTGGGGTTTCCCAACCAAGTACATTTCCTTCTCCACACTGTGGTGACCGAGGAGAACTGGGTATTAATCATATGGGTTCAGTCTGGTTGTGTCTCCAAATTAATATCAACAATATTTCCTTGCTTTTCCCCTCTCACTTCAAAGGCATATAATTTAATTAAAAGAAAAGGTTCATAAGTAGAGAAAAATGTCCACGAAAACTAAACCCATCTAGAAGGAAGAAATAAGGGCAGAAAGGGGGTTCTTCTCTGACCTGATTTTGCAATAAGTACATGGTATATCAAAAAAACAAATCATATCACCTCACTGAAAAAAATCTAAATTCATTTATTCATTCAACAATATCTATTGATCACCTACTATGTGCCAAACACTGTTTTAGGAGTTGAGGAGCAGCAGCAAATAAGACAAAGTCCTTTCTTCAAGTACATTACACTCTAGTTGGGAAGGCAGAAGTAAATACACAAACAGGAGAATTTCTGAGAGTTATGAGTAACCTGAAGTATAGCAATATCATGCTGGGTTATGGGACAACTGCTGGATGAGAGTTTCCTTTGGTGTGGATGGCCAGGAACAACCTATGAAGAGGTGATATTTCATCTGGGATTTAAACAATAAGAAGGAACTTGCCATGCTAAGTGCTGAGGAAATATTGTTTCAAGCCAAAGGAACAGCAAGTACAAAGAAGTAGAGGCAGTATGATTTTGAGGAAAGTGAAGAGGGAAATGGAGGCAGGGGAAAGAGCTTGAGAAAAAGCAATATAATAGCAATAATAAAATTTTTAGTATGAAAATACATGACATGTTTGGAAACAAGCAATTCAGATGTGGCTGAAATAGGATATGGATGGGAATGAGATTGAAAACAAGGCTGAGAAGCAGTGAAAGGCATTTGAGAGTCTAGACTTTATTCTTCAAATAATAGGAAATAAAGGGATTTGTTGGAACGGATGAAAACTGAGACTGGGTGGAAGCATGAAGAGACTAGAGGCAAGGAGTACAGATAAAAGATATTGATTAACATGGTCCAGTTAATACTGGGAAGCAGAAGTAGTAGAGTGACACTGGTCTAGGAAAGGAGGAGAGAGAATTAAGGGACATTTCAGGGATGGGATTATAATATGTGTAGGTACCAATTAGATATAAGCATTGAGGGAGGGGAGGGATCAGAAAACTTTATGGTTTCTGGGTAGTGGTGGAGGGGGAACCAGTAGTTAACATACATAGGAGCAATTATTTGAGATGAGTTCAGTGTAGGTCATATCTAGAGGGTCAGACATCTGTGGAATAGCCAAGGAGAGCTGTCTGGCCAGCTATTGGGAGATGAGGTCTGGTTTTGAGAAGGAAGGGGTAAAGATGCAGTTGTGGATGTCATAGGCATATAAATGAGAGTTAAATCCGTGGGAATGGATGAGGTTACTTAGAAGAGGAAGGGGGTTGAAGAAACAGAACGTTGAGGAGAAGAGGGCAGGAAAGACGAGTAGAAGAGACCCTTAGGAGAAGATTTCATTTAAGGCGTAACCGAGCAAAAAAGAGCCAGTGAAGTGTACTAAAAAGGGATGTAGAGTGGTAGGAGGGAAATCAGAAGAAAGTATTGTGTCAGAAGTAATTGGATGAAAAAAGAAGGGAATCAAAAGTGTCAAAAATACTGTCAAGAAGAGAGTAGACCATAGCTGGAGTTTTATAATTATTATTTCTGTAGATTGACCGAATTCTATCCAGAAGGATAGTTAAGGATACATTGCTATTCTGAAAATAAATATAAATTGTGCCAAAGTGCATAGTTTTCTGCTCCAATGAAAGCTTTGCCCACTTTCAAATATGAGCACTTTTAAATTAAAATAAGGACCAAGTTCACAGTTAGAAGTATTCCTTCCTCCCTCCCTTCCCCAATTTCATGTAAATGATGAATAAATAATGTAGCAATTTAATAAGTAACTGTACTTTTGAACTTACCTTTAATAGGAATCCACCAGAAGGGTGATTTTAAAGAAACACTATAAAAATATTCTGCTTATGTTTAGTCAAATTAAGTCTTTTAGGGAGATAAATGAAGGAGATAAATAAGAGGAGTTTACTAAAAATAGGGTACTTTGAACAAAATAGAAAGCGGCATGCATGTCTTATGTATACAATTGATACAAAGTAGTGTCATTTTGTTTCTAACCATTGTTACCTGAATGGATGATCATCTATGAATTTTTAATTGCAAGTTGCAATCTGAGCTCAATCAAAATTAATACCTATCAAAACAATAGATTTCATTTTTGTCTGCACAGTATAATTACCACATTGACGTAGTACCTTGCATGGCACGTTATCATGAAGGTCAGACCATGGTCTTTCAAACACATCATTTTCCTTGGACTCTATCTTAACATCAATCACTTCAGAGGACCTCTGCTAATGTCATTACAGAGACATAGAAAATGAGGTCTGCCACGTTATTAATGTGCCATTATTTTGCAAAAGAGAAAAATCTAACAGGAATTTAAAGAAAAGAGGTAGGTGGGAATGGGAAGAAAAACATATCAAAATGTGAAAATCAAGGAAGACAACTTGTTCAGATTCCAACAGTCCACAACACAGTACATTATACCTGTCTCATAAATTTTCCTTTAGCTTGGGGTAGAAAATTAAGTTACCACATTTCTGTGATTTAAGATCTTTGAATTTGATTTGAATAACTGTGTCTCTGAGGTTGTTTCACTACATTTTTTCCTAATAAGGTAAAGCTTTTTTATTATTTCAAGAATTATTCACACCACATTTTTGATCCTCTAAGATCTTAAAATGCAAATAGTGTTTACTGATTTTATTAAAGCATTAAAATGAATGCTAGGTAATTGTCATAGATACTGTTGATTACCTACCCAACAAGTCTTCCTACTTTCCTATAAGAACCATGATTTTATTCAGCCATTCACCCTCCCCTCTTCCCTGGAGAAATCCTAATTAGCCTAGCCTAATGGTGAGCCTATCATTGCCCAGGAAAATGATATTGGTCCCAGGATGAGCCTATGACCTAAGATGGCCCAATCAAACTGGAGAGAAGGCTTATACTCTCCATCTTTCCCCTAATAGACACCAGCAAGGAAAATAATCTCCCAAATGTCACAGAGAGCCATCTTGGTTCCCCTGAGAACCATTCTTCGAACCAAGAATGGCAGAGCAGAGTTACAGAAAAAAACCCTGAATTTTCAATGACTCCATTGAACTATGGTTTATTATACCTGGACCCCACTTAACCCTTTTGATTACCAAAAATGGAAGAAAATAAATGTCCTTTCTGTTTAAATATATTTGGCTTGATATTTTCTGCTATATACAGCCAAAAGCATCTCAAGTAATTTTGTAATTTACCTAAACTCTTAAATTAAAACAACACTGTGTATTCACTTTATTCTTTCCTCACATATTTAGGTGACGTATTTCTAATGTATTTGAGGATATAGAGGCATGCTAAAGCCAAATTATGTACCAAATATAATCTAACTAAGTTATGACTAAAATTCCCAGGGCCTAACATGCCAACAACACATATTCCTTTAAGATATGTCATTTCCTTATGGCACCAGTAACAATTTTAGTCTTACAATCAATAAGATTTAACATTCACAAGCACCCCAAATTCCTCTAATTTGCAATATTCCTCTAGTATCACCTTAATCCAAGTTACCATAATAATCCCTCACCTGAATCCCTATAATTATCTTCTAGCTGCTTCTACTGCTGCTGTCTCTAAAATTTGTATTATACTTCCCACAGCAACCAGAGTGACCTTCCTAAAACATAAACAAGATCATATCACTTACTCAATACCTTCTAATGTTTTCCATCACACTCAGAATAAAACCCAATCCCCTTACCCTGGTTTACAAACCCCTAAGTGGTCTGTTCCCTTCCTACCCCTTGGACCATGTCCGAACACTCTTTCCACACTCACTAGACTCCAGCTACACTAGACTTCTTTTCTGTGCCTCAAATGCTCTCCCCTTGTATCCAAGTTAAGGACCTTTGCCCTAGATATTCATCGCTCCTGGAAATTTCAACACATAATCTTTTCATAGCTAATGTCTTCCTTTAATTCTGATCTTTTTAAAATTTTTTTTTAATTTATTTATTTTTTTATATGGCAAGTTCTTATTAGGCATCCATTTTATACACATCAGTGTATACATGTCAATCCCAATCTCCCAATTCACCACACCATCACCCCCACCCCCACCACTTTCCCTCCCTTGGTGTCCATAGGTTTGTTCTCTACATCTGTGTCTCAACTACTGCCCTGCAAACCAGTTCATCTGTACCACTATTCTAGGTTCCACATACATGTGTTACTATACGATATTTGTTTATCTCTTTCTGACTTACTTCACTCTGTATGACAATCCCTAGATCCATACACGTGGCTACAAATGACCCAATTTCATTCCTTTTTATGGTTGAATAATATTCCACTGTATATATGTACCACATCTCCTTTATCCATTTGTCTCTCGATGGGCATTTAGGTTGCTTCCACGATCTGGCTATTGTAAATAGTGCTGCAATGAACATTGGGGTGTTTTTGTCTTTTTGAATTATGGTTTTCTCTGGGTATATGCCCAGTAGTGGGATTGCTGGATCATATGGTAATTCTATTTTTAATTTTTAAGTAACCTCCATACTATTCTCCATAGTGGCTGTATCAATTTACATATATACCAACAGTGCAAGAGGGTTAAATTTACTCCACACCCTCTCCAGAATTTGTTGTTAGTAGATTTTCTGATGATGCCCATTCTAACTAGTATGAGGTGATAACTCATTGTAGTTTTGATTTGCATTTCTCTAATAATTAGTGATGTTGAGCAGCTTTTCATGTGCTTCTTGGCCATCTGTATGTCTTCTTTGGAGAAATGTCCCTTTAAGTCTTCTGCTCACTTTTGGATGGGGTTGTTTGTTTGTTTTTAATATTGAGTTGCATGAGCTGTTTATATATTTTGGATATTTATCCTTTGTCCGTTGATTTCTCAGCAAATATTTTCTCGCATTCTGAAGTTTGTCTTTTCATCTTGTTTATGGTTTCCTTTGCTGTGCAAAACTTTTAAGTTTCATTAGGTCCCATTTGTTTATTTTTATTTTTATTTCCATTACTCTAGGAGTTGGATAAAAAAGATCTTGCTGTGATTTGTCAGAGTGTTCTTCCTATGTTTTCCTCTAAGAGTGTTATAGTGTCTGATCTTACATAAGGTCTCTAATCCATTTTGAGTTTATTTTCGTGTATGGTGTTAGGGAGTGTTCTAATTTCTTCTTTTACATGTACCTGTCCAGTTTTCCCAGCATCACTTATTGAAGAGGCTGTCTTTTCTTCATTGTATATATTTGTCTCCTTTGTCATAGATCAGTTGACCACAGGTGCGTGGGTTTATCTCTGGGCTTCCTATCTTGTTCCATTGATCTATATTTCTGTTTTTGTGCCAGTACCATATTGTCTTGATTACTGTAGCTTTGTAGTATAGTCTGAAGTCAGGAAGCCTGATTCCTCCAGCTCTGTTTTCTTTCCTCAAGACTGCTTTGGCTATTCAGGGTCTTTTGTGTCTCCATACAAATAATAAGAATTTTTGTTCTAGTTTTGTAAAAAATACCATTGGTAATATGATAGGGATTGCATTGAATTTGTAGATTGCTTTGGGTAGTATAGTCATTTTCACAATATTGATTCTTCCAATCCAGGAACATGGTTTATCTCTTCAACTGTTGGTATCATCTTTAATTTCTTTCATCAGTGTCTTAGAGTTTTCTGCATACATTTCCTTTTTCTCCCTAGGTAGGTTTATTCCTAGGTATTTTATTCTTTTTGTTGCAGTGGTAAATGGGAGGGTTTCATTAATTTCTCTTTCAGATTTTTCATGATTGGTGTACAGGAATGCAAGTGATTTTTGTGCATTAATTTTGTATCCTGAAATTTTACCAAATTCACTGATTAGATCTAATAGTTTTCTGGTGGCATCTTTAGGATTCTCTATGTATAGTATCATGTCATCTGCAAACAGTGACAATTTTACTTCTTCTCTTCCAAATTGTATTCCTTATATTTCTTTTTCTTCTCTGATTACCGTGGTTAAGACTGCCAAAACTATGTTGAATAATAGTGGTGAGAGTGGACATCCTTGTCTTGTTCCTGATCTTAGAGGAAATGCTTTCAGTTATTCACCATTGAGAATGATGTTTGCTGTGGGTTTTTCATGTATAGCCTTTATTATGTTCAGGTAGGTTCCCTCTATGCCCACTTTCTGGAGAGTTTTTAATCATAAATCGGTGTTGAATTTTGTCAAAGCCTTCTCTGCATCTATTGGGATGATCATATGGTTTTTATTCTTCAATTTGTTAATATGGTGTATCACATTGACTGATTTGCATATATTGAAGAATCCTTGCATCCCTGTGATAAATCCCACTTGATCATGTTGTATGATCCTTTTAATGTGTGGTTGGATTCTGTTTGCTAGTATTTTGTTGAGGATTTTTGCATCTATATTCATCAGTGATATTGGTCTGCAATTTTCTTTTTTTGTAGTGTCTTTGTCTGCTTTCGGTGTCTGGGTGATGGTGGCCTCATAGATTGAGTTTGGAAGTGTTCATTCCTCTGCAATTTTTTGGAAGAGTTTGAGAAGGATGGGTGTTAGCTCTTCTCTAAATGTTTAATAGAATTCGCCTGTGAAGCCATCTCATCCTGGGCTTTTGTTTGTTGGAAGATTTTAAATCACAATTTCAATTTCATTACTTGTGATTGGTCTGTTCGTATTTTCTATTTCTTCCTGGTTCAGTCTTGGAAGGTTATACCTTTCTCAGAATTTGTCCATTTCTTCCAGGTTTTCCATTTTATTGGCATAGAGTTGCTTGTAGTAGACTCAGGATGCTTTGTATTTCTGCAGTGTCTGTTGTAACTTCTCCTTTTTCATTTCTAATTTTATTGATCTGAGTCCTGTCCCTCGTTTTCTTGATGGGTCTGGCTAATGGTTTATCAACTTTGTTTATCTTCTCAAAGAACCAGCTTTTAGTTTTATTGATCTTTGCTATTGTTTTCTTTGCTTCTATTTCATTATTTCTGCTCTGGTCTTTATGATTTCTTTCCTTCTGCTAACTTTTGGTTTTGTTTCTTCTTCTTTCTCTAGTTCCTTTAGATGTAAGGTTAGATTGTTTATTTGAGATGTTTCTTGTTTCTTGAGGTAGGCTTGTATAGCTATAAACTTCCCCCTTAGAACTGTTTTTGCTGTATCCTATAGGTTTTGGATCATCGTGTTTTCATTGTCATTTGTCTTTAGGTATTTTTTGAGTTCCTCTTTGATTTCTTCAGTGATCTCTTGGTTATTTAGTAACGTATTGTTTAGCCGCCATATGTTTTTGATTTTTACGTTTTTTTTCCCTCTAATTGATTTCTAATCTCATTGCCTTGTGGTCAAAAAAATGCTTGATATGATTTCAGTTTTCTTAAATTTACTGAGGCTTGCTTTGTGTCCCAAGCTGTGATCTATCCTGAAGAATGTTCTGTGTGCACATGAGAAGAAAGTGTAATCTGCTGATTTGGGATGGAATGTCCTATAAATATCAATTAAATCTAGCTGGTCTATTGTGTCATTTAAAGCTTGTGTTCCCTTATTAATTTTCTCTTTGGCTGATCTGTCCATTCTTGTAAGTGAGGTGTCCCACTATTACTGTATTGCTGTCAATTTCCTCTTTTACAGCTGTTAGCAGTTGCCTTATGTATTGAGGTGCTCCTATGTTGGGTGCATATATATTTATAATTGTTATATCTTCTTCTTGGATTGATCTCTTGATAATTATGTAGTGTCCATCCTTGTCTCTTGTAACATTCTTTATTTTAAAGTCTATTTTATCTGATATGAGTATAGCTACTCCAGCTTTCTTTTTATTTCCATTTGCATGGAATGTCTTTTGCCATCCACTCACTTTCAGTCTGTATGTGTCCCTAGGTCTGAAGTGGGTCTCTTGTAGACAGCATATATATGGGTCTTGTTTTTGTATCCATTTAACAAGCCTGTGTCTTTTGGTTGGAGCATTAACCCATTCACGTTTAAGGAAACTATCTATATGTATGTACATATTACCATTTTCTTAATTGTTTTGGGTTTGTTTTTGTAGGTCTTTTTCTTCTCTTGTGTTTCCCACTTAGAGAAGTTCCTTTAGCATTTGTTGTAGAGCTGGTTTGGTGGTGCTGAATTCTCTTAGCATTTGCTTGTCTGTAAAGTTTTTGATTTCTCCATCAAATCTGAATTAGGTCCTTGCCAGGTAGAGTAATCTTGATTGTAGTTCCTTCCCTTTCATCGCTTTAAGTATATCATGCCACTGCTTTCTGGCTTGTAGAGTTTCTGCTGAGAAATCAGCTGTTAACTTTATGGGAGTTCCCTTGTATGTTATTTGTCATTTTTCCCTTGCTACTTTCAATAATTTTTCTTTGTCTTTAATTTTTGCCAATTTGATTACTATGTGTCTTGGCATGTTTCTCCTTGTATTTATCCTGGATGGGACTCTCTGTGCTTCTTGAACTTGTGTGGCTATTTCCTTTCCCATGTTAGGGAAGTTTTCAACTATAATCTCTCAAATATTTTCTCAGGTCCTTTCTCTCTCTCTTCTCCTTCTGGGATCCCTATAATGCAAATGTTGTTGTGTGTAATGTTGTCCCAGAGGTCTCTTAGGCTCTCTTCATTTCTTTTCATTCCTTTTTCTTTATTATGTTCCACAGCAGTGAATTCCACCATTCTGCCTTCCAGGTCACTTATCCGTTCTTCTGCCTCAGTTATTCTGCTATTCATTCCTTCTAGTGTATTTTTCATTTCAGTTATTGTGTTGTTCGTCTCTGTTTGCTTGTTCTTTAATTCTTCTAGGTCTTTGTTAAACATTTCTTGCATATTCTCGATCTTTGCCTCCATTCTTTTTCCGAGGTCTTGGATCGTCTTCACTATCATTATTCTGAATTCTTTTTCTGGACAGTTGCCTATCTCCACTTCATTTAGTTGTTTTTCTGGGGTTTTATCTTGTTCCTTCGTCTGGTACATAGCCCTCTCCCTTTTCACCTTGTCTATCTTTCTGTGAATGTGGTGTTTGTTCCACAGGCTGCAGAATTGTAGTTCTTCTTGCTTCTGTAGTTCTTCTTGCTTATGTTCTTCTTGCTTCTGCTGTCTTCCCTCTGGTGGAGGAAGGCTATCTAAAATGCTTATGCAAGTTTCCTATTGGGAGGGACTGGTGGTCCCAATCATTTTTTTTAAATAAAACATCCTCATTGGGGCCTCCATCAATCACCCAAGCCAAAATAATTTCTCAGCCAACTCTTTATCACTTTTGCATAAACCTTCATACCACTTGACAATTTTCTTGTTTGTTTAGTATTTTATTTGACTAAATGAATAAATAAATGAAAGCATCCCTGCTTCAGTAGATATCTTAGGCCCAGGTAGATGTACTCTTTTGTGCTTAGATCAGGCATATGATAATGAGTTTGGAAATCCCAAATGTCACTGGACTCAGTCTAATGTATGTACCAGCAATAGAATCAGATATCATGGAAAAAAATGCCTAAGCCCAAATGATCATTAGAAAATATGGTACCATGATTAACAAAAAAAGAAAAATTAAAAGAAAAAAAAATGTCCAAACTAGCTTATCCTTTGGAGTCATTAGCTTTAAGTCAGAAAGACCAATGAGATAGGACATCCCCAGACATTGACTTGCATTGGAACTGTGTTCACCAGTTGGAGTTGTTGACCAATGAATGGTATTTAAAAGCCATTAACAAAAATCATGTCATAATTATGGAGTGAGCAGAACGTAGAGCAACCATGAAGAGGAAGATCAGATGAAACTCTGTGAAAATATGTGGGTTTACTTCATAGAAGATTGCAGTGATCTCACTGTCTTACTCTAAGGCTATCAAAACAGGTCCTCATAGTGAAAGAGGATCAAATTAGCTATCTATCATGATCATTATCTTTATAAGCCATCAATTTAGTAATTTTAAAAAGAGCCAGACATTTTGTGCAAGTAGGAATCATCTCTGCCTGTATACACTCTGAAAAGCAGATATGTCCAGTAACTGTTTCCATGGTTATCTGCAGCAATTTCTTTCTCTGCTTCACTACTCACTTTGGAAGGGAAGGAGACTGAATGTTAGCCTCAGACAAATGAGGATCTTTTTAATAATGGAATATGCACAAAAATAGAGATCCCTGAAACTACTTTTTTCACCCTCACATCAAGGAAATCCTGAAGATTTTTTCCTGAACAGATGTTCTCTCAAGTAGAACTTGTCAGGACCACCTTCCATCCATTTAGAAGAAATAGCTGATTCACTTTTTTATACAACAGCAACTAACAAACACAACAATGTAAATCAATTATACTCCAATAAAGATTTTTTTAAAAAAAGGAAAAATATAATATACACTTTTTAACCTACTCCTCTTAACCTTCCATTTTTCTAGAAACCCAGGTTTGCCCAAACCAAAACCTTACCACAGGTTCAGACATATTAGAACAAGTAAATAAAATCTGCTTGCAATTCATAGTTTTAGTATAAAGTGCCCAATTTTAGAAAAGTGTTTCTGCATGTTAGGTTGACATTCTAGGTTATATGTTCTTTGCAACAGAATTACTGTAGGTTTCTGAGAGCACAAGTTTGGCAGCCTAAAATTACAGTGATATTGGTCTGCAATTTTCTTTTTTTGTAGTGTCTTTGTCTGCTTTCGGTGTCTGGGTGATGGTGGCCTCATAGATTGAGTTTGGAAGTGTTCATTCCTCTGCAATTTTTTGGAAGAGTTTGAGAAGGATGGGTGTTAGCTCTTCTCTAAATGTTTAATAGAATTCGCCTGTGAAGCCATCTCATCCTGGGCTTTTGTTTGTTGGAAGATTTTAAATCACAATTTCAATTTCATTACTTGTGATTGGTCTGTTCGTATTTTCTATTTCTTCCTGGTTCAGTCTTGGAAGGTTATACCTTTCTCAGAATTTGTCCATTTCTTCCAGGTTTTCCATTTTATTGGCATAGAGTTGCTTGTAGTAGACTCAGGATGCTTTGTATTTCTGCAGTGTCTGTTGTAACTTCTCCTTTTTCATTTCTAATTTTATTGATCTGAGTCCTGTCCCTCGTTTTCTTGATGGGTCTGGCTAATGGTTTATCAACTTTGTTTATCTTCTCAAAGAACCAGCTTTTAGTTTTATTGATCTTTGCTATTGTTTTCTTTGCTTCTATTTCATTATTTCTGCTCTGGTCTTTATGATTTCTTTCCTTCTGCTAACTTTTGGTTTTGTTTCTTCTTCTTTCTCTAGTTCCTTTAGATGTAAGGTTAGATTGTTTATTTGAGATGTTTCTTGTTTCTTGAGGTAGGCTTGTATAGCTATAAACTTCCCCCTTAGAACTGTTTTTGCTGTATCCTATAGGTTTTGGATCATCGTGTTTTCATTGTCATTTGTCTTTAGGTATTTTTTGAGTTCCTCTTTGATTTCTTCAGTGATCTCTTGGTTATTTAGTAACGTATTGTTTAGCCGCCATATGTTTTTGATTTTTACGTTTTTTTTCCCTCTAATTGATTTCTAATCTCATTGCCTTGTGGTCAAAAAAATGCTTGATATGATTTCAGTTTTCTTAAATTTACTGAGGCTTGCTTTGTGTCCCAAGCTGTGATCTATCCTGAAGAATGTTCTGTGTGCACATGAGAAGAAAGTGTAATCTGCTGATTTGGGATGGAATGTCCTATAAATATCAATTAAATCTAGCTGGTCTATTGTGTCATTTAAAGCTTGTGTTCCCTTATTAATTTTCTCTTTGGCTGATCTGTCCATTCTTGTAAGTGAGGTGTCCCACTATTACTGTATTGCTGTCAATTTCCTCTTTTACAGCTGTTAGCAGTTGCCTTATGTATTGAGGTGCTCCTATGTTGGGTGCATATATATTTATAATTGTTATATCTTCTTCTTGGATTGATCTCTTGATAATTATGTAGTGTCCATCCTTGTCTCTTGTAACATTCTTTATTTTAAAGTCTATTTTATCTGATATGAGTATAGCTACTCCAGCTTTCTTTTTATTTCCATTTGCATGGAATGTCTTTTGCCATCCACTCACTTTCAGTCTGTATGTGTCCCTAGGTCTGAAGTGGGTCTCTTGTAGACAGCATATATATGGGTCTTGTTTTTGTATCCATTTAACAAGCCTGTGTCTTTTGGTTGGAGCATTAACCCATTCACGTTTAAGGAAACTATCTATATGTATGTACATATTACCATTTTCTTAATTGTTTTGGGTTTGTTTTTGTAGGTCTTTTTCTTCTCTTGTGTTTCCCACTTAGAGAAGTTCCTTTAGCATTTGTTGTAGAGCTGGTTTGGTGGTGCTGAATTCTCTTAGCATTTGCTTGTCTGTAAAGTTTTTGATTTCTCCATCAAATCTGAATTAGGTCCTTGCCAGGTAGAGTAATCTTGATTGTAGTTCCTTCCCTTTCATCGCTTTAAGTATATCATGCCACTGCTTTCTGGCTTGTAGAGTTTCTGCTGAGAAATCAGCTGTTAACTTTATGGGAGTTCCCTTGTATGTTATTTGTCATTTTTCCCTTGCTACTTTCAATAATTTTTCTTTGTCTTTAATTTTTGCCAATTTGATTACTATGTGTCTTGGCATGTTTCTCCTTGTATTTATCCTGGATGGGACTCTCTGTGCTTCTTGAACTTGTGTGGCTATTTCCTTTCCCATGTTAGGGAAGTTTTCAACTATAATCTCTCAAATATTTTCTCAGGTCCTTTCTCTCTCTCTTCTCCTTCTGGGATCCCTATAATGCAAATGTTGTTGTGTGTAATGTTGTCCCAGAGGTCTCTTAGGCTCTCTTCATTTCTTTTCATTCCTTTTTCTTTATTATGTTCCACAGCAGTGAATTCCACCATTCTGCCTTCCAGGTCACTTATCCGTTCTTCTGCCTCAGTTATTCTGCTATTCATTCCTTCTAGTGTATTTTTCATTTCAGTTATTGTGTTGTTCGTCTCTGTTTGCTTGTTCTTTAATTCTTCTAGGTCTTTGTTAAACATTTCTTGCATATTCTCGATCTTTACCTCCATTCTTTTTCCGAGGTCTTGGATCGTCTTCACTATCATTATTCTGAATTCTTTTTCTGGACAGTTGCCTATCTCCACTTCATTTAGTTGTTTTTCTGGGGTTTTATCTTGTTCCTTCGTCTGGTACATAGCCCTCTCCCTTTTCACCTTGTCTATCTTTCTGTGAATGTGGTGTTTGTTCCACAGGCTGCAGAATTGTAGTTCTTCTTGCTTCTGTAGTTCTTCTTGCTTATGTTCTTCTTGCTTCTGCTGTCTTCCCTCTGGTGGAGGAAGGCTATCTAAAATGCTTATGCAAGTTTCCTATTGGGAGGGACTGGTGGTCCCAATCATTTTTTTTAAATAAAACATCCTCATTGGGGCCTCCATCAATCACCCAAGCCAAAATAATTTCTCAGCCAACTCTTTATCACTTTTGCATAAACCTTCATACCACTTGACAATTTTCTTGTTTGTTTAGTATTTTATTTGACTAAATGAATAAATAAATGAAAGCATCCCTGCTTCAGTAGATATCTTAGGCCCAGGTAGATGTACTCTTTTGTGCTTAGATCAGGCATATGATAATGAGTTTGGAAATCCCAAATGTCACTGGACTCAGTCTAATGTATGTACCAGCAATAGAATCAGATATCATGGAAAAAAATGCCTAAGCCCAAATGATCATTAGAAAATATGGTACCATGATTAACAAAAAAAGAAAAATTAAAAGAAAAAAAAATGTCCAAACTAGCTTATCCTTTGGAGTCATTAGCTTTAAGTCAGAAAGACCAATGAGATAGGACATCCCCAGACATTGACTTGCATTGGAACTGTGTTCACCAGTTGGAGTTGTTGACCAATGAATGGTATTTAAAAGCCATTAACAAAAATCATGTCATAATTATGGAGTGAGCAGAACGTAGAGCAACCATGAAGAGGAAGATCAGATGAAACTCTGTGAAAATATGTGGGTTTACTTCATAGAAGATTGCAGTGATCTCACTGTCTTACTCTAAGGCTATCAAAACAGGTCCTCATAGTGAAAGAGGATCAAATTAGCTATCTATCATGATCATTATCTTTATAAGCCATCAATTTAGTAATTTTAAAAAGAGCCAGACATTTTGTGCAAGTAGGAATCATCTCTGCCTGTATACACTCTGAAAAGCAGATATGTCCAGTAACTGTTTCCATGGTTATCTGCAGCAATTTCTTTCTCTGCTTCACTACTCACTTTGGAAGGGAAGGAGACTGAATGTTAGCCTCAGACAAATGAGGATCTTTTTAATAATGGAATATGCACAAAAATAGAGATCCCTGAAACTACTTTTTTCACCCTCACATCAAGGAAATCCTGAAGATTTTTTCCTGAACAGATGTTCTCTCAAGTAGAACTTGTCAGGACCACCTTCCATCCATTTAGAAGAAATAGCTGATTCACTTTTTTATACAACAGCAACTAACAAACACAACAATGTAAATCAATTATACTCCAATAAAGATTTTTTTAAAAAAAGGAAAAATATAATATACACTTTTTAACCTACTCCTCTTAACCTTCCATTTTTCTAGAAACCCAGGTTTGCCCAAACCAAAACCTTACCACAGGTTCAGACATATTAGAACAAGTAAATAAAATCTGCTTGCAATTCATAGTTTTAGTATAAAGTGCCCAATTTTAGAAAAGTGTTTCTGCATGTTAGGTTGACATTCTAGGTTATATGTTCTTTGCAACAGAATTACTGTAGGTTTCTGAGAGCACAAGTTTGGCAGCCTAAAATTCCTTATACCAAGGATATGAAATGCTTAATATATATAAGCCAATTTCCAACTGCTTACTTCATTATCTACTTGGCCCATATGTAAAAGATATGTACTTGATGAAAACATTGTCTTTTACTCTCATCACTCACCTCATGCTATATAAATATCCATCTTTAGAGTTTACTGAACTCACCTGGAAGCTAATTCATTTTGAATTCAAACATTTGCCAAAGAACTTCAATCAGTAGACAGATACTACAGAAAAATTACAGGTGTTCCTAAAGCACATTTTGGACCTAATATGCCTTAGAAATATCTTTTTTTCTCTTTTGAAATATTGAGTCAAAATGTTCTATGTTGGGAAATACACAGGTTCTTTTCCTTCCTGTACTTGTCTCCTCTATTTTTCACCAATTTCAGTGAGTACAAAAGTTCTTCACTTGAAATTTGTTTTTGACAAACCAACACAGGGAGGAAAATGAATGAATAAAAACTATTTGGCTAGATGCAATTGCTTGGAAGCATGATAGTGCCTAAATGAATAAAAATTTGCTATAAATAAAGAAAAAAGTGAATCTGACCCTAAGTCGTTTTTAAAATAATCCATTTGAATTCATCAAAGAGGGTAGGGGATATGTTTTCTTTTCCAAATCCATTGAATTAAAAATTCTTTGTGGACAGGAAGCAGCTTAGACCAGTGGATAGAACAGATTTGAAAATAGATAAGAATAGTAGCCCAGGTTTTAAACCACCTTGTTAGCTCTGTTAGGTAACTTATTCTTTCTGGGCGTGAAGTTCCCATCTGTAAGATAAGGATAATACTATCTATCTGATAAGGGTTGTGGTGTGAATTGAAAATCTAAGCATCTGATTCATGGTAAGTTCTCAAGAAGTATTTGCTCTCTATGGATTTCCCAGCTCAGGGTTTTACATAGTTCTTACTCAATGGATGTTTCCTGAACAAAATAAAATTGAAACTATATCCACACTGTGAAATATGTACTATTACATAAGGAATTATGACAATTACTGGGGCTTTTTTCAACTTTAGATTCTTCTGAACTTTAGATTGCTTCCAGTTTCTCATTTGTACTTATTCTATCTTCCCACTCAGTCCTACATCAAAATGGAAAATTAGTGTATCATTACAATCTTTTTAAATGTATGAAAAGTCACATTTTATATACCAATCTGGGTTTAGTCAGAAAAACAAGGTCAACAGCAACATTACAAGGAAATAAATGAAATATAGAAATTAAGAGTACACAAATATAAAAGGATGCAGCATTGAAGCTTTTAGAAGATGGTGGGAAAAGCCATCAATCCCTAGGAAATTTGAGAAGCTGCCACAGCTATGAAGTGGGACCTTGTAGAGAGATCTGGAAACCACTTCCTCTGCCACAACCTAGAGAAATCACAATCTGGAGAAGTCAAAAAAAGTTCCAGAACGACCAAGTGGAAGCTTGTAGAAAGGTCTAGACACCAGCTGCATCTAACCATCAAGACCTTCCCAAGATAAAAGTTTTACTTCACTTACACCTCCCAAATATCACTCAAGTTCTTCTTATTGGTAAGTTCTAACCCAGCACCAGGTAAAGGGATTCAGGTAAATGTGTTTCACTGCCTCAGAAGGGGCTGTTAGTGATGGTGCCAAGTTGAAACAACCACAACAAACCCAACAGTCCATACAATATCCTTGTTAACTGATTAACTCAGCATCCATCCTATCACTATAACTATCTTAAACTTCCAAATGAAGAGAATGACGTCATGCTTCCACCTAAACTAATGCAACTAATCTTCATACAACCAATGACATTCTAATGATCCAATGGAAGAGGATATAGACAAAATGTCCACATCACTGCTGATACTTTTTTTTAATTAATTTTTATTAGAGTATAGTTGTTTTACAATGTTGTGTTAATTTCTAATGTACAGCAAAATGAATCAACTATACATATACATATGTCTCCTCTTTTTTGGATTTCCTTCCCATTTAGTTCACCACCATGCATTACATGGAGTTCCCTGTGCTATACAGTGTGTTCTCATTAGTTATCTATTTTATGCATAATATAAATAGTGTATATGTGTCAATCCCAATCTTTCAATTCTTCCCACCCTCCCCTTTCCCCCTTGGTATCCATATGTTTGTTCTCTACATCTGTGTCTCTATTTCTGCTTTGCAAATAATATCATCTATATCACTTTTATAGATTCCACATACATGCATTAATATACAATATTTGTTTTTCTCTGACTTACTTCACTCTGTATGACAGTCTCTAGGTCCTTCCATGTCTCTACAAATGATCCAATTTCATCCCTTTTTATAGCTGAGTAATATTCCATTGCATATATGTACCACATCTTCTTTATCTATTCATCTGTTGATGGACATTTAGTTTGCTTCCATGTCCTTGCTATTGTAAATAGTGCTGCAATGAACATTGGGGTGCATGTGTCTTTTTGAATTATGGTTTTCTCAGGATATGCACCCAGTAGTGGAATTGCTGGGTCATATGATAGTTCTATTTTTAGTTTTTAAGGAACATCCATACTGTTCTCCATACTGGCTGTATCATTTTACATTCCCACCAACAGTGCAGGAAGGTTCCCTTTTCTCCACAACCTCTCCAGCACTTATTGTTTGTAGATTTTTTGATGATGGCCATTCTGACCAGAGTGAGGTGATACCTCACTGTAGTTTTGATTTGCATTTCTCTAATAATTAGTAAAGTTGAGCATCTTTTTGTCTGTTTGCTGGCCATCTGTATGTCTTTTTTGAAGAAATGTCTATTTAGATCTTCTGCCCATTTTTTGATTAGGTTGCTTGTTTTTTTGATATTGAGCTGCATGAGCTGCTTGTATATTTTGCAGGTTAATCCTTTGTCAGTTGCTTCATTTGCAAATATTTTCTCCCATTCTGAGGGTTTTCTTTTGGTTTTGTTTATGGTTTCCTTTGCTGTGCAAAAGCTTTTAAGTTTCATTAGGTACCATGTGTTTATCTTTGTTTTTATTTTCATTACTCTAGGAGGTGGGTCAGAAAAGATCTCACTGCAATTTACGTCAAAGATTGTTCTGCTTATGTTTTCCTCTAAGAATTTTATAGTGTCTGGCTTTACATTTATGTCTTTAATCCATTTTCAGTTTATTTTTGTGTGTGGTGTTAAGGAGTGTTCTAATTTCATTCTTTTGAAATACAAAGTAGAGGCAATGTAAAGCAAGGACTTCTGTGTAAGAAAGACTTTTTAATTTCAAATCCTGGCACTGCCTTTTGACCATTGTGTGACCTCTGATAAATTATGTACCTCTCAGAGCCTTAACTTCTCCAGTTGAAAACTTAGAAAACCTATTTTCTAATACTACTGTATTATCAAACATGAAATGTCTAGCTCATAATACGTGCTCAGCAAGTATTAGCTCTTATCAATATTTAAGTGGCATGGATAAGTAAACATTTCTTGCTGATAACATTTCCTGATGCTCAACAGTATATTAAATTGTTTTCATACCCAACTATGTATATGTTTGCATATTGCATAAACTTTCTAAAAGAAACATTTGATGACATTTCCAAAATTAAATGATCAATTTCTTGTTCCTGGTTAGGTAGTCTAAACATAAAGATACAGAAGAGTGTGATTAAACAGTCAAGAGTTGGCAGCAAAATCTAAAAAAAGGAAAGGCTAAAGATCTGGATCATATACAAATTGCAAGATCAGCTCCTGAATAATAAGAAATTAACTGTTTACTCAAAAAATCAGCTGTCCTGTTGTATCTAAATTATGGCAGGGGTGACTTCAGGGAGGAATTAGCTTTCCCTATTACAAAGATCTAACCCATAGGTTTGTAACTTAATGCTCTGACTTCATGTCAGAGGAGAAAAATCTCAACTCAATTATCCTACCAGAAAACACAAATTTGTTTACACTGGCAGGCTACATCATGAAAAATTATAACTGGAGAAAAAGACCAAAAAAAAAATCTGTGGCAATCAGAATATTTGAGATGTATCTCTTCATAGCTTGGATGGTTATTCTTTTATTTGGACAAAGCATACTGAAGGTTTTTCAATGTTTGTACTGCAACTCATCCATACTTATGATATAATATCCAAAAAAGCAGCCAGCAATCCCAATTTTTAAGGCTGCCAACCACAAAAAATTACTTAGCACAACAAAGATCTTTCTTAACCATAAATGACATTATCTTAGGCCAAACTTCCTAGACAGACTTGGATTGAAACAGTTCTTTACCCTAGGGCTATTGACTGTGTAACAGGCATACTGAGGGGGGAAAGGCAAACACAAAATGTAAGTGAATTAGATTAACTCTTCAAATACCTCAGATTTTGAGTAAATGAGGACATAGACATTTTGAACAGTAGTTCTTTGAGTTAAGCCATTTCTTGCTATGTGTGCTCTGTATGCAAAAATCCTGGAAAGTGTAGAATGCTTAAAATCATGTTTATCATTCAAAAAAAATCAAGGTTCCAAAAATATAAACTGTATAAATAAATATCACCTAACCTCATTATGGCATTTGGCTCTAACACTAAAATAACAGGACTTATGAGAAAAATAATATTAACCCAAACACTTTGAAACCAGAGTTTCTCCTATGGTAACCAAAACCCTTTCATTTTAGGACATTTCTAATGGCTGCAAACTTTTCCATCCATAGCGAAGACATACATATCTACCTCCCACTGTTTCTAATTTTACTTCCTAGAAAACTGAATAAAAGTATTTTTCTATTTGATAAGAACTCCCGAAATGACACCATGTCTTCTTTCATCTAAGCTAAATGCATGCAATTTTTCTTAATATTATTTAGGTTTCAAATCCCTTCTTTATTCTGCATGCCTTTCCTTGAAAAACTTTCAGTTTATCAGTATCACCTTCCCAGTGTGACATCCAAATAGTGTGACAAACGATGTGAGATATGGTTAGTGGGTTATTATTACTCTACCTGTCACCTCCTTGTCACTGTGGCTACCTAACTACCTATGAAATCTAAGGTTGAATTAGGTTTTAGGCAGACCCATTACATTATTGACTTATGAGTTCATGGCTGACAAAAAACCCTCAGTCTTTTTCATAGAAATTAATGTTAAGGTACATCTTGGCTAGTCTATATTTGTTCAGTTGATTCTGAAATCATTGTAACATCTTTCTTTAATCCTATTACATTTCACCTTGTTAAACCTGGTCCTTTATTTCAACCTGATTCGGGATCCCGATTCTGTCATCCTATATAAAGCTAAACCTCCAAAGTCCATGTTAACTTCATGTTTCCTTTGCACATCCACAATATTGAGTAGGCAGAGTCTTAAACACCTGTGGCATGTAACCAGAGACTCTCTGACATTCAAAGATACTGATTACTTTTCATAGGTCAACCTAGTATTCAAAGATCCTGACCACATTTTTCTTTTTTGTCCACAAAGTTATTATCTCTAAACCATAACAAGCTGGTATATCTGTAATATTTATTTATTTATTTTTGGCTGCGTTGGGTTTTCATTGCTGGGCACGAGCTTTCCCTAGTTGCGGTGAGCAGGGGCTACTCTTTGTTGTAGTGCACAGGTTTCTCAGTGTGGTGGCTTCTCTTGCTGTGGAGCACTGGCTGTAGGTGCGTGGGCTTCAGTAGTTGTGGCACACAGGCTTCAGTAGTTGTGGTTCACAGACTCTAGAGTGCAGGCTCAGTAGTTTTGGTGCATGGGCTTAGTTGCTCAGTGGCATGTGGGATCTTTCCAGACTAGGGCTCAAACCCATGTCCCCTGCATTGGCAGGAGGATTTTTAACTACTGTGCCACCAGGGATATCCTTATATGTAACATCTTCTTCCTCATCAATCAACCTATAAGCTTTATTAAAAAAAGGACTTTTGGATATTTGAAAGGCTTATTCTAAGTGAATTCATAATCACTTGTAGCAGGTACTTCCGGTTTTCCAAAGGGCTCAAAAGAAATCTTTGAGTTAATCTGTTGGAATATTTTGTCCCAAATTGATAATCAAGCTCATCAATCCATAGTGTTCAAAATCTATTTGTTTTCATTTCAGGATGTTAGTATCTATTTTGTCAGCGTTCACTCATTTCTAGTTTTTTAGCACCTCTATCATTGTCCAAGACATTTCACAAAATGCCAGAAGAAGTTGGAATATAAAAAACTTAGTCATGGTATAATATATTGCTAGATTTGGTTAGTGATTATATTGCCTAGGATTTTTGGTCATTTGTTAGTGTAAAATTGTACTGTACATTTTCATCCTTTGACTGGTTTGGTAACAAGGTTTGGAAAACTTCCATAAAATGAGATAGTTTCCCCATTACTATTTTTTGGAAGGATTTATGAATGACTGCAACTAAGTCTTTTTTAAATATTTGACAGAAATAGGGAAGACATGTGAGCCTGGAGTTGTCTTTGAAGGAAAAAATGTATAATTCTGAGTCAAGTGTTTAATAGTTAAAAGACCATTCATATTTTCTACTTTTTTAGAATTAGTTTTAGTAAATTGTTTTTTCTAGGAATAGGCCCATTTCATCTAAATTCTCAAGATTATTGGTCTTGAAATACTCAAAATATTTTTATTGCCTTTCTAATGTCTGATGGATCTATAGTAATATTTTCTTGTTCTTATATGACATTTATTATTTGTGTCTTCTCTAATTTTTCCTGATAAATCTTCTGAGGGATTTACCAACTTTATTAATCTTGTCACAAAAACTAACTCATGACTTTCTTAGTTTTCTCTATTATATTTCTATGTGATTAATTTCTGTTCTTATCTGTTTTTTTTGTTTGTTTGTTTTTTTGGAATTTCTACCATCTTTGCATTTTACTTGCTGTTCTCTTTCTAGCTTCTTGAGATGATGCTTAATTTATTAATTTTCATATTTTCTTCTTTTCTAAAATATTTAGTTGTCTCTACATATGCCACTAATAACCTTCAATTTAGATATGAAATGTTTCATTATAATTTCATTATCATATCATTCACTTTCAAGTATATGGTGGTTTTCTATTTTTTTATTGGTTTTTAAGTTAATTGCATTGTGATCAGAGAATCTTTACTTTTCAGTCTTTCTTGAGAAGAGCTCATCCTCAGTATCTTCCAGTTATTTCCTGGTTCTAAAGAAGATCTTCCATTCATGTTTCCCCTCTACTTTGAGGACCCCTCATTTCTCTAGCCCAGCACTACCCAAGAGAACTTCCTGTGATGACAGAAATGTTCTATATCTGCACTGTACAATGCAGCAACCAGTAGCCTCATGTGGCTATTGAACACTTGAAATGTGCCTAATAAAACTGAGAAACTGTGTTTTTAATTATATTTATTTTTAAATTAATTAAATTTACATTTAAGTAATTAAGGTGACTAGTGGCTACCATGTTGGGTTGCACACCCAATCAACTTTTCTTCTGTCTGTTAGTTAGGATCCAGTCAGGAAGGAGTTATCTAAACAGAGAGAAAGTAGCATAAATAATTAACTATAAATTTGTTAAGTAGAGAAAGAAAGAGAACTCTTAGGCAACACAAAAGTAGCAACTGCAGGAAGCAGCTTCCATTCCTTACAACTGAGGGAGCAACAAAAACAACAAAAAGACTCCAGAATATGTAAACTTAGAAGTTTGGAGGAGAGGCCCCCATGAACTAAGACTTAGATTTCTGAAGAGGGAATAGGGGTGGGCATAAAGGGACCACATGATGAAGCTGGTTTGGCAAGTGTGGGAAAAACTTCAAATCGTATTCCGCTGTCATGTCATGAAGGAAGTGCTGCTGTCAGGGTGAAGGAGTGTTGCTTAGGCCATGCTCACAAGAACTTCAAGCAAACAGGAAACTGGTGGGAACCAACAAGAAGCAAACCCCTTCAGCCTCCTCCAACCTTGTGGTCCCTCTCGTGCCCCTCTTTGTGCTATCTGCTGGCAAAGCCTAACAGCACAAGCAAAAGGTGGCTTGCAGAGTCCAGGTCCAGCATCACCAAGCCTACTATAGAAGAGGGTAGTTTCCAAGCTGAGAGCCAAAACTGACACACTCTCTTATTTGCTTCTCCCTTCTCCATGTCTCTCTTGCTTTCCCCAAGCCCAATCTTATATAGCTTTTGGAAGAAAAAGCAAACCAGCAAATATACCTCTGAGAACCTTTCAGTACTAAAACTAATCAACAGTTTCTTAAATCTTTGTTTCAATTCCAGTGAGAGATAGGGGAGAGAAATTAGCCCTCAATGGAGGTGAGAGAAAAGGAGAAGAGAATCCACAAAGAACAACCTGACTTAAATACTGCCATATCTTTACATACGTTTAAAAATTTTTATTCGGGTATAGTTAATTTACAATGTTGTGTTAGTTTCAGTTGTACCATACTTTTTATACAGATACCAGTAGAGATAAATGTTTTCTACTGAAAAAGAAACAGTGAGTGCAGTAAGTGGGGACTGACACCTGACATCTAAAGTGTTAGGAAGCAGCAGGAATTGGCGGGGACCATGGAAAGTACATGCCTGTCTAAAGGGGGCAGTAGCTGCCCAACCAGCCAGAGACTGCAAAGTGGTAATATGAGTCCATTTCCCAGATATCCTAATTTTCTGAGAGATGCCAGAAATCTGGATTTTTATGTGAAAGCTTCCAATTTCAAAATGTTGGCTCACAGAAGTTTTAAACATTGTGTAAGCCAAATGAAACACTGAGATGGGCCAAATCTAGCCTGTGGCTGTGGTTTGGGACTTCTGCAGTGCAGCATGCAGATGAAAGGGGATCTGCGGGAATATAGGGACCTCAAGTATCACATCACATGGCCCACAGGAAAGAACAGCCTAGTTCAACATTATGTGATAACCCAAATTTTAATGCAATGTTGGCTTCTCATGTAAGGTTTTTTCTGTTCTTTCTTTTGTTTCCTTTTCTTTCTTTTTTTGGTTATGGTCATTGATGACGTTAAGACCAAGTCAACCTAACCTATCACTGTCGACCACTAAGATGATCACTCCCTTCAATGTGGAGTTAATTTAAAATGAACACTCTGGGAGAAATAAACTGTATAAATCAAATATTTAATCATTATTCTGAAGTTTTGGAATTTACTTCAAGAGAGTTGGCACCTCTTTAGTTTCACCATGAGAGAAATGGTCAATCATTGGGATATCTAGTAGGCTATGTAAACTGGAGACAAATTGAAATAAACATCAATATATATACACATATACATGTATGCGTTGTACATATAGTATAATAATCCATTAAATCTCATGGTCTTTGGCAGAAACTTCTGTACAGCTCTATTACAAAATGACAAAGTATATTGCAAAATAAAATATGTAGACATTAAAACTAGAATTCAGAGTGCTGTGATATTTGTCAAATGTTTCAGTAGGTTCTTTGATGGTTGATTCTTTTTGTTTGAATGTCAGAAAATCTTTTTTACCCATATGGAAGCTGTACACATTTTCCTAAGCCACATGGAACAGACGCTTTGACTTGTATGCAAAAGATCTGTGGTCTTTGGAAAGCCATTGTATTTTCTTGTGTGGTGCAGATGAAGCCATAAATAAATATACGTACATACATTGTATAAATTGTCATATGTTTTTGAATATCTTACTTGCTCTTACTCATCAGGAGTAAATCACTACATAGACCCACATTTTGAAGGAACTGTAAACAGTGGATTTCATCAAATACAGTATTTCTCTTCTGGTTTTACTTCCAACAAACTCAAGTAAGTACGTTACCTACATTAACTATCATCAACTTTACCTGCACAGCAGTTTGTACTTGTAAAAGAGGAACATTAGAGAGTATTGAAAACATGATTTTTTCCTCCTAAAATTTGTCTTTTTTTTAATTTATTTATGTAAGCTAAAGAGAAGAGATTATCACTCTGCTAGAAACCTAGAAGACTGCATCTTCATGTCGTCCTCTATTATGTTCTACATTTTAGTAGATCCTTCATGTTTAAGTCTCTAATAATAATCATTTCAAAGGCTTAAATGCTCAGAAAGGAAAATAAAGTAGACCTTTAGATTATAGTAACATTTACATATTGAATGGGAGATTTTGATACCACAAAAAGATAAACTTCTTTTCAAAGGTTTACTTAAGTTTTAAATATTAATATTTACTTATTAGAGTAAAATAAATTCAAAAACCTAATTCCTTCTTATACCTTTAAATTCAACATAAAAAGCTTATTACTCCATTCATAACTCCAAAATAAATTAAGTCACTTTTAAAGAGACTGAGATTAATTTATAATCACATTTTTAAATTTACTTAGGTTTCTTTAAATATTTCTTAGTTGCATCTGTATATTTAGGGACTTAATTTTCCAATTTATAGAAAAAAAACTTTCTAAACGTTTAAGTAATTATTCTGTATGTAACAAATTAAACTTATACATATTATGGATATCATGTTCTTTTAAATTTTCCAATATTATCAATAAACTTCAAACTTTGACCTGAAAATCACAAGTCTAAATTGATTATGCTGATTGCACATTTTAAATTAGAATTACTTAAAGAAACTGTGGTTTCTTTAAAAAGAAATGCAATTTATTTATTTTTTCTCTCTTTTTTCTTGTTTTCTCCCATTTCTTCTGAGCAGTGTGGCTGACAGGGTCTTGGTGCTCTGGCAAGGTGTCAGGCTTATGCCTCTAAGAGTTCAGGACATTGGTCCACCAGAGACCTCCCAGCTCCATGTAACATCAAGTGGCAAAAGCTCTCCCAGAGATCTCTATCTCATGGCTAAGACTGAGCTCCACTCAACAACGATCAAGCTACAATGCTGGACAACTTATGCCAAACAACTAGCAAGAGAGGAACACAAACCCACCTATCAGCAGAGAGGCTACCTAAAATCAAACTAAGGTCACACGCACCCCAGAACACACCACCAGATGTGGTACTGCCCACTGGAAAGACAAGATCGAGACTAATCCACCAGAACACAGGCACGAGTCCCCTACACCAGGAGGCCTACACAATCCACTGAACCAAACTTACCCACTGGGGGCAGACACCAAAAACAATGGAAACTAAGAACCTGCAGCCTGTGAAAAGGAGATGCCAAACACAGTAAGTTAAGAAAATGAGAAGGCAGAGAAACACACAGCAGATGAAGGAGCAAGGTAAAAACCCATCAGATCAAACTAATGAAGAGGAAATAGGCAGTCTACCTGAAAAAGAATTCAGAATAATGACAGAAAAGAAGATCCCAAATCTTGGAAATAGAATGGAGAAAATAAAAGAAACGTTTAACAAGGACCTAGAAGAACTAAAGAGCAAAGAAACAATGATGAACAATACAATAAATGAAATTAAAAATTCTCTAGAGGGAATCAATTGTAGAATAACCAAGGCAAAAGAAAGGATAAGTGATCTGGAAGATAAAATAGTGGAAATAAAGACCGCAGAGCAGAATGAACAGAAAAGAAGGAAAAGAATTGAAGACAGTCTCAGAGAACTTCTGGGAAAACATTAAAAACACCAACATTCGAATTACAAGGGTCCCAGAAGAAGAAGAGAAAAAGAAAGGGACTGAGAAAATATTTCAAGAGATTATAGTTTAAAATTTCCCTAATACAGGAAAGGAAATAGTCAATCAAGTCCAGGAAGCACAGAGAGTCCCATACAGGATAAATCCAATGAGAAACACACCAAGACACATCTTAATCAAACCATCAAAAATTAAATACAAAGAAAAAATATTAAAAGCAGCAAGGGAAAAGCAAAAAATAACATGCAAGGGAATCCCCATAAGATTAACAGCTGATCTTTCAGCAGAAACTCTGCAAGCCAGAAGCGAGTGGTAGGACATATTTTAAGTGATGAAAGGGAAAAACCTACAATGAAGATTATTCTTCCCAGCAAGGATCTGGTTCAGATTCGATGGAGTAATTAAAACCTTTACAGACAAGCAAAAGCTAAGAGAATTCAGCACCACCAAAACAGCTTTACAACAAATGCTAAAGGAACTTCTCTAGGCAGGAAACACAAAAGAAGGAAAAGACCTATGATAACAAACCCAAAACAATTAAGAAAATGGGAATAGGAACATACATATCGATGATTAACTTAAAGGCAAATGTATTAAATGCTTGAACCAAAAGACATAGACAGGCTGAATGGATACAGAAACAAGACCTGTATATATGCTGTCTACAAGACACCCATTTCAGACCTAGGAACTCACACAGACTGAGGATATGGAAAAAGGTATTCCATGCAAATGGAAATCAAAAGAAAGATGGAGTAGCAATTCTCATATCAGACAAAACAGACTTTAAAATAAAAACTATTACAACAAACAAAAAGGAAAATAATAATGATCAAGGGATCAATCCAAGAATAAGATATAGCAATTAAAAATTTATGCACTCAACATAGAACCACCTTAATAAATAAGGCAAATGCTAACAGCCAGAAAAGGGGAAATTGACAGTAACATAGCCATAGTAGTGGACTTTAACACCCCACTTTCACCAATGGACAGATCATCCAAAATGAAAATGAATAAGGAAACACAAGCTTTAAATGATACATTAACAAGATGGACTTAACTGATATTTATAGGACATTCCATGCAAAAACAACATAATACACTTTCTTCTCAAGTGCTCATGGAACATGCTCCAGGATAGATCATATCATGGATCACAAGTCAAGCCTTGGTAAATTTAAGAAAATTGAAATCGTATCAAACATCTTTTCTGACCACAATTCTATGAGACTAGATATCAATTACAGGAATAAAACAGTAAAAAGTACAAACACATGGAGGTGAAATGATACACTACTAACTAACCAAGAGATCACTGAATAAATCAAAAAATACCTAGAAACATATGACAACGAAAATATGATGATCCAAAACCTATGGGATGCAGCAAAGGTAGGTCTAAATGGGAAGTTTCTAGCAATACAATCTGAACCCAAGAAACAAGAAACACCTCAAATAAACAACCTAACCTTACACCTAAAGCAATTAACAAAGAACAACAACAAAAAAAAAAAAACCCCAAAGTTAGCAGAAGGAAAGAAATCATAAAGATCAGATCAGAAATAATGAAAAATAAATGAAGGAAAAAATCACAAAGATCAATAAAACTAAAAGCTGGTTCTTTGAGAAGATAAACAAAATTGATAAACCATTAGCCAGACTCATCAAGAAAAAAGGGAGAAGACTCAAATCAATAGAATTACAAATGAAAAAGAAGTAACAACTGACACTCACAAATAGAAATGGTCATGAGAGATGACTACAAGTAACTATATGCCAATAAAATGGACAACCTGAAAGAAATGGTCTAATTCTTAGAAAACCACAATATTCCAAGACTGAACCAGGAATAAATAGAAAATATAAACAGACCAATCACAGGTACTGAAATTGAAACTGTGAATAAAAATCGTCCAGCAAAAAAAGCCCAGGACCAGATGGCTTCACAGACGAATTCTACCTAACATTTAGAGAAGAGCTAACACCTATCCTTCTCAAACACTTCCAAAATATAGCAGAGGGAGGAACACTCCGAAACCCATTCTACAAGGCCACCATCAGGTTGATACCAAATCCAAAGACATCAAAATGAAAGAAAACTACAGGGCAATATCACTGATGAATATAGATGCAAAAATGCTCAACAAAATATTAGCAAACAGAATCCAACAGCACATTAAAATGATCATACACCATGATCAAGTAGGGTTTATCCCAGGAATGCAAGGATTCTTTGATATATGCAAATAAATCAATGTGATAAACCATATTAACAAATTGAAGGATAAAAACCATGTGATCATCTCAATAGATGCAGAGAAAGCTTTTGACAAAATTCAACACCCATTTATGATAAAAACCCTCCAGAAACTAAGCATAGAGGGAACTTACCTCAATATGATAAAGACCATATATGACACACCTACAGCCAACAATGTTCTCAGTGGTGAAAAACTGAAACGTTTCCACTAAGATCAGGAACAAGACAAGGTTACCATCTCTCACCACTATTATTCAACATAGTTTTGGAAGTTTTAGCCACAGCAATCAGAGAAGAAAAAGAAATAAAAAGAATCCAAATCGGAAAAAAGAACTAAAGCTGTCATGGTTTGCAGAGGACATGATACTATACATAGAGAATCCTAAAGATGCTACCAGAAAACTACGAGAGCTAATCAATGAATTTGATAAAGTAGCAGGATACAAAAATAATGCACAGAAATCTCCTGCATTTCTATACACTAATGATCAAAACTCTGAAACAGAAATTAAGAAAACACTCCCATTTACAATGGCAACTAAAAGATTAAATACTTGGGAAAAAAACCTACCTAAGGAGACAAAAGACCTGCTTGCAGAAAACTATAAGACAGTGATGAAAGCAATTAAAGATAATACAAACAGATGGAAAGATATACCATGTTCTTGGATTGGAAGAATCAACATTTTGAAAATGACTCTACTACCCAAAGCAATCTACAGATTCAATGCAAGCCCTATCAAACTACCAATGGCATTTTTCACAGAACTAGAACAAAAAATTTCAAATTTGTATGGAAACAGAAAAGACCCCGAATAGCCAAAGAAATCTTGAGAAGGAAAAATGGAGCTAGAGGAACCAGGCTCCTGGATTTCAGACTATACTACAAAGCTACAGTAATCAAAACAGTATGGTACTGGCACAAAAACATAAATATACATCAATTGAACAGTATAGAAAGCCCAGAGATAAACCCAAGTACATATAGTCACCTTATTTTTGATAAAGGAGGCAAAAATACCCAATGGAGAAAAGACAACCTCTTCAATATGTGGTGCTGGAAAAACTGGACAGCTACATGTAAAAGAATGAAATTAGAACACTCCCTAACACCATACACAAAAATAAACTCAAAATGGATTAAAGACCTAAATGTAAAGCCAGACACTATCAAACTCTTAGAGGAAAACATAGGCAGAACACTCTATGACATAAATCACAGCAAGATCCTTTTTGACCTACCTTTGAGAGAAATGGATATAAAAATAAACAAATGGGACCTAATGAAACTTAAAAGCTTTTGCACAGCAAAGGAATCCATAAACAAGATGAAAAGACAACCCTCAGAATGGGAGAAAATATCTGCAAATGAGGCAACTGATAAAGGATTAATTTCCAAAATATACAAGCCACTCATGCAGCTCAATATCAAATAAAAACAAACAACACAACCCAAAAGTGGCAGAAGACCTAAAAAGACATTTCTCCAAAGAAGATATACAGATTGTCAACAAACACATGAAAGGATGCTCAACATCACTAATCATTAGATAAATGCAAGTCAAAACTACAATGAGTCATCACGTCACAGCAGCCAGAATGGCCATCATAAAAAAATCTACAAATAATAAATGCTGGAGAGGGTGTGGAGAAAAGGAAATCCTCTTGCACTGTTGGTGGGAATGTAAATTGATACAGCCACTATGGAGAACAGTATGGAAGTTCCTTTAAAAAATAAAAATAGAACTACCATATGACACAGCAATCCCACTACTGGGCATATACCCTGAGAACACCATAATTCAAAAAGAGTCATGTACCATGATGTTCATTGCAGCTCTATTTACAATAGCCAGGTCATGGAAGCAACCAAAGTGTCCATTGACAGATGAATGGATAAAGAAGATGTGGCACATATATACAATGCAATATTACTCAGCCATAAAAAGAAATGAAATTGTGTTATTTGTAGTGATGCAGATGTGGATGGACCCAGCATCTGTCATACAGAGTGAAGTGAGTCAGGAAAAGAGAAACAAATGCCGTATGCTAACACATATATATGGAATCTACAAAAACAAAAACTGTTTCTGAAGAACCTAGGGTCAGGCCAGGAATAAAAATGCAGACATAGAGAATGGACTTGAGGACATGGGGGGGGGGAAGAGTAAGCTCAAACGAAGTGAGAGAGTGGCATGGGCATATGTACACTAGCAAATGTAAACTAGATAGCTAGTGGGAAGCAACCGCATAGCACAGGGAAATGAGCTCAGTACTTTGTGATCACCTAGAGGGGTTGGATAGGGAGTGTGGGAGGGAGACACAAGAGGGAGGAGATATGGGGATATATGTATACATATAGTTGATTCACTTTGTTGTAAATCAGAAACTAACACACCATTATAAAGCAATTATACTCTAATAAAGATGTTTTTAAAAAAAGGCCAAACTCATATCATTAGAAAGTAGAATGGTAGTTGTGAAGGGCCAGGAAGGTGGGAGAAATGGGACATGTTGGCCAAAGTGTACAAACTTCCAGCTATAAGGTGAATAATTTATGGGGTCTAATATACGGCATGGTGGCTATAGTTAAGAATACTGAATTATATACTTGAAAGTTACTAAGAAAGTTAATCTTAAGTATTCTCACCACAAAAGTGCTAATTTTGTGAGGTGATGAAGGTGTAAACTAATCTTTTTGTTGTAATCATTTTACAATATATATGTGTATCAAATCATCACACTGTCCACTTTAAACTTACACAATGTTATATGTAAACTGTATTTCAGTGAAACTGGAATAAATAAGTTAAACTTTATAAAAGTGTATCTTCCTACATATCGTTGAGGATTTGAGAGTTATTTGTTATCATAGCATGACCACACCTATCCTGAGTAATATATAGACCAAATTCTCTTAATTATTATAAATACTTATAATACCAATGTAACAGTCTTCTCAAGTGCAATACTTACTGTAGACTTGGCCCTATTAAACATTTCTATACTTAATTCTAAATTTTTCTTAGCCTGAAAGATGTTTGCCCACTGAATAACTAATCATCTTAAATTTTTTTGAAGTTATCTCCTGCAGTAGTATTTCAGGATATCTTCTCAGCTTACTGTGATTTCTTAACCTGAGAAAAAAAGAAGGAAGGACTGGATCCTCTTTATGTCCACTGAGATGGTAAATTTAATGTGACTGCTTGGCTGAACCACAGGGTGACCAGATATTTGGCTGAACATTATTCTAGATGTTTCTATGAGGATGTTTTAGATGAGATTGTCAGCGGACTCTGAGTAAAGCAGATTGCTCTGATTGGATGGGTGGGCCTCATCCAATCAGTTGAAAGCCTGAATAAAACAAAAGACTGGTTCTGCCCCACTCCACTCCTCAAGAAAGAATTTCTCCATCAGACCGCCTTTGAAACTTGTCTACAACTGCAGCTCTTCCTGATTCTACTGCACACTGCCTTTGAACTCAGAATGGAACTCTACTGGGTCACCAGCCTGTTGGCCCAGCCTGCAGATTTTAGACTTGCCAGCCTCCATAATAACATGATCCAATTCCATATCATAAATCTCTTTCTCTATATATACACATCCTGATCTCCCTGGTTTTCTGAAGAACTGATACACCCATGTTTTTCCCCCAATGGCCCTGGATCTTTGAGGTTGTTTCCATTTGTCTGAGCTTTGAATAGAAACAGATTGGAAATCAATTTCTTCTTACTCTGCCTCCCATCTATCTTTTTTTTTTAATATGTAGGAAAATGTGTGATTTTTGTGAGAAAATTATAGAATGCACTTTCTGCATTTAACTGTTCTATTCCCTTCAGAGTATAATATGAAGATTCTTTAAAGCAACTTTTTTCAAGCAATTTTTATTGTGCTCTTTATACCAGAAAAAGAGTTGAGGTTGCTAATATATGTCTTTGAATAATCTGGTATGCAAACATAAAAGGATTCTCTTCTAGGGATATTGTCTTCTTACAATGTTAGTGTGATAGGTAAATAGATTTAGGAACAATTTTGTAGATCAAACAACTGTTTTACACTGTGTTAAATAGAGACATGAAATGATAAGATCAGCTAGAGGAGATGGCTAAGAATCTGTTCTCCACTTAACCATTAAGGGAAGCAGAGAACAGATTGTCCCACAGATGTAGAATAGATTTGCCCAGGCTGTAACAAAAATTAAAAGGGCAGTAAAAAGCAGAGCAGGATTTTGTTTTTTGTTTTTTGTTTTTGTTTTTAGGAATAGGAGCTCTCTTTCTGTATTTAAATCCTGTTTACCACTCATCTAATAATAATGTGTACTCAGCAGAGATTATATTTATTAGTACTCATTCAATCAATTGAGCTTGCTATGTAGAAAAGAGATTGAGAGCTAAATCCATTTCAGAGATTTAAATAGTATGAGAATAAATCGGAAAAACTAGTTTTTATGCAGTAATTTAAGGATTTTAAAAATAGTATTTCTTCAAAGTAAGAGAAGTGATGAGGTGTGGAGACCAGACAACACAATTTGGAATCATAAAAATCTGTCTCCACTGTTGTTCCATTACATAGCTCTGTGATTTTATTAAGGTTCAACCTCCTTGCCCACAAAAGAAGATAATCATAATTTATCTGCAGGTTTGTTATTAGAAGTAAAGCTAATATCTGGAAAATGTCTCTGAGTAAGTCCTAAATAAACAGATGCTATTATTTTACACAATTTTAAAATTGTAACTTTACCCTGTGCAAGTTGCATCTCATTGCCATGAACTCATGGAATATGTAAAAATGTGTTGTTTTGTTGAATTTTTATTCTAATGAAGTGCTTTGCTGGAAATTGTATAATCTGCCTTCAGGTTTCTTGGTTAAAATGAAATGAAAAGCCATAATTTCTGTTTCCCTGATGAGGGAATTAGAAAGTGGAAAAAGAAATATTCTAGACCAAAACGGGGGTGGCAGTGGAATAAAGAACAAATATTGCAACAGATAGTCTTCTCTCAAGGAAATGTTGTACCCACATTTTACTGCTGACATCTGAAATCTTTCTGTTCTAGATGGAGATTAGGCAACTTGCTTTTCTAGGAGGAGCATTAATGTGGTTTTAAATAAAAAATGGTAGCATGTGTTGAAAACTTATAGGGGCAACAACAAAGTGGTCAAGAGAATAGTTTCTGAAGTTAGACTTCTCAGAGCTACGTCGTCTGGCTGTGTGGTCAATGTGAGTCCAGCTCTTCATCCATGAAATGAGGATAATAGTCTCTACTTCACAGAGTTGTTGGAGAATTAAATGAATTAATACATGGAAAGTAATTAGGATGACACTTGGCATATACTAACATTTATTATTAGTTGTTATTATTGTTGATCAAACAAACAGAAAAAGTGCAAAACCTTCTACTCTGTCTGGGGAAAACACACAGAGACCCTAAGGAAGAAAATTCAGAATCAAGACCAATTCTGAGAGTGTTCTAGATCCTGACTAAATCTCTTTATAAGCCAATTTTCTCCTTCTCTAGCATTTTCATGTAAGTTAAGTCAAAATAAAACAAACACTAAAGATAGCCTCGAATAAGTCTTCAAAAGGCATTTAAAAATCTGAGAGTAGTATGTTTTTGTCCCAGTTTAATATATGCCTCATTTACCTTCTTTGGTTAATTTGTATTTGTCAGTTTTTGCTGCAATAATATTGTATAAGATACAATCCCAAAATCTCACTGCCTTATAACAACTAACAGTTATTTTTCATACATGAGTCTATGAGGCAGCTGCAGTGACTATGTTCCAGAATATACATCTGGTTCCCTCATTCTAGATGTACAACATCCTTCACAGGCTGATGCACCCATGACTGCCTGGGATAAGTTCTTCTCATGGCAGAGGGCAGGAACACAAGAGATAAAGTCTAACAATATAAACAAAGTTAAAACCTTACTTGAACAGGAAGTATGTCATCCCATTGGCCAAAATCAATATTATAACTACATCCAACAACTTTGGAACAAGGAAGTAATCACCTCCTGTGCAGAGGATGTAGTATTTGCTGAACAATAATGAAGTCTATCACATTTGCCAAACTGCTAGAGTTCCATCAAGTGCAAGACCCAGACTGACCACTTCAATTAACCTTATTCTACTGATGTGAGTCGCAAAAGTCAAAATGCATCAAAATCACAGAGGAACTCATTAAAAATATAAATGACTTGGCCCTGCCACCACCTGTTATGATTTAATAAATTTGAAAACGGGACTCAGGATCTGCATTGTTACCAACCTCACCAGTAATCACACCATACACCAAAGTTTGAGAATCCCAGGGAAAGCTGTACATGGAGATCAGAGCAAGTCATGACTGACTGAAGTTGCCTCCCTCTTATGTCTTGCTGCCCCAGTGGAGAAGGAAGGATAACACAATGGCAACATTCCCACCTGCAGAAAAAAGAGGCTGAATTGGGGTTTCTGATGGATTGAATTATTGGCTCCCAATTTTTCTCCTCTCCGTGTTTCCTCCACCCTGCCACTTGACTTTGCAGTTCCTCCTACTAAATTTTCCCACCTTGTTGATGTAGGACTTAGCCATGTGACCTACTTTGGGCAGTGATATATGGATAACAGAGTGCCAGTTTGGGCGGTGATATTTATTGAATCCAGGGATTTCATTTTGATTTTGAAACATTCATACATTTGAATCATTGTAATTATTTTTTTCCCCTGAAGTGCTTGATGTAAAAATATAATTTAAAAATTTTTTTTAATTTTTAAAAAATAACAAAGTGTCAGTTCCAAATTTAAATCATGTTCCTCCTTGCCCATCTGAATTTCATGCTGGAGAAGAGCATCCCCCAGTAGCTGTTATCTCTCCAGACTGAACCCCAGAATTAGCACTCATTGACAGACTCAGCCCAAGCAAGAACCCAAGCCCATCTGAACCCAAAATGAATCAGAGCTGCCTAGGCAAGTCATATCCATCAACCTCCACCTGAAAATCATAGGTGTGCAAGAAAAAAATGCTTGCTATTTTGAGCCAATGCATGTTGGAGAAAAATTTAATTCACACAGAGTTTAAGAGTCACTTTCTGACACTATGTCTCTCTTCCCAATTCCAAAGTCATTTGGGTAGCAATAGTGGGAATCATGCCTCTCTATATTGAAATGAAGCTCAGACTATAAGCTAAATATTTTTTCTCTGAAACATTAAAGATGTATAGAACTAGGAAACATTTTCTTCTGAATTCATATTATGCTATTTATTTATTTGAATATACCTGAAGAAGAAAGCACGTGAATGTAGAACAGTGAAATAAGAGGGGGGCGGAAAGGAATATTTAGGTCATACAACAGCACCACATATTTTTTCAAAATAGAAACAGATTGTTGTACAGAATCCAGCAATTCTGGTGGAAATACTCTGCAATGGAAGCATGTTTTCCATTAACTTAAATACTGTGTTAACCTCAATCAAAAATACACTTTCTTAAACTGAATACAGAATTTATAGTCTTGAGAAACCGTGCCTGCCATCTAAATGTGCAAAAGTCTGATGCAAATGACTTGGTCCCACATGATTTTTAAAAATTATTTTGTTAAAAAGAAATAAAAACCTAAAGCAGCATTTATTCCCCCACCCAACCTAGCACTTTTGCCAAAAGTGGGATACCCAACCTGGCACTTTTGCCAAAAGTGGGATACCTTTTAAAACTCCCAAGTGTATTTTCCTTTCTTGCTGCTGTCTAATAGCTTCAGGTCTTAAGATTTCTCTCTATTCAATAAAACTACTCATGAAAAACTTCTCAAATATAGACAGGTTTTTATCACCCCAAAATTCATGGAAGCTGACATTATATTGTAATGATCTTTCTACTAAGCTAGTAAGTCCAGTAAGTGTAATGGAAAATCTCTCTTGTTAGAAAGTGATGTAACCAATTGTCGTTTGTGTCTGAGCTTCTCTCTGGACTTTTGGCGTTTGTGGGAGCACCTCGCTATGGAGGAGGGAGAAGCATCATCATATGGACCAAGGTGGAACCTTCATGAAGAGACTGAGGCCTCAGGGGTTGCAGCCAGCTTGGGTCTTGCCAGTGATTCATGTATTTCTCCTGTGCTTCACCTTTGCCCTTTGAGCGGCCCACCAGAATGTGGGAATTATTAAGCACATCTTGGAAAGAAATGAAAACAGGCAGTGGAGGGAAATAAAGGACTGGAGTAAGGAAAAGAGGGAGGGAAATAGAGGGCTGGAGTAAAGAAGAATAAAGGTCTAAACAAATCCTGTCTCAAAACTCAAGGCAAAATGTGAGCCCTAATTATGAGTGGAAGGCAGCAGGTTAATTATAGCACTTTTCCTCCCTTTGCAGGCAAACTCTTCCTCTGGTAACTGGAAAAGGAAGAGTCTCCTGTAGGTGCCCAGCCCTGGAGGTAACAAAGACTAACTCTGTATTCATTCTACATGAAATCAACAATTTATGGGATTAGATGAAGGTATTTCCCAATCTGAAATGCTGTGATGATAAATACCACCTAAATCAGCCGTCCCCAACATTTTTGGCACCAGGGACGGGTTTCATGGAAGACAATTTTTCCTTGGACGTGGAGGGTGGGGGTTCAGGTGGTAATGTGAGCAATGGGGAGCAATGGGGAGTGGCAGATGAAGCTTCACTTGCTCACCCGCTGCTCATCTCCTGCTGTGCAGCCCAATTCCTAACAGGACATGGACCAATACTGGTCCGCTGCCGCTGCCCCGATGTTAGGGACCCCTGACCTAGAGGACCGGCAGTGGGGGGAAGAAGATGACTTACCTACTGTTTACAATGTCCTTAGAAGACTCAGAGTGCTTAATGCTATTTCCCAAAAGGCTAAGTTTGGTACAGCAGTGCCAGGGACATCATCATTTCATAAATCTCATTTATGCTCTTAGTCACTAGGACCCTTGGCTTCTTTAATTACATTTGACAGCTGCTTCCACAATCATAAACATGATCCTCTGAATCATTTCCACTCTCTGAAGATGTTGGTTTTAATGTCACACAAATTTGGTCTTAGTACTAATATTTATAATTTAATTTGCAAAATCTTTAAGCCAATAGATGGTTTTTCTATCATTTCCCTGGAAATCAGAAAATTGCTCAAGTCTGTGACTTATTAATTCTACAGTGGACCATAAAAACTCTAGGTCCATCAATCATATGAGCAGTCATATCCATTCTTCATTTTTGTAATTGAAGTATAGTTGATTTACAATGTCGTGTTAGTTCCAGGTACACAGCAGTACACACAGTTTTATATATATATATATATATATTTATATTTTTATATATAGTTATATATATATATATATGTATATTCCTTTTCAGAGTTTTTCCCTTATAGGTTGTTACAAAATATTGAGTATAGTTCCCTGTGCTATACAGCAGGTGCTTGTTCGTTATCTATTTTACATACAGTAGTGTGTGTATGTTAATTCCAAACTCCCAGTTTATCCCCCCCTCCTTTCCTCTTTGGTAACAATAAATTTGTTTTCTATGTCTTTGGGTCTATTTCTGTTTTGTGTATATAAGTTCATCTATATCATATGATATTGCTTATATGTTGAATCTTTAAAAAAATGATTCATATCCATTTTTCAAGGTGCACATTGTTTTTCAAAGAGCAGAGCACAGACATTAGAGTAGTCCCTCTTGCAAAGCAAACTCCCAAGATGGAAGCAGAAGCTCAAATTATTACCATTCTTATTACTATTACATTTTAAACATTTTCTAGTTCTCTTTCACTCTTTAAAACAAATTTTAAATCATTTGGAACTTCCTTTCCTCAAGTCCTGTCCTCCACAAAGTCTCTTCCTCTGGCTTTCTCCCACTTTCAGCCTCACTCAGATTGACAAGTGCCCCATGTAGCAACCTATAGGAGATGCTATAAATCACTGAGACACTAAATCTCCACTAGAAATTTCAGAAGATGGAAAAAACAGCATTTTCCAAGGAGAGGACTGCATATGTTTAGATGAACTGTATTATTTGTGGCCAGTGAAGGCTCTAGGTGAGTCCTAGAATTAGACATAGGTGCTGTCAACTGAAAAAAAAAATGCACAGCCTAGAAGTTGAGAGTTATGTTTTATTTGGCAGACATTCTTAGGACTTCAAACCCAGGAGACAGAGTCTCAAATAACTTTGAGAAGCTGCTCCAAAGAGGAAGGGATCAGGATATATAGGAGTTTTTGCAACAAAACCAGGTAGTCAAAAGATTACTATTAATAAAAGAATATCGTAGGGCTTCCCTGGTGGCTCAGTGATTGAGAATCTGCCTGCTAATGCAGGGGCCACGGGTTCGAGTCCTGGCTCGGGAGGATCCCACATGCTGCAGAGCAACTAGGCCCATGAGCCACAACCACTGAGCCTGCGCGTCTGGAGCCTATGCTCCACAGCAAGAGTGGCCGCGATAGTGAGAGGCCCGCGCACCGCAAAGAAGAGTGGCCCCCACCTGCCACAACTAGAGAAAGCCCTCGCACAGAAACGAAGATGCAACACAGCAAAAATTAATTAATTAATTAATAAACTCCTACCTCCAACATCTTCTTTAAAAAAAAAAAAAAGAATATCGTATATCTCTCAAGTTAAGGAATTTAGCACTTTTCTGTGTTTGGGAAGATGCAAGAGTCTGGGCTCACTGAAATCATTCTTTTGATATGCACCTCAGCTATCTGAGGCCAGTATCCTGTGTTTTGTCTTCCTGAGTCCCCTTCGGGGGCACCGTTGGGGATGGCTGCAGTGGCTGACTGCCAGATGGGCTTGGCAGTGGACAGCCCATTTATCTCTATCCTGAGCTCTCTCAGGGCTCACCATCCAGGTGACTGTAATGTGATGGCTTGATGGCTGCAACATCCTTTGTTTATTGACATGGCAGGCAATATTTTAGTTCTCAGTGCTTATTCAACCATGCCCCAGGCGGTGCAGGGCTCTTGTTTGGTAGAGGAGGACAAGGAAGTTTGGGGCCAGAGTTAAATCCCCTACCAATAGAGAAGAGAGTGAACTCTGCCACGAGGTAGCCCTCCTCCTCTGTCATCCCCCAAGCAGTATTCAGCCCCTCCTCTAAAATAAATATAGGACAAATATTTAAAGATGAGTGGTGTACGGTGCCACATTACCAGCCTGTCCAGGGCACCCAGGTGGTTCAAGGCACCAGGATGTCCTGTTTTATTTTTTCTCTCCTTGGCTCCTGCTCTCTCTTTCCATTTCTCCCTGTTTTTTTTTAATTAAAGAAATTAAAACCCCAAAGCTTCTCTCACAGATGTGTACTAAATCTCAGCTGTTCCCTTAATCTCACATTTCCTGATTCAACTGAGCAAACAAAGCTATCTCCTTTATAACTAGTTGACCCTGGCTCTTTTATTGCTCCTTCCACACACTAAAGGCAAAGAAGAAGGAGTAGGAGGACGAGGGGAAAAAAAGAAGAAAGAAAAAGAAAAGGGAAGAAAAGAAAAAATAAAGATCATCTAAGTGTTTTACCATTTAAGTCAGATCCCTCATTACTATTTTCTCCAATCAGAAATTTGTCTGACACTATTTCTCTATTGTTGTTGTAAGTGGATTTAAATCCACTTTCTCACTCCAGAAATGAAGTTAAGATACACTGGTACCCTCAGCACCAGACCTAACTCAAACGCTTAGCTCAGATACAAACCATTTATATCACTTAAAGAAACTAGATAAACGGAAAAAAAATATGAAAATGCAAGGTGTCTTTTGCATCATGATTGCTAATGTCTTTCAAGACTTGAAGAGAAAACATTCATTAGCCTTACCCACTCAGATAACTTGAAGGATACCTCTGACCAGTGACCTCAAACATGTAGGATTCACAGGAACCTAACTCATTCAGGTAGGAGAACAGAATGATTCTCTGAGTAAGATTGTCAGGCCCCTCTAGAGATAAACAAGAGGCTCATCTACCATGTAGCTTCTTGTTTACCCACCTGCATTTTTGTAGTCTTTTTTATCACCAGATTTCAGCACTTGAGAATTCTTTACGATACTTGGTAACTCTGAATGAGTCACTAACAATATAGGGCCCTGGGAGCTAGACTGCATTGATAAATTATAGGAAGCTTACACTCTATGTGTGATTTTAGCCTGTTTATCAAATGCTTCAAAACAATTGGCTGCTCCTCCATGTCTTCCACGTGTAAGAGGATAGAACAGGTGGTTACTCTAGTTTTATAGGCAAGGTTCACAGAAGTTAAATAGTAAACTTTTACTGCCATAACCAATATATTTCTCTAAATGTGATGTTCCAGACAGAAAATTGATAGGTCCCAAATTGGCAGATGTACAAATTATGTCAGGAAGACCATAGTCTGATTCATCCCACCCCAGGGTCCATCTTTCAGAAAACCTATGTTTTATTTAGCTGTTTTTAAGTGTCTTGAATATCCAAAGTGACTGCCAACAAAATTGTCAATGGTGGGGGCAAGGTATCCATCACTGACAAAGAACAGAGAGCAAGCTGAACAGAAATACTACAAAACAGAAACAGATGTAATACATTCCCAATCTCGCTCTGGACGTGACTTTACAATTATAAGGATGGCCCAGTGGTTAAGACTGGTGGTCCAGTGGTTAAGACTCCATGCTTCCACTGCAGGGGTTCGGGTGCGATCCCTGGTCAGGGTACTAAGATCCCGCATGCTGCGCTGCGCAGCCAAAAAGGAAAAAGAAAAAAAGGATTAAAACGATTGATGATGCATTTTAGAGGAAGTAGGTATATATAACTTTCTCCTCCCAATCTCAGTATCAATTTGGGGTTTATTTATGGCTTGCTTTCCAACTAATAGGGTTGATTTTCAGGGATGGATAATCTAGTTCGGAGCCAGGAAAGGCACAAACCTTGGACATAAGTCCATCCTTGGAGACTGACAACAGAAAGTTGAAAACTCATCTTATTTCTGTGGTATTGGAACATGTGCTTTTAACTTGGATCCAGAGAGAGTTTTCCTCACCTGCAGAGAGGAGAATAAAAATAATACAGAATGTTACATCTCTGTTAGCAGTTCCTTGCAGGGCCTGGAGCTGCAGCGGGAAGTTTCTCATTTGCGAGTCTGAGGTGCCTTTTTTTCCAAAGCCAGCTCCTCCTGCAGGGTCGGCTGGACACTACACTGCCTTCTGGAACTCACGCTTAATACAAAATGGAATGTTACAAGGCTTAACCCCAATTCCAGTGTGTGAGCTTTCAGAGTCAGGTCCGAAGCAGCAGCAACAGATCAAGGAGAGGAGTCAGGCAGGTAGAATCGGGAACAAACCTAACTGTTGCATTCGTTTTCTAGGGTTGCGTTAACAAAGTACCACAGACTCCATGACTTCATCCAAAGAAATTTATTGTCTCACCATTCTGGAGGCTGGAAGTCCAAGATCAAGATGTCAGCAGGGTTGGTTTCTTCTGAAGCCTCTCTCCTTGGCTTGTAATGTTTGCCTTCTCCTGGTGTCTTTCTACGGTCTTCTCTCTATAACTGTCTGTGTCCTAATCTCTTCTTGTAAGAATATCAGTCATATTGGACCATGGCCCACCCTACTGACCTCATTTTAACTAAGTTACCCCTTTAAAGACTCTATCTCCAAAACAGTCACATTCTGAGGTACTGTTAGGACTTCAACATACGAATTTTGAGAGAACACAATTCAGTCCATAGCACTTGGAATCTCCAGTGGGCCACTAACTCACCAGAGTTCTAAGTCCCCAGGTCAACTTCCTTCCCCACCCTGATGACAAACTACCTGTGGATCTGACTCAATTCTACAGGGAATGGTGATGGGAACTTGACTGGTCATGGCCTTTGTCTCCCAAAAGCAATAGTACCAGCAAGGGAAGGAAGTTGAAGGACAACAAAATCAATCACTTCCCAGGAAGTCACAAAGAGCCAGAGAGGTAACTCCCACTTTCTTGTAAATTTAGCAAAACGCTGTGGTAAAGGGAAGAAGGAAAAAATGTACTAAGGGAGCAGAAGACTTAAGAACCCACTGACTCTCAAAATTAGACATCACCTGTAGTTGCAAACTTACTTAAGTTAGTTAGGTCCTGCACTCTTAGATTCTTGGATACCAAAGAAGGCTGAGACAGCAAGAGTATTCTCCCACACCTGGCTATGCAATTTTTAATTTTTTGGTGGGGGGGGCACACTGCTCAGCATGCAGGATCTTAATTCCCTGACCAGGGATCGAACCCTCGCCCCCTGCAGTGGAAGTGCAGAGTGTTAACCACTGGGCCGCCAGGGAAGTCCCATGGCTATGTGATTTTAATGAAAACAAATCTCAGTCCAAATTCCATCATACAGACAGACATCTATTAATAAATACTTACCAACAGAAAGTGTAAAAGAGTTTATACAACTTGTTCTACACACTGGATAAAGCCCTTTTAGTGGTCATGCTATGAAAAGTTCACCTGAAGCAGACTCAGCAAGATTTGGAGGCAGGATTTTATGTCCAGAGGGCACCATACAGTCGGAAGTCCTCCTAAACCAGTGTCTGGACTGAGAACCCATTAAGGAATCAGACATGATTGTCATCCCAAAGACTAGTGCAGACGTCTATGGAGGCTTATACCCTGTTCAAAAGAGTGGAAGCCAATCCATATGTTCAAAATATGTTTGATTTCATCCGTGAGAGCTAAAGTCTATTTCTGACAAACATCATGCTAATGAACAAACACAGGACTCAGCAATGGAAACCCAAATTTGGAATCAATGTGCTAATTCATAAAGCATCCACAGTTAATCAAAAGGATATAGAACGAACCGGAGGGTAAGACAGGGGTGGGATAAATTGGGAGATTGTGATTGACATATACACACTACTATATATAAAATAGATAACTAATAAGCACCTACTGTATAGCTCTACTACTCAATACTCTATAACGGCCTATATGGAAAAAGAATCTAAAAAATAGTGGATATATGTATATGCTTAACTGATTCACTTTGCTGTCCACCAGAATCCAACACAACATTGTAAATCAGCTATACTCCAATAAATTTTTTTTAAGTCATTTACAGATTATTTTTTTAAAAAGGATAGAAGCTGCTTCCAGAGTGGATCCACTCTCACATAACACCACCTGTCACTATGGATATCCTTCTAGCAGTGTACCTGACCACAGGGCTAAAGTTAAAAGCTAACTAACTGGCACATACCGAATGTCAAGAATGGTAAATACGGTGCTCGCTTCGGCAGCACATATACTAAAGAATGGTAAATACTTTAAATTACAGAGATTGTAATGTCTATTAATGCAAATTCATGCCATAGCAATAGAGAATGCACTGCACCAGGGCGTAGGCCACCTGGGTCTGATTTCAGAGCTGCCACATTGGATGCACCATCTCTTTGGGCTTCTATTTCTTATGCAGAAAAATTAAGGAATTGATAGATTGAATGTCTCAGATTTGTCCTACAGGATCTTAGGGTTTTATGGAGGAGCTCCAGGAATTCTACAAACTTGTGATTCATATTTTCATGTAGTTTAGCTATTTGTAATATATTTTTTAAGAAAGAAAGAAAAGAAAATACTATGTGTCCACAAGCATGTACACATTCACCAAAATTAAACAGAGTAGAAACTAATGCTACCAGAATAACTTGTTTTTATCCAGATCTTAGAATAAAGTTTCTCTAACCATATCTGTAAATGATATATAAATATATTGTAAACGTGATTGAGGAGACAAGTCGTAGCTCAACATTTTTTTTAATTTAGAACTATGCATGTTAACTCATGTAAGAGTACGTTAGGAAGGACATGACTGCAGAACACATGTAATTCACTCAGATGCCAGGAAAGGCTTAAGGATAGAGAGGGTCTCACCACAGCATAACTGTTAGTTATGCAAGAGAAAGTGAATGTCCAACACTTTGGCACTTGTTGTAAGTTCTAGCTAAAGTTTGACTTTTTATTTTCATTATAGAGTTATTAAAAGTCTTGGGGTCTTCTTAGTTAACTTTTTCTTTTCCCCAGGTAAGAAGAATAAATTCCTCTAAAACCAAAAATGAATATGCATCACCAGCTAAAAATAAAAGTTATTGATGGCTATGATAAATTGATGACTCTCGAGTTAAAACTGTCCACATGTCCAATTATCACCAGCTGATTCTTCAACTAGGGTTGGTTTCAATCACAGCAGTATGTCCAATGAAAGCAGCATCTCTCAAATTTATACAATACATCTTGAAGACAACAAAGTGTGATGGTACATTGCCCAGGACTTCAGTGGGTGTTACACAGTAAAATTTTGCAAAATAATTTTGAATCCTAACGTGCTCCAGAATAAATCTGAAACAAAGTACAGTGAACATATAAAATAGAGTCTCAGATTTTTTTCTTCTTTTTCTTTTTTTAATTGAAGTATCATTGATCTACAATGTTGTTAGTTTCAGATGTACAGCAGTGATTCAGTTATATATAACTGAATATATATATTCTTTTTCAGATTATTTTCCCTTATAGGTTATTACAAAATATTGAGTATAATTCCCTGTGCTATACAGTACATCCTTGTTGGCTATCTAGCTTATATATATAGTAGTGTGTTTATGTCAATCCCAAGCTCCTAATTTATCCCTTCCCCCCTTTCCCTTTGGGTAACCATAAATTTGTTTTCTATGTCTGTGGGTCTATTTCTGCTTTGTATATAAGTTCATTCATACCATTATTTTTTTAGATTCCACATATCAGCAATATCATGAGATATTTTTCTTTCTCTGTTTGGCTTACTTCACTTAGCATGAAACCTCTAGGTCCATTCATGTTGCCACAAATGGTATTATTTCATTCTTTTTTATGGCTGAGTAATATTCCATTGTGTGTGTGTGTGTGTGTGTGTGTGTGTGTGCGTGTGTTTGTGTACCTCTCATCTTCTTTATCCATTCATCTGTTGATGGACATTTAGGTTGCTTCCATGTCTTGACTATTGTAAATAGTGCTGCAATGAGCACTGGGGTGCACAGATATTTTTCAACATTAATTGAATAGTCAATTTATAGAAGAGCATAGGCAAACAATATTTTTTTTAATTTTTTATAAATTTATTTATTTATCTAGTTATTTTTTATTTTTGGCTGTGTTGGCTCTTTGTTGCTGTGCACTGGCTTTCTCTAGTTGCAGAGAGTGGGGGCTACTCTTCATTTCAGTGTGCAGGCTTCGCATTGTGGTGGCTTCTCTTATTGTGGAGCAAGGGCTCTAGGCACGTGGGCTTCAGTAGTTGTGGCACACGGGCTCAGTAGTTGTGGCACATGGGCTCAGTAGTTGTGGCACATGGGCTTAGTTGCTCCGTGGCACATGGGATCTTCACAGACCAGGGCTCAAACCCGTGTCCCTTGCATTGGCAGGTAGATTCTTAACCACTGCATCACCAGAGAAGTCCTACAAACAATATTTAAATACAACAATAAAAGTGTGTTAACATTTGTATTCACATACCGCTCTATTGCAAGTCGGGGAGAAACTATTAAAAACTGTTAGCTTATTATACCCTGGACTCTTGACATTATCAACATCAGGCCAGCTAGAATGCTGATGGTAGGGACTTTGGTTAACTGCTTATCTCCAGCAGCTAGAATAGTGCCTGGCACATAGCATGTGCTCAATAAATATTTGTTAAATGGATTAATGAATAAGAAGGTTGATACAAATATACTTAGCTTTATTATCAAATCTCAGAAAAGAATCCAGATATGTGCATTACACATACTCGTAAAACTTGTTCTAAGACTGAAATCTTTATGCTACAATTAAAGGAAAATATAGGTTTTTGTGGTTGCCTCTATTTTGTTTATTTTTGTCTGATATACTCATACAAATGAATACAGTGAAAATAATCTCACTAGCAAAATACTGAACACACACGCACACACCAGGGCTCTGCCAACTATGGCTCATGGGCCAAATCCAGCTATGCCCATTAATTTAGGTATCATCTATGTTCTTTTGGGCTACAGTGACAGAATTGAATATGGAGGTGATATGGCCTACAAAAATGAAAGTAGTTACTATCTGTCCTTTAAAAAAAAAACAAAGTTTACCCACCTCTAGTGTAGATCAACTTTGATATACCAATTAAGTTAGCAAAAAATGTAATGGTAACTATACCAACAGGTAATTATAAAATGGCAGGAAAACCAGAGTATCAGCTGTTATAAAAGCTCTTGCCAAAGTGGATTCAAGCAGTCATATCCTAAGAATCCATAACCCACTATAAAGAATGCACCTTTAAAACCACTCTTAATTACTCCAAATCATGTTTTATTAAGACATGCTCTTCTATTGCAGATGTTTTAGAGTCACTTTCATTAATAAAAGCAGCAAATTCCAGAATTTACTTTTTCATACCTACATGTTTTACTATTCTTAGACAAAGTGAAAGTTCAAATTATTTCTGCTAAGAAAAAAAATAATATTTTTTTGTTTTTTCTCTAAAGAAAGGTAAACATTTTTGGTAAGTATCTTTCTAATATCACAAGAAGGCTCCAGTTTGCCTGTCTCAATGACTCATTAGCCTTTATATTTGTAAAATAAAAGACAAATACAAAAAAACTACACAGAACAAATGTATAAGGTAAAAACACCTGTGCAGGCAGAATTCTAAAGACATCCTTCTAGGATTCTGGTCCCCTAGTTATTCAATCAAATACCAATCTAGGTGCTGCTGTGACTTTGGAGATGGAATTAAGTTTCCTCATCAGCTGACCTTAAAATAGGGAGCTTATCCTGGATTATCAAGGTGAGACCAATATAATCATATGAGCCCTTAAAAACAGAAGAGGAAAGTGGAAGAGTTGCAGGGGAAGGAGAAATCAGAGCGATTCAAAGTGTAAAAAGAATGCAACCCACTCTTGCTGTTTGAAGATGGAGGGGACAATGGAATAAGGAAAGGGGGTAGCCTTGAGAAGTTGAGAGGGTCCCATGGTTGATGGCCAGAAAAGAAACAGGATCCTCAGTCCTGCAGCCACAAGGAACTGAATTCTGCCAAAAGTGTGAATCAGCTTGGAGACCTCAGATAAGAGCACAGCTGGCCAAGAACTTGATTTCAGCCTTGTGACCCATAGCAGAGAATCCAGTCAAGTTCACCTGGACTTCTGACCTACAGAACTGTTAGATAATAAGTTTTGTTGTTTTAAGCTACTAATTTTTTTTTTTTTTTGGTAATTTGCTATGGCAACAATCAGAAACTAATACAATTCTTGAAACCCTCACCTGAGTCAAGAAATAGAGCTTTGCCAGCCATCTAAAAGCCCCTCCGTGCGGCCCAACCCGAACACAGCCACCTCTCTCTTGCCTTTACAGTAATTGTTTCCTTGCATTTTAGAGTCTTATCATGAACGTGATAAGTTCTAAATATCTTCTATAGTTTAGTCGTAGCAAATTTTTTAAAAAACCAACATATCTGCTAAGTCACTTCCAGTCTACAGTGTCCCTCTTCATCCTCTTCTTTCAGTTTATCTGTGAAGAACACAGATACTTTAACCTGCAGAGTTTCCCTCAGTCTGAATTATGTTGATTGCGTATTCACAGTGCAGTTCACCAAGCTTCTCTGCCCTCTACTTCCTGCAAATTAGCAGTGGGGTCCAGAGCCCTGATCAAACTCAGATTCGAGCCATTTGGCAAAACTATAGGTGGTGATGAATTCTTTCATCAGAAGGTCTGTCATGTCTGGCTTTCTCTCTTGTGACAGCAACTCAATGCTTAGATCTGTATTTCATGTGTGTTGCTAACTGGTGATAATTCTATCAGTTCTTTTTGTTTATTCACTGGAATACACTTTATAAAGAGATGCTTCTCATCTACTATTTGTTATCGAGTGGAACACTTCATGTGGTAAAAACAATAAATGCTTGATCCTTCCCTTTTTTAAACGAGTTTTCAAGACAATGAATTGATTCTCTATTATCTTCCAAAAATGACCAATTATTTTTTTAATTATGAATTTAAGGATTGAAATATTTTGATGAGGTTCACTCTATGGCAATTTAAACCTTTATTAAAGCTCAGATTGTCTCATCCTTTACTAGTGAGGTGGCCTCTTCAAGTTGGCTCCTGGTGGTCTCTGGCCCTGGTGGTCCCTGATGGCTTCCTTGAATTTGGCACAAGTTGGTTAATTTTGTGCATATCCTGCCTCAGAACCTAGAATCAGCTATTCCTCCAAGAAGCCCTAGATTCCTAAAGTGAGAAGTAGGATTTCAATACCACAATCTAGGTGCTGGGATTAATGATATTTTTTAAAAATTGTAACAAGTTCAACCTGGCAATATACAGTTAGTGATGTTACTGTGATTCAACAATAGATAAAGTGTCAACAGTGATGTTAGAATATGAAGTTTGAACCCAACATGCAAAACAAATACATTTTGCTTTTATGAAACAACCTGTGAATATCTGACAAGACAACACTGGAGGTGGCTGAGATTTTTTAATGACTTTGTTGAACATTTCATACTTTTAAAAAATAATATTTATTTTTACCAAGGTAGTTTCAAATTTGCAAAAAAAAAAATCATTCATCAACTCTCTCCAAGTTTCAAATTTTATCATACAGGAATCCAGGATGTTGCTAAACATTACTCATGATCTGACTTAGGAGCAAATTTCCTATTACTCTTCTTTCAATCTTCCCAAATGGTTTAATCAAAGAACATAGTATAAAGGTTAAATATGCAAATTAAAAAGTCAAAATTATAGTCACTAGTTAAATCCACTTTTAACTCAAAAAGCATATCATCCATATTATTCATAGTACCAGATGACCCCTAAGACTCTTTTCAAACCTGAAATTCTATAACTCCATATATATTTTAAATTCATTTCAGCAAACAGTTGAGAGACTACTACTTTAGATGATACTTGCTAGCTACTAGTGGAAGGAGAAAAAGGGATGAAGAATAAAGCAAAGTAACTGCCCTCAAGAATTGCAGTTATAGGGGCTTCCGTGGTGGAGCAGTGGTTGAGAATCTGCCTGCCAATGCAGGGGACACGGGTTCGAGCCCTGGTCTGGGAAGATCCCACATGCCGCGGAGCAACAGGGCCCGTGAGCCACAACTACTGAGCCTGCGTTTCTGGAGCCTGTGCTCTGCAACAAGAGAGGCCACGACAGTGAGAGGCCCGCGCACAGCAATGAAGAGCGGCCCCCACTCACCGCAACTAGAGAAAGCCCTCGCACAGAAACGAAGACCCAACACAGCCAAAAATTTTTAAATTAATAAATTAATTTTTAAAAAAGAAAAAAAAAGAATTGCAGTTATAATGTACAGAAAGATAACCTAATATTTAAAATAAAATATAGAGATATATATAATTATTAAAAATTCTATCCTAGAAATATATATACCATACATACTTTACTATAGGGAAAGTAAAGTAAAGATAGTAGAATATCAAACAGTATGCATATTTTGTTACTAAACTGGCTTTTTTAAACAAAGCCATCATAAAAGTAACCAGAGAAGTCTAAAAGATAAACCAAAATGTTAATAGTATGTTTTTATGTACTTTAAATATTTTAATGTTGAATTTTCTTTAATAAATTTTAAATGTGAATAATGTTTTAATTTTAATAAAATATACTTAAGTGTATAAAAATAAATAAATATTAAAAGTAAATATTTCATTCTAATACAATATAGTTAAATATATCACATGTTCCACACAAGAACTTGTACATGAATGTCTATAGCATTCATATTATGCAGCATAATGCATAATAGTCAAAAGGTGCAAACCACCTAAATATCCATTGACTGATGAATGAATAAATAAAATGGGTATATCCACACCATGGAATGTTATTCTACAATAAAAAACAATGAAATACTGATACACGTTACAACCTAGTGAACTTTGAAAACATTATGCTAAGTGAAAGAAGGTAGTCACAAAAGGCCACATTTTACATGCTTCTATGTGTGTGAAATGTCCAGAATAGGCAAATCCATAGAGGTAGAAAGTAGACTGGTGATTGCCAGGGGCTGGGGAGAAAGAGGGCTTGGGAGTGAGTGCTCATGGGTACTGGGTTTCTTTGTGGGGTGATGAAAATATGCTGGAATTATATAGTGGTGATGATTGCACAACTTTGTGCAAACACTAAAAACCATTGAAATGTACACTGATTTTATGGTAGTGAATTATATCTCTCCATTAAAAATGAAAAGATATGCATATCATATTTACTGTGAGCAGTAAATAAGTCATTCAACAAATGTGTAGTTTTTATAGAGATCTATACAAATGAGAAGTTGGAAGGAATCTACAAAGTATACAGAGAAGGTGGCATTTGTGAGGGCTCTTCAATGTGAAAGCATGACAACAGCTCCCCAAATTTTAGCAAGCATGGCAAATTACTAAAGCTAGTGCCATAATAGCAATAAGGACTTGGCTAATATGATTTGTAACATTTTTAACCTAACAAGGATTCACTTTTAAGCCAACCCAACTCGAGGCTAAAACTTTCTGCCAAATATCAGGTATCGATAAGCCCCCCAAGAAATGAGGAATTTTGTACATTTTATGTCTGTTTCTTAACCCAAATCTCTGATTCTCCTTCTAAATTTCCATTGCACAGAAGTAATGTCAAAATGATACCCAGGCATGCCAAAGCCTGCCGAGTGTAAATGCATTTTTATCTTTTGGAAATCACATCATTTTGTCTTAGCAGAACGTGCAGAAAAGCATGCCTTCTTTATCATGTAAAGCACAGTGAGCCTTCAGCAGTCCACTTGGTTTACATAATGGAATTTGCCTTGAGCATGGCTGCCACATGTTTGCAATCTCATCCATCTCGGATGCACATGTATCAATCACTTTTCATACGCTGTTAGAAAGAATGAAGAAAAGCTCTAATTTTGTCTCTTTTAATCAGTGTTTGTCTCAAGTAAAATTCAACATGGACTTTTCACTTCTTCATCCACACAATCAAAAGTGAAATGTTTTCCAAAATATTTTCAGAAAGTGTGCCCATTTAAAGATTGACTTACAAACCTAGAGGTAGTGGATGGTATGAACAAAACATTGAATTGTTACCAAAAATACAACTTCTCAGCTATTACGATGCAGTTACAAATGTATTTCCAAAGGTAGATTTTTCAACAAAGGATGCACTTTTTCAGCCATCGGCCTGGTCAACAATTTCTTGAGTAATTCCATTCCTCAAGCCTGATGAACATTTATACCAGGTACGTGCTGTGGTTCATTTTCTGTTTTCTTTCCATTCTTTTGATGGTCAATGTACATCTTTGCCTCGAATTGTAGACTGTCCAACCTCCAAAATTTGCTTTGACCTAACTTGCAGGGATGTCTTAGGTCTCTGTGCCACCATATTGTTTAACTAGCATACACTTCATCCTTGAATACTCTAAGTACTATCAGAAAACAACAATGCAAGGTACAGGAGATCTTTTAAGATGGCACTAAGAAGTCATCCGGGCTTCCCTTGTGGTACAGTGGTTGAGAATCTGCCTGCTAATGCAGGGGACACGGGTTCGAGCCCTGGTCTGGGAAAATCCCACATGCTGCAAAGCAACTAGGCCCGTGAGCCACAACTACTGAGCCTGTGCGTCTGGAGCCTGTGCTCCACAACAAGAGAGGCCACGACAGTGAGAGGCCCGTGCACCGCAATGAAGAGTGGCCCCCATTTGCCACAACTAGAGAAAGCCCTGGCATAGAAACAAAGACCCAACACAGCCAAAAATAAATAAACAAATGTGGGGTTTAAAAAAAAAAAAAAGAAGTCATCCACATTATAAGCTCTTCTTAAAATTCTCCAGAGCCTCCCACTACCACTTCTGATTAAAGTCTTAAATCCTTAGCATGGTTCAAACCAGCCATCCTCTGGCCTCTGCGTAGCTTTCTTGTCCTCGTGTCACTTTACTTGACACACTCTAGAATGTAGTTGTACTCACATTTCTCAAATGTTTAATCTCCCTTCTCTAATGTTTTTAATATTTTCTTCTCTCTGCTGGGATATCTATCTCTTCCCGGTTCTCTGAGTAATTCTTTCTTGCTCAAGATGCAACATTGGAAAACTTCATTCATCTTTCTTTCCTAATTAGCTGGTCTGAGTCAGATATGAAGGCCAATACCACAATCTTTTCTCTTATCTTTCCTTTGCTCAAGATACTGCTTTTGCTTAATATTTTTTCTAATTGAATGAATAATGAACTAACAAACATATATTCAGTAGCATATGTAGTTTTAGTGGCAGCATGGGTTCTGGAACCAACTGAACTACAATGCTTACTAGCTGTGCTGTTAGAACAGGTTTCTTCACCTCTCTTTGACTCAGTTTTCTCATTTATAAACTGGAAATAATATAAATTGACTGTCTCATGGCTTTAAATAAGTTTAAATGAGAAATTGCTCAAAGTTATGCTGAGCACATTATAAATAATTCATAAATGTTAGTCTTATTGGTATTGTAATTATAATTACTAGTATTGTAAGGTGTGTGCCAGGAATATGAAGACTTGGTTTCATCTCCTCAAGGAACTTAAAATTCTTGTAAAAAAAAGAAAAGGGAAGACAAAAACAAATGAGGAATGATTATAAAATGTTGTAACTAATACAGGAAATGAACCAAAAGCTGTAAGTAGGATCCAAAAATTGCAAGCTCACAAAAGCTAAGATTGAATTATTGCAAAGTTAATGAAAACCAATTTTTTCCACTTTATCTTCTAGTAACTATTTGAACAAAAATATTTTTATTTTATTAGATGTGTCATAAACAGACCAATTATTTTTTAAGGCACTGAATCTTAAATACTTACCCCAACCAAACCCCACCCCATGGGTGGAGAATGAGAGGCCCTAGCCAAAACTTACTGTCTCGTGGTTTTGCTGTATTCTTTATAAAGTCAACCAAAATGTAAGTATCCAAGTGAGTTTTTTTACCTCTGAAGTGTTCACCACCTAATATTAGGCACATATTTTAATCCATACAACGATTGCTCAGAATATTGTTGGAATTCATTTTTTGAAATGGCCTTCAGTATAACTTTATAAACAACAGAAGAAAATCTAAAATTTTAGTTAAAATGAACTATTTAATAAAATAGCATATGATACCTCCTATACTCTTGAGAAGTTAAAGCTTGAAAAAAAAATTTTAAGCTTGACTAACAGACAAATACCAAATGTCACAAAGGCAGTAAGTACTTTAAAGTAAATTACACAGATTGACTAGAAATGAGTGCTAGGCATTTCCAAATTTCAAACCACCCTCAAAGGACTGAGACTACAAATGATGTTCACAGACCTTTGAATAATGTTGGAGAAGTTGAAAAAATTATCAAAAAGACATCTGCTACTCAGAGACTAAAAATATGGATAAAATTGTTTTAAGGAGCATTTTCAGTCTAAATGGAAGAGTGAATCAACAGATCTCAGATAAATTGAATTCAAGAAAGTACACACACACTCACAAGGAGTACGCTTACTCTAGTGCAGGAAATGTTCTTTTAAAATTCATTTCTCAAAGCTGAAAGAAACTTAGGAAGTCAAAGTCAATGGATGTTTACCACAGAGAATCCTGAAACACAGTGAAATAAAAAAAGATTATGATGGCTGTGGCTGACCCTACAACCACCTTTAGGAAAAATATGCAATACAAAAACTTCCTCCAAGGAAGATTCTGAAGGTAATAAATTGGCCAGAATTTACAGCTAAGTGGATAAGCCTGCTGAGTTTGCGTATTTTTTAGAAGGATTTATAGGTACCAAACAAAAATAAGAAAAGAATGAATGTTTAAGTACCATTAACATTTTGAGGTTTGAGAAAGGTAAAAATAAAATTGCATACACTGAACTTTAGTCCTGTTTCAGGCCTTATCAAATTTCAGAGAAATTTGTCTGCCAAAAAGATATCATCGGGGGGGGGACCTTGAAGATGGCGGAAGAGTAAGACGCGGAGATCGCCTTCCTCCCCACGGATACACCAGAAATACATCCACACGTGGAACAACTCCTACAGAAAAAAGGCAGGCATGTAAGTTTTTCGTTAAATGTATTGAAGGAAAAGTTTGCAAGCACAAACACGTCTGTCCTCTTTTCAAGTCTGAGGTTGCTCACACTGTGCAGGAACAGATAGGTCAAATAGGGTTTGTCATGCCCAGTAAAACAAGAACTGTAAACACTTGGTTCATGTGCCAGGGATCCTCACTCAAATTAATTTCATAGAATCTTCCTGCTACATCCCTAAAATACTAAGCAGGTTCTCCATGTTATTTAACTGTATTTACTAAGTTAATACCAATTTCTTTCCCCAAAACATCTAAATGCTAAATTAACCAGTCATTGATCCTTAAAGTGAGAAAGAAGTAGTGCCACCAGCTCCTGGCCACTAAACTGTTCGAGCCTGAGAAAAACATCATGGAGGAGAAGGTTGTCCCTAGGGTGTCTGTAGCCCTTTTTGGTCTCCTCCCACCAGAGGACCAGCGTCACCTCCAGGGTGTAGCTTTTCCTGACCTATTCCTCCTTTGTCCCTGACTTTGTTCTCTCAACTCTTCCACTGTTAAGACAACTGTCCTCATTATGATCAATCGTATTTGAAGTGTTGATTATATTTAGCTTTCTCAAAAAAAAAAAAAGAAAGAAAGAAATAAAGAAAAAAAAAAAAGAAAGAAAGAAAGAAAAAAAAAAAGTGGGCATGGGGGGAATTTCCCTGAAGAATCTCTGGCTGAACAGAGTGCCTAGGGTAAGGTATAAAATAAGCATTATTATCCTTGTTTTCTAGATTAAGGCTAAAGGAAGAGGAAAGCCCACCTCATTAAGCACCAGTGTGTCAGGTATCATATTGGATGTCTTGCTTTCTGTTTCTAATATAGTCTTTACAATAATCCTAAATGTCGGTGTTACTGACACCACATTACAGAGGAAGAAGCCCAGTGAGGAATTAAGTACCTTACTCATCTTTCAGCTAGGAATGAAGAAAAGCTGACATCCAAACCTCCTGACTTCTGTTTTATTGCTCTATCCAATGGTCCAAGCTAAAGACAGCTCTTTCCTGTGGCAATTTCCACTACACTGCACTTCTTACATTCCCCACCCCCTGCATTTTAGTCAGCATCCTCCTGCACAGAACAAACATGGTTTTTATAGAAGTACATTCACCCTGTGTAAAATTTATTGGATACTCTGATTCAGAGCTAGTTACATTAAAAAAAAATCACAGTGTAATAACATTATATTTAATGAGGTGTTACATCTTTTTCATCCTTCTCTTGGTATTTCAGGCATTATTCTCCTAGGTCAGGACACCGGTATTTTACCCCATGTTCATGGGTCAGTGGATTATTTGGTCATGGTTAATGGTAATTGACATCATGAATCTATGAAACGGTGTCTGCCAATGTCACCTTATAGTAAAAAATACTCTCCAAAGTATTATTTGGGACTTTAAGAGACAGAAGAAAAAGAACCCTCCACATACAAACGTCACCTGGAGGACTGAACTCATGGAAGCTTCTCATGTCTTGGAAATTAACTAAGTTAACGGAATCTTCCTAGAACGGTAGAAGGAAGACAGGACTAGGTTAAAATGCTGACTTTCTATAAGCTAAACCTAGTTGGGGAGTATAATTCAGACCACATAGAAATTCTTTTCCTTCCCATTCTGGTTCTTTGTCAGCCCTCCAAATTGATCCCTCTTGCAATTAAACCTCCTTATACACATGAGGCAATTTCTAAGTGCCCTGAGACTTCAAATACAATATGCAGCTTCTTAAAGTTTTTGCTTTCCTTGCAAAATTTATATTGGAAATTTATATTGCATCTGGGACACCATCTGGATAACACAATTGATTAGGGATGTAGCTCTAAATTCCTTGCTTAGCAATTTTACTACATGTTATATTCCTTTTACCATGATGTTCAGCATGTTCTAGGAGGTTTTGGCAAATAATTATTCCCTTTCCACTACAGTTATGAAACGCAAGTAGGCTTTGAATGGACACAGTGGGGAAAAGTTGTCTAAAAAATCAAATTCTTTCAGGTAAGCCTTATTTTCCCCCCACTTCCAGCTGTCATCTCCTAGGAAAACTCTTGGCCCTAAGAGGCACTAAAAATTACTCTTAAGTAATGAATACCAATCATTTAAAATAAATGGCTTTAAATAAAAGTCAGTGACAAAGTATACAAAGTTTCAAAATAAAAATGCTAAATGTAAACATTATCCTGGTCCCCATACCAGGTGGAACATGTAAAGGCAGTAAGCACTGATGTTTTCAAATCTTGGCAAACTTCATGGCTGGCTTCAGACTGCTTTGGTACTTCTAATTTTACACCCAGAGTCACTGCCTTATTCCCTGTTCACTGCTGCCACCGTTTGTATGTTCTGGTCTTCTCTTAGGCATCTTTGGCCCTAAGGGTGAAGAAAAAGAAACAGCTCTTCTCTCTCCAAGCAGCTTAGAAATTGCTGTTTCTTTTCTTTTTTTGTGTCCCACCTTGACCTTTCCTCTACCACTGTCCTACTATGGGGCCAAAGCTTTAAAATTAGCAAATAATTTTTAACATTTCTTAGGATCCATTCTCCTCTGTAAACTAAATTTTTTTAATTGAAGGATAGTTGATTTACAATGTTGTGTTAGTTTAAGGTGTACCCAAAGTGATTCAGATATATATATATATATATATATACACACACACACACACACACATATATATATATAAGAATATATATTGTTTCTCAGATTCTTTTCCATTATAGGTTATTACAAGATATTGAATATAGTTCCATGTGCTATACAGTAGGACCTTGTTGTTTATCTATTTTATATATAGTAGTGTGTATATGTTAATCCCAAACTCCTAATTTATCCCTTCCCCTCCCTTCCCCATTGGTAACCATAAGCTTGGTTTTTATGTCTGTTTTGTAAATAAGTTCATTTACATCTTTTTTTTAGGTTCCACATAGAAGTGATGTCATATAATATTGTCTTTCTTTGTCTGACTTCACTTACTATGATAATATCCAGGTCCTTCCATGTTACTGCAGTCCTTCCATGTCACTGCAGATTGTATTATTTCATGGTATTTACTTCATTCTTTTTTATGGCTAAGTAATATTCCATTGTATATATGCCACATCTTCTTTATCCATTCATCTGCTGATGGACATTTAGGTTGCTTCCATGTCTTGGCTATTGTGAATAGTGCTGCAAAGAATATTGGGGTGCATGTATCTTTTACAATTAGAGTTTTTGTCTTTTCTATATATACGCCCAAGAGTGGGATTGCTGGATCATATGGTAACTTTATTTTTTGTAAACTAATATTTATTATCTCTTGATCTTAAATAACCACAATAAATTATTTAGTTGATATAAGTAATTTTTAAGACTCCTCATTACTTCTCTTCCCTTTTTCCACCAGAAGAAAGACACAAATTTAGAATGATTTTCCCATAAGACTGATTTTCTTCTTCACTCACTCTGATATAGACTTAAAAATTGGTTCCAAAGAGGACTTCATGAAAGAAATAGAAAGGCAACATGTGTCTCGCTGACTTCCTATTTTATTATTTGGACAGCTGATTTAGATGGAATATTATTAGCCCACACAATAGTGTACCTGAAGAGAAAATAAAGAGCTGGCGGTTAGGTTATCAATTTCAATCTTGCTATGTTCATTTTCCACTGTAAAAAATTACTATAAAGTTAGGTCTAAGGCAACACAAAGTATTATCTAACATTTCTTACATTAGAAGTCCAATCAGCGACAATATCAAGGTGTCTGCAGGCCTGCATTTCTTTCTGGAGGCTCTAGAGATAAATCCATTCCTCACCTTTTCCAGCTCCTAGAGGCCACCTGTATTCCATCACTCATGGTCCTTTCCTCCATCTTCAAAGCCAGCAATATTGCATCTCTGACCATTCTGCTGTAGCCACATCTCCCTTGCTTTGACCAGAGCCAGGAAAGATTCTCTGCTTTTAAAAACCTGTGTGAATGCAGCCACTATGGAAAACAGTATGGAAATTCCCCAAAAATCTAAACATAAAACTACCATATGATCCAGCTCCTGGGTATATATCTGAAGAAAATAAAAGCACTACTTTGAAAAGATACATGCAAAACAATGTTCATAGCAGAATTATTTACAATTGCCAAGATATGGAAGCAACCAAGTGTCCATCAACAGATAAATGGATAAAGAAGATGTGGTATATATATATATACCATATCTATCTATCTATCTAGACCTGGAGGGTATTATGTTTAGTGGAAAGAGTCAGATAGAGAAAGACAAATACTGTATGTTATCACTTATATGTGGAATCAAAAAAATAAAACGAATGAATATAACAAAACTGAAACAGACTTACAGATATAGAGAACAAACTAGTGGTTACCAGTGGGTACTGGGAAGGGGGAAGGGGCCCGATAGGAGGAAGGGATTAAGAGGTACAAACTACTATGTATAAAATAAATAAACTACAAGGATATATTGTACAACACAGAGAATACAGCCAATATTTTATAATAACTTTAAATTGAGTATTATCCATAAAACTTTTGAATAACTATGTTGTATCTGAAACTAATATTGTAAGTCAACTATACTTCAATAACAAAAAATATATTCTTTAATATATGCAAATCAATGTGATACACCATATTAACAAACTGAAGAATAAAAACCATATGATCATCTCAATAGATGCAAAAAAAGCTTTTCACAAAATTCAACACTAATTTATGATAAAAAGAAAACTCTCCAGAAAGTGGGCATAGAGAGAAGCTACCTCAAAATTATAAAGGCCATATATGACAAACCCACAGCAAACATCATTCACAACGGTGAAAAACTGAAAGAATCTCCTCTAAGATCAGGAACGAGACAAGGATATTCACTCTCACCACTCTTACTTAACATAGTTTTGGAAGTCCTAGCCACAACAATCAGAGAAGAAAAAGAAATAAGAGGAATACAAATTGGAAAAGAAGAAGTAAAACTGTCACTGCTTGCAGATGACATGATACTATACACAGAGAATCCTGAAGATGCCACCAGACAACTACTAGAGCTAATCAATGAATCTGGAAAAGTTGCAGGATACAAAATTAATGCACAGAAATCTCTTGCATTCCTATACACTAACAACAAAAGATAAGAAAGAGAAATCAAGGAAACAATCCCATTCACCATTGCAACAAAAAAAATAAAATACCTAGGAATAAACCTACCTAAGGAAGTAAAAGACCTGTACTCAGAAAATTATAAGACACTGATGAAAGAATCAAAGATGACACAAACAGATGGAGAGATATACCATGTTCTTGGTTAGGAAGAATCATTATTGTGAAAACGACTATACAACCCAAAGCAGTCTACAGATTCAATGCAATCCCTATCAAACTACCACTGGCATTTTTCACAGAACTAGAACAAAAAATTTCACAATTTGTATGGAAACACAAAAGACCCCGAATAGCCAAAGAAATCTTGAGAAGGAAAAATGGAGCTAGAGGAACCAGGCTCCTGGATTTCAGACTATACTACAAAGCTACAGTAATCAAGACAATATGGTACTGGCACAAAAACAGAAATATTGATCAATGGAACAGGATAGAAAGCCCAGAGATAAGCCCATGCACCTATGGTCAACTAAGCTATGACAAAGGAGGCAAGTATATACAATGGAGAAAAAACAGTCTCTTCAATAAGTGGTGCAGAGAAAACTGGACAGCTACATGTAAAAGAATGAAATGAGAGCACTCCCTAACACCATACATGAAAATTCTAGACTCAAAATGGATTAGACACCTAAATGTAAGACTGAACACTATAAAACTTTTAGAGGAAAACATAGGAAGAACACTCTTTGACATAAATCACAGTGAGATCTTTTTTGACCCACCTCCTAGAGTAATGGAAATAAAAATTTTTAAATGGGACCTAATTAAACTTAAAAACTTTTGCACAGCAAAGGAAGCCATAACCAAGACAACCGTCAGAATGGGAGAAAATATTTGCAGAAAAATCAATAGACAAAGGATTAATCTCCAAAATATATAAACAGATCATGCAGCTCAATACCAAAAACACAAACAACCCAATCACATATGGGTCGAATGCCTAAATAGACATTTCTCCAAAGAAGACATACAGATGGCCAACAAGTACATGAAAAGATGCTCAACATCACTAATTATTAGAGAAATGCAAATCAAAACTACAATGAGATATCATCTCACACCAGTCAGAATGGCCATCCTCAAAAAATCTACAAACAATAAATGTTGGAGAGGGTGTGGAGAAAAGGGAACCCTCTTGCACTGTTGGCGGGAATGTAAATTAATACAGCCACTATGGAGAACAGTATGGAGGTTCCTTAAAAAACTAAAAATAGAATTACCATATGACCCAGCAATTCCACTACTGGGCATATACCCAGAGAAAACCATAATTCAAAAAGACATGTTCATCCTAATGTTCATTGCAGCACTTTTTACAATAGCTTGGTCATGGAAGCAACCTAAATGTTCATCATCAGGGGAATGGATAAAGAAGATGTGGTATATATATACAATGGAATATTACTCGGCCATAGAAAGGAACAAAACTGGGTCATTTGTAGAGATCTGGATGGACCTAGAGACTATCATACTGAGTGAAGTAAGTCAGAAAGAGAAAAACAAATATTGTATATTAACCCATATATGTGGAATCTAGAAAAATGGTACAGATGAACCAGTTTGCAAGGCAGAAATAGAGACACAGATGCAGAGAATAAACGTATGGACACCAAGGGGGGCAGGCAGGGAAGGGGGTTGGGATGAATTGGGAGATTGAGACTGATATACACTAATATGTATAAAATAGATAACTAATGAGAACCCACCATATAGCACAGGGAACTCCACTTTGCTGTACAGTAGAAACTAACACAACATTGTAAAACAACTATACCCCAATGAAAAAATAATAATAAATAAAAAATAGTAAAAGTGTAAATAAAAATATAAAACAAAAAAAAACAGCCCTAATTAATTATAATTTTAAACCTATTAATTAATTTTTTAGAAACATTAGCTTAGGCCCACTTGGATAATCCAAGATAAATTCCCCGTCTGAAAATCCTTAATATCACATCCGCAAAGTTCTTTTGGTTTCTTGTTGTTGTTGTTGTTATTTTATGCCATGTAAGGTAACATATTCACAGGTTCTTTCTGGATATTAGGATATAGATATGTTTGGGAGGCTGTTATTCTGCTTATCACACCAGGTATCAGTGCTTCATTCCCTACAGGCATAGTCATAGGTTAATTGTTTTACTTTGCAGTAAATCTAACTTTTCATAGGAAATCTCAAATCTGTCTCTAAATGCCATCTATTTTCACATAGAAGAGTTCCTTGGTGTATACCTTTGAGCATTCAAAAGCAGGCAGTTGCAACCACAATAACATTTAACCTGTTATGCAATGTTTGGTTTCCACTTGAAAAATATCTAAAGACTGCAGGAACTGGTTGTATTTCTGAGAAATTGCTGGTGCTTGCTAGTTCTCAATCACGTGCTGCTCGTGCCTTACCTCACCCATAGACTGAAGAGAGGTACATATTGTTGGGGAAGCTAGTAAAGTAGTCTTGTTCAGGCTTCAGAGGTGGCACCAAGCCTCTCTCTGACCAGACAATGACGTTAAAGCTGGCTGCATGCCAAACTGCTGAGCTACACCCAGGCCAGCAAGGGATGGCGCCAGCACACATATATACAATAGAATATTAGCCATAAAAAGGAATGAAATTGGGTCATTTGTAGAGATGTGGATGGACCTAGAGACTGTCATACAGAGTGAAGTACGTCAGAAAGAGAAAAACAAATATTGTATATTAACCCATGTATGTGGAATCTAGCAAAATGGTACAGATGAAGCAAGTGGTTTGCAAGGCAGAAATAGAGACACAGATGTAGAGAACAAACATGTGGACACCACTCGATAAAATGCTAGATAAGACAGAGAGTTAGTCATGGGACTTCTTGCACCTTGAGGGTCTGGCCAGACCCCAGAGATCAAGAACATTCCAAAACTTACAAGTTAAAACCAAGGCATTTATGACAACAACCAGAGCTGCAAACTTGCAAGTAGGCTGATTGTTATCAGCCTGCAGCCTGGTGCTAAAACCCAGGCTCCTTTGAATGTCAAACTGAAGTCTCACCCATGGGATGGACGCACAGCCCAGGACCTTCCCAACTGGGGCTCCAGGTTGCCGTTCAAGGGACTTCCCAGCGTTGCTTGGATCTGGATGTAGGTGATTCCCCAATTCAGTGATGTATAAACCTCTGTCTTTACTATTCTTTCTCAGTTAGTTATACTATTTTCTTAATTATTACAGTATTCTGTAATCTTTGTCAATTCAATAAACTCCCTCTAAATTCTTGTTTAACTGAGTGTAGAGTGGTTATTTTGCCAGCGAATCTTACGAACCTTGAAATGGAAAGCAAGACTTTCAGCAAAATACATGTACAATTTGGCCATCAGATGTCTCCACGGGTGTCAATTTTACTCATCCTGGAAGCAGGAAAATTTAGCTACTTTCATAAATTTTCTTTCTTACACTGTTAAATTTTCTCTAAAATTTTGAGGTCTCATTCATCTTTGAAAGTTCAGAATTTTCTAAACTTTTTAAGAACTAGATGACTTTCCCAGACTTCACACTAGTTTTTTCTCTTTATGGCCATTACCACCACACAAAAAGAAAGGCTTGTATTTTAAGGATAATTAGCCCAGCTTAAAAAATTATTATTTGGAGGCTAAATACTGAATTTTTAGATACTTATCCTGAACCACAAATGTTAAACTTGACATTACTCTTTGTACCATACTATTACTACTGTATTTTCTTGCTGTTATATGTACCCTATTCTACCTTGGAACTCTAAGCCTGTAGGAAATTACTCTATGCTCTAAAATAAATATAAATATCCCTGTGAGTGAAGGAAATATAACACAACCCTTGGAAGAAGTAATTAATCATGTGCACAAAGAATGTAGAATGATATCTGGATTCTCCAAAGTCCAACACTTCTCAAACTTTTTTGGTCTCAGCATCCCTTTACACTCTCAAAAATCACTGAGGATCTCAAGGGGTTTTTGTTTATATGGGTTATGTTAATTGATATTCCTTGTATTAGAAATTTAAGTTGAGAATTTTTAAAATATATTTATTCATTTAAAAATAATAATAAACCCATTAAATGTTAACACACATGATATTTTATGAAAATAATTATAGTTTTCAGAAACATATATTGAGAACAGTAACATAGTTATACATTTTTGCAAGTCTCTTTAATGCATGGCTTAACAGAAAGCAACTATATTCATATCTGCTGCTGCATTCAATTTGCTGCAATCTGTTGTTTTGGTTAAAATATGCAAAGAAAATTCAGCCTCATGCAGAGATGTAATTGGAAATGGGAGGAATATTTTAGTACCTTTTCAGATAACTGTGGATATTCTTCTTTGATACTACACCAAAACTCAGCAAGCGTATGTTTCAAAGGTTAGTCGCAATGAACTTTGCATACTCTGTGCACTCATGAGAGAATGTAAACCAAAGGAGTAAATAATGTCTTAGTATTATTATGAAAATAGTTTTGACCTCCCAGACCCTCTGAATTTCTCTCAATAACCCCTGGAGTTCCCAGACCACCCTTTAAATCCCACTTCTATAGTCTGCTAGCTGCAGTGGTTTGATAAGCAAACTCAAGCTTCCATTTTGTGACTCTTCCTTAAGTCAAAATAAGTCAGGACAGGGTGAAGGAGAATCACTCCATGTAAATAAAGATTTCTTCCTATATTACCCCCCCCCCAAAAAGAGCATATGGACACAAAGAAACTTTTGGAGTTGATGGGTATGCTTGTTACCTTAAGTTTGGTGATGATCTCATGAGTATATGCATATGTCTGACTCATCAAATTGCATACATTAAAGATGTGCAGTTTTTGTATATCAATTATATCTCAATAAATCTGTAAAGGGAAATTTACAAAACAAAGAAGAGTTACAGAATAAACTTGATATAACCCATAATAAAATAAAGATATTAGTCCTTTGAGAATCTATAACAACAAAAATAATTCTGGAATTATCAAAAAAGGATGCTGGGACTTCCCTGGTGGTCCAGTGGTTAAGAATCCGTGCTTCCAGTGCAGGAGAGCGCGGGTTTGATCCCTGGTCGGGGAACTAAGATTCCGCGTGCCGCACTGCACAGTGGGAAAAAAAATGGCCAAAATATTTTTAAAAGGAGGGGTGGAATGCTAAAAGTAAGTCATAGAAATCTGTCGTTCCTCATACAAAACTGGCTCATACACCTGGAATATTGTGAGCAATTCTGAAAACTGCCCTATAAAAAGGGTTCTAGCTTTACCTAGTCTGTTTTCCTCTTTTCAGCCCTCTAAGGAGCTCTCACTTTTGCTAAACTGATTCTTTAGGGCTTTCTTTAGACAGAATCAGGTGAGTGGCATGGGAGAAGTGGGAAATTGGAGTGTCTGGGGCTAGGGAAGGAGTTTTCCCAGGTGAAGGACATTTGAAAAATAAAGGCCGATGCATCATGGATGGGAGAAGGGTGGGAAAAGGAATTTTAAAAAGCATTGGTTTCCAGAGATGTAAGGGATTTAAGTTACTTTGGAGCTAATTTTGGTTTTGGTACTGTGTTCTTTTGACCACAATATGCCTCTAACATAACCAACCACATTTTACAAACATTCTCCCTGTGGGCTCATCCAATAATGCCCCTTGGGATTCCTTGTTAAAACACCTAGAATTCTCGGTTAATATTCCTGCTCTACCACATGACACTTTTCAGTATAAAGTGGTTAAATTAAACTCTTTGGAGAGCCTCATAAGTTAGATAACTGGAGCACAAGGAAGAATCTGTCATCAGATGCCTTTCACTAAGTTAATTATAGATAAAACAAACATGAAGTGGTTAGAAACAGAGGTTAAAATTTCACTCACTTGGACTTTGCATAATAATGAATTAAACTGCTGGTCTGGATTGGCATTCTGCTGGGAATATGATTTGGAAACAGGAGAACCAGCCAATGAGTGGTCTGATTTTGTTCTTGAAAGTAATATAAAGTAACACAAGTCAACCAAGACTTTCACCTCCCTTTGCTTTTAAAATGTTATTTGTGATAGGAACCATGCAAACAAATAAGAGAATCTATATGTGTTTTCTCCATATGTGTATGGATGACAAATCACCTAAATACTTTATACTGGTTTGGCCGAAAATTTCATTCAGGTTTTTCCATAACATCTTACGAAAAACCTGAAGGAACTTTTTGACCACCCCAATAATTTGGACACTGTGCAATCCCATACTGATTCGTTTCCTGAAAAATTAATATACTTTGCAAATCCAGAAATCACATCACCTTAAAAAGCAGTCAGTACCAGGGAGGAGGAATAAGAGTAGGAGTGAAAAGGGGCTTCCCTGGTGGTGCAGTGGTTGAGAGTCCACCTGCCGATGCTGGGGACACGGGTTCATGCCCCGGTCCGGGAAGATCCCACATGCCGCGGAGCGGCTGGGCCCGTGAGCCATGGCCACTGAGCCTGCGCGTCCAGAGCCTGTGCTCCGCAGCGGGAGAGGCCGCGGCAGTGAGAGGCCCACATGCCGCAAAAAAAAAAAGGAGTAGGAGTGAAGAGAGAACACAATGGAAAAAAATCAGAGGATAGTGAGTGCTACAAACATATGGAAAATGGAATGAAAAGAACCAGTTTTCTCTTTCTTCTGCTGGGAAAAATTCAAATAAGCTTGCTTCCATGTGTATGCTTCACATAAAATACATTTGCTATTTTTTAAGGCTTTCAGATAACACATTCCTAAACCAAAGCCATATCCAAATTCCAAGTTCTTCATTAAACAGGCTTTATGTTATATTGTTCATGAGAAAATTCTCCTTTTTTAACCTTTTTTAAACTATGTGGTTAATGCTTCCCATACTTCATGATAAGATTTTATAACCCCTTCCTTGTGCTGGTGACACTTTCACACTAAAATCACTCAGACTCCAGAGCCTTGTTATTTTTCACTTTTCTTCTGCAGCCACTATAAACTCTAGACCCTAATTTTTAATATGTTCATATTCAAATATATTAGCTAAAAACTCTAGGTACATTTAATTTAAAAAAAGAAAGAAAAAACAGGTCCTTACTACTCTTCCCTCTGTAGTAGCCTCTTTTTCTTCTCAGATACATGTCCTCTTAATTGTTTCAGAGAAGGGAGAAGCTTTCACTGTTGCATATGACTTAGAAGTAAGAAAATATTCCATGTATATACAGAGGGCATTGCAGATATCATCAGTGCCTTTAGCACTCACTTTTCCCTATTCACCAACTGCAAATATCTGCAACTTCTGTATGAGGGGTCCTCTGGCTGCTGGAGTGTATTTGGCCCAGAAGCAGAGCAGGCCAGGGCAGAAGCACTGGGGAGTCAAGGTCCCTTGGAGCTGTCTTCAACCAACCACTGACTAACTGACATTAGAGGAAAATCTCTCCAGCATCCTTGCCTTCAGGTGCAATAGCCCTGAAAACTGTTCTGCACCAGCGGTCCCCAAATTTTTGACACCAGGGACCAGTTTCGTGGAAGGCAATTTTTCTACTAACCGGTGGGGTGGGAGGGGGAGGGGGGATGGTTCAGGCGGTAATGTGGGTGATGGGGAGAGGCTGACCTCCTGCTGTGCAGCCCGGTTCCTAACAGGCCACGAACAGGTCCATGGCCCGGGAGTTGGGGACCCCTTCTCTACACAGCTTCTCGGAGATCCCAGAGAGAAGGAGCCCTGGGTGCCTGCAGGGGTTACCTGTTCAGTAACGTACCTCATACCAGCTTTCTTCCCTTCCCTGTCTCCATTCCCCACTCCATTCCCTCCCGAAATGGATCACTTGCACTCAGATCCTCATCTCAGGATCTGCTTCTGGGAGAGCCCAACTTAAATCAGAAAGTATCATCCAAATACTGTTAGAAACTATTGACCTAAAGGAGAAGACTGATAGGAACGACTTTACTTTAATGCAAGTCTGTCTATGAGATAAACTCACACCAGAACGAGGCAGGTTAGAAACAATATGACAGGGATCCAGAAAAGCTTCAGAGGGAAGGTAATGTTTCAAAGAGGGCTTGAAGGATGAAGATGAGTTCAGCTGGGGCAGAAGTGTTTAGAGGACATTCGAGGCAGAAGGACCAACAGAATAAAAACAAACAAATAAAAAAATACAATACACCCAGGGTGAGAAGGAAAATAATGAACATGAGGCAGGAAAGTGGTTCAGAATCTTGAATATGATGCTAAATCCTCAAAACATAAATTTCACTGTCTGGGGAGAAAAATAACTGTTTGACCAGGGGATTAATACATTGCAGCTCTTTAGAAACCTAAGAGCAAAACATACAAGACAGATTTTCAGAAGTAATAAAAATAATGTAAAATTTTTACCTTTCTTAAATTTATAATACAGCTAAATAAAGGTTTGGGCTAGTATAGACCAATTGTGGCAAAGCTAATATTTTTTGTATGTGTTTGCATAGATACATGCGTATGAATCTTGATGCTCTTTCATGAATAAAAGTAAGTTGTTAGGCAAAATGTACATTATGTTTTCAGATTTGTGAACTATGTCTGCTTGTAAATAAGCAGGTTACTCTATAAAGCTGGTACTTTTCTGGTATTGCTCACTGAAATGAATAGCACCACCACATATACAGTTTCCAGTCGGAAGACCAGAGCTCGTCCTTAACATTTCCCTCTTCCTCAGTGGTCACACCAAGCCCATCAAAGTCCTGTCAGTTTCACCTCCCAGATCTCTCCATTTTTCTCAATTGTACATGTCACCATTCGGTTCAGCCACCATCAATCAGCTTTCACTGTAAGGACAGAAGGAGCAAACATTCACCCTTGCCCCTCTTTCACTCTATTCTCACAGCCCATCATGTCTCCCTTCCCAGCTTACAGTCCTTCATTGGCTCCCCACTACTCTGAGGATAAAGGTCCAACTTGATGTGGCTTCTGCCCACCTATTCAGGCTCATCTCTTTCAATGCCATCTAGCCACACTGGCCAACTTTCAATTCCCCAGAAAAACCCTTGATCCCCCAGTACCTCAAGGGCTTTGCCTGTACAGCTGGCCCAGTTAAGGATCATATGTGTCATTGTCAAGCCACTATGGGACCTAATCATGGCCCATATCAAGGTGGTGTATTCTTGTTGACAGTTCATTTCCTGCAAACTACCCCTTCAAACCACCTAAGGTTGCATTTACAGTAAGAATGTATCATCCAAATATTAAAAATAATGGCAGCTAGACTAGGCAGCTAGTCTAAAATCACAGTGATCTCCTGCTTTAACTATTTGTAAAGTTCTTTTTTTAAAAAACATCTTTGAATATAATTGTTTACATTGTTGTGTTAGTTACTGCTGCATAACAAAGAGAATCAGCTATGTATATACATATATCCCCATATCCCCTCCCTCCTGAGTCTCCCTCCCACTCTCCCTATCCCATCCTTCTAGGTGGTCACAAAGCACCAAGCTGATCTCCCTGTGCTATGTGGCTGCTTCCCACTAGCTATCTGTTTTACATTTGGTAGTGTATATATGTCAATGCCACTCTCTCACTTTGTCCCAACTTATGCTTCCCCCTCCCCATGTCTTCAAGTCCATTCTCTACATCTGCATCTTTATACTTGTCCTGCCCCTAGGTTCATCAGACCCATTTGTTTTTCTTTTTAGATTCCATATATATATATATGCGTTAGCATATAGTATTTGTTTTTCTCTTTCTGACTTACTTCACTCTGTATGACAGACTCTAGGTCCATCCACCTCACTACAAATAACTAAATTTCGTTCCTTTTTATGGCTGAGTAATATTCCATTGTATATATGTGCCACATCTTCTTTATCCATTCATCTGTTGATGCACATCTTGGTTGCATCCATGTCCTGGCTATTGTAAATAGAGCTGCAATGAACATTGTGGTACATAACTCTTTTTGAATTATGGTTTTCTCAGGGTATATGCCCAGGAGTGGGATTGCTGGGTCATATGGTAGTTCTATTTTTAGTTTTTTAAGGAACCTCCATACTGTTCTCCATAGTGGTTGTATCAATTTACATTCCTACCAACAGTGCAAGAGGGTTCCCTTTTCAACACACCCTCTCCAGCATTTATTGTTTGTAGATTTTTTGATGATGGCCATTCTGACTGTTGTGAAGTGATACCTCATTGTAGTTTTAATTTACATTTCTCAAATGATTAGTGATGTTGAGCATCCTTTCATGTGTTTGTTGGCAATCTGTGTATCTTCTTTGGAGAAATGTCTATTTAGGTCTTCTGCCCATTTTTGGACTGGGTTGTTTGTTTTTTTGATATGGAGCTGAATGGGTTGCTTGTATATTTTGGAGATTAATCCTTTGTCAGTTGCTTCTTTTGCAAATATTTTCTCCCATTCTGAGGGTTGTCTTTTCATCTTGTTTATGGTTTCCTATGCTGTGCAGAAACTTTTAAGTTTCATTAGGTCTCATTTGTGTATTTTTGTTATTATTTCTATTTCTCTAGCTGGTGAGTCAAAAAGGATCTATATATTCATTTCTTCACTGCTTTGTGAGCCAAACCCAGATTAACCCCTAGGGCCAGAGATTACACAGATCTATAAAACAGAGATAAGTACAACAGTAATCTCAAGAATGAACTCAGAAAGTTGCCATGTGATGCTACATTAAAATCAGATTAACCTGATTTAGATCTGGAATAAACTTTAAATTATTGTTGATATATACATCCCACATGCCACTCCTTCTTTCCTTATTTAACCCCCAATTGTTCTCTACTTCTCAGCCTAACATCACTTTCTCAGGAAACCTTCTCTGGCACCCCAGATCAGGCCAGATCCCTCTGTCAGTTGCTCTCCTAACATTCTGTATTTTTCCTTTTCCATCTGCCATTACCTACTTGTGTGTTTATTTGATTGTCTGCCTCCCTCTCTTGACCATAAGTTCTATGAAGATGGTACATAGCAGAGGCTTGAGAAATATGTGTTTAAAAAATTATTTTAATAAGTTAATTTGCCCCAGATATCTTGTTAATCATTTTAGATGCTTTATTTATGCCCATATACAGCTAAGAAAACTAAAGCTGAGAGATTCTTAAATAATTTTTTCAGTCAGTAATGATGGACCTGAAATTTATTCTCAAGTCTGTCTGACTGGAGCTGACACTCCTAGCCACCACCCTATACTGCAAGGCAGAATAGTAGGTAACTATAATATGATATAACTTCTATGTGGAATCTAAAAATAATGATATAAATGAACTTACATACAAAACAGAAATAGGCCCACAGACATAGAAAACAAACTTATGGTTACCAAAGGGAAAAGGGGGTGGGAGGGATAAATTAGAAGTTTGGGATTAACAGATACTACTACCAACTACTACTACTACCAATAGATAACCAACAAGGGTCTACTATATAGCACATGGAACTATACTCATTATTTTGTAATAACCTATAAGGGAAAAGAATCTGAAAAAGAATAACTGAATCACTTTGCTGTATACCTGAAACTAACACAACATTGTAAATCAACTATACTTCAATTTAAAAAAAAGAATAATAGGTAACATTTATAGAGTTGTGTTAGTATTGAGTTATTGGATCGTTTTTCTATTTCTCAAAATTTTCCATTATATCATTGTCCTGACACCTCTTCAACAAAAATGTTTCTACTTGATGGATAAGTTTCCTAAGGTTTATCTTATCCAGATTCTAGTTTATTGATTAATTTCCTAGCATCCTTTTCCAACTTGGCTATTTGGCTTCCCACTGTACCATATTATGTCATTCCAGATACATTTTTCCTATTCTTTGCTTATGTGATCTCCTAATTTTTACAAAGCTGCAATAAAGTAGGAAAATACAAAAATACACCCCCTAAGCCTTGTCAGTTTTGTTCAAAATATATTTTCCTGGACAGGTAGGGTATGGAGAGTGTTTTGGAATAAGGGCAGGAAGAGGTGATGTGATGAGGCTGAACTTTATGTAGAATAAAGACTAGGAAAAATCAGTTCCAGTTTGGAAACAATGAAACCAGATAATATTCCTAGTTGAAAGAACAAACATGGTTAAAGAATGTCTACTATGACATGGGACTGAGTAATACACAAGAGGCTAAACACAATCTTTATTTTAGAAAAGAAAATAAATTGTTTGAGAAGACTTACCCAAAAGAGAGTTCCATATAATGGATAAACTTGTATAATAACAGAATCACTATATATTTTAAATATGCTGCTGTTTTCTTGATGAAATTAGAATCGCTTACAATATATACATATACTTTGTTTGTTTCAAACAAAAGGTGGTTTGAAGCTACAAAGAGTGAGGGCCCAGTAAATTAAGAAAATTAGGTCAACTTGATTAATGATGAGACAAAGGAGTAGATGGAAATATCAACACTTCTTGCATAATCTGTCACTGACTATGTACAGTAAACTTAGGTGTGAGCCAGGGTACTGTGCTCACTCAAAGCCCTGTGTCTTTATCCCAGAGAAATTTACTTATGCCCCACATAGCTGGTTCCCCAAAAAAGGCAACTCTAGACACCCCATCCCTACTCACCCAAGAGTCCTGACATTTTCATCTCACTTTCTCTTATGGCCTCCTCATCAGTTGACTTTATCTCCCACCCCTGCCCTTGCTTTGCTCTTGAAGATCACTAGACTTGGGGCTCCTGTGTTTTTACCTTTTCCCAAGGTGCAGCTCTGCTCATTCTCTGGCTCTATTTGCTTGTAGCTGACTCTGCCCAATCAAGCCCCAGGGTACTCTCACTTAGCAGCTGCTCCACTCCCTGGGAGTGGGCAGTTCACCATGTATGAGCCCTCACCCATGTAATGAAGTTTGAAGGAACACCATAGCTTCCCAACTGCCCACCCACATCCACTAGAAGCATCTCTGAAAATGCAGATGCTGTCACAAAAGGAATACAGCCAATCTCAATTATTCCCAAATTTGCCTATGCACTAAAATTTATTTGTAACGTCAAAATCAATATTCGTGGAACTTTTGTGGCCATTCATGGATATGCACAGAGAAGCAAAAAATTTGAGTTTCCCCACATATACACTCCCAGCTGAGGTCAATCAAGACAATACTCTGTCTTCTTGTTTAAGCTCTCATACTATAAAACAAGTGTCCTTTCACAGTCTAGTTACTGCCATACTATAAAACAAGTGTCCTTTCGCAGTCTAGTTACTGCCATACTATAAAACAAGTGTCCTTTAGCAGTCTAGTTACTGCCATACTATAAAACAAGTGTCCTTTCGCAGTCTAGTTACTGCCATGTTTTTTGTATTTTTGTGCTTTTGGTTGGTGATTTCACTGTTTAAAATGAAATGTACAGCATAGGGAATATAGTCAATAATAATGTAATATCTTTGTATGGTAACTAGGCTTACCATGGTGATCATTTTGAAATGTATAGAAACTTCAAATCACTATGTTGTGCATGAGGAACTAACATAATGTTGTAAGTCAATTATAATTCAAATAACAAACAAACAACTCATAGAAAAAGAGAATAGATTTATAGTTACTGGAGGTGGGGAAGGGGGTGTGGGGGATTAGGAATATTGGATAAAGTTGGTCAAAATGTACAAAATTCCAGTTATAAGGTAAATAAGTACTAGGAATATAATGTACTACATGATAAATATAATTAACACTGCCATATGTTATATATGAAAGTCAAGAGAATAAATCCTAAGAACTCTCATCACAAGGAAATATTTTTTTCTATTTCTTTAATTTGTATCTATATGAGATGGCGGATGTTCACTAAATGTACTGTGGCCATCATTTCATGATATATATAAGTCAAATGATTATGCTGTATACCTTAAATTTTATACAGTGCTGTAGGTCAATTATATATCAATAAAACTGAAATCAGTCAATCAATAAATATATAGAATGGCTCCCCAAGTTTAGTACTGATGTACTGTGTAGTATGTGCATTGAATAAATTTCATTTAAGCATGAGTTATAGTGCTGTTGGCCATGAGTTCAATGTTCAAGAATCAACAGTATATGGTAAATAAGGTATACTTAAACAGAAGTACATTTTAAAAGGTTATATGTTGGATGGTTGATGAAAATATGGTGACCAGAGGCCCAAGAACTTAACCCTGTTCATCCCCAGGAGCAACACTTTAGTATTTGCTAATCCAGTGTTCTCAGAGACTTTATAAAACATAACTACCATAAATAACAAGAATCAAATATAACTTCATCATATTCAAGTCCTTGGGGATTAGGACACAGAATGGACAGTAATGTCAAAACCTAAAGCCCTGAAGTGTAGGTTTGGGTGGGCTTCCCCATGAAATCCTGCCTAGGGTAGGGAGTGTTGTGCCAGATGGGAGGAAGGCCCTGAACTTGGGAGCTGGAATTCTGGATACAAACTTTGAGTTCTTCTCAACACTTCTTGAGTCCAACCCTATTCCTAGATTAATAGTATTACTACTCTGGCCACTATGCTACATAAAATATCCATGGCAAATGAGGCATTGTATCAGAATTTTCATCTTAGTGTTTGACAATCTAGACCTGCACTGCCCAGTGCAGGATCCACCAGGCAAATGTGGTCACTGAGCACAAGACTGTCTGGTCCAAATGAAGAGGTACTGGCAATGTAACATATGCCCTGATTTCAAAGGCACAGTTGATTTTTTGTAAAAAGTAAAATATCTTGTGATAATTTTTGTATTGATTACATATTGGAACATTTTTATATGGTGGGTTAAATAAAATGTACTATTAAAATGAATTCACCAGTTTATGTTTTACCTTTTTTAAATGTGGCTACTAGAATCTTTTTACATTTTATGATACTGTAGTCAACAATACATCCATTGATTTTCAATATATTTTTCTCTGTGTTCCCACATTATCTATTTCCTTTTCACAAGATCTCAATTTAGAGTCTGCAAAATGGATAAACCAGTTCATTACTAGAGAAAGAATTATGTCACTTAATATCTAATATCATGGTTGTGCAAAATGAAAAAAAAGACTAAAATGTAGCAGTAAAGTTATATACTGTAAACACCAAAAATTTATCTGTCTTAATAATGCATGCATGAAGATATTCAATTATCCCTTTTAACATAGGTCCTTGGACTGCCTGATGGTTTAAAGATGATCAATCTTATCCAAGACTCCTATTGAAGATCCCTCTGCCAAAAATAATAGCTTACTTACCAAAAGGTAGAAGATGCAGAGATTCAGTTATGCAAATAAAGGCTGAATTATGGGCCTGTGACCCTGCCCAGAAATCAGTCAATCAATCAATCAATCAACTTCATATATGACCCACATTATGCTTGCATCACACAGTGCTGATCTAGAACCAATAGCCATGTTGTGAGAATTTACACTACTACATAGTAGTTAACACTTGTCTCCTACTTATTCTGAGCCAAACACTGTCCCAAGTACAACTTAATTAATCTTCACAGGAACTCCCTGAAATATATACTACTGCCTTTCCTCCTTTTTCAGGTTAGAAGATTGTGGCAAAGAAAGATTGGGTGACTTGCCCTAGGTAGCACCAGGTTTGAGCCAGATTTGACTCAGGTAATCAGCAATCACATTCTTAACCATTGCATTCACACACACACACACACCACACACACACACAAATAAATGTCTATTTGATATGATCATCAAACCCTTAAAATAAAAATTACTTATTGGTAGAAAGAAAAAATGGTTTATGCCTTCAGTGGCATTCTCTGAAGATATAAACAGATGAAAAGAAAGTCATTAACTTCCAAAAGTTAAGATTTTGCAAGGGGAAAATGCTGAATCATCATGAGTTTTAGGGTATCGGTTCATCTTCAGTCTAGAACTAGTGTAGAAGCAGAGGTCAAAAAGTAAGAAGAAACACTTAAAAGCTTTTGCACAGCATAGGAAATGATAAACAAAACAAAAAGACAAGACTCAGAATAGGAGAAAATATTTGCAGATGAAGCAATGAACACGGGATTCATCTCCAAAATATACAAACAGCTCATGCAGCTCAATATCAAAAAACAAACAACCCAATCCAAAAATGGCAGAAGACCTAAATAGACATTTCTGCAAAGAAGACATAAAGATGGCCAAAAAACACATGAAAAGATGCTCAACATCATTAATAATTAGAGAAATGCAAATCAAAACTACAATGAGGTATCACCTCACACTGGTCAGAATGGTCATTATCAAAAACAATCTACAAACAATAAATGCTGGAGAGAGTATGGAGGAAAGGGAACCCTCCTACACTCTTGGTAGGAATGTAAATTGGTAGAGCCAGTATGGAGAACAGTATGGAGGTTCCTTTAAAAACTAAAAATAGGGCTTCCTGGTGACACAGTGGTTGAGAGTCCGCCTGTCGATGCAGGGGACACAGGTTCGTGCCCTGGTCCAGGAAGATCCCACATTCCACAGAGCGGCTAGGCCTGTGAGCCATGGTCGCTGAGCCTGCGCGTCCAGAGCCTGTACTCTGCAATGGGAGAGACCACAACAGTGAGAGGCCTGCGTACCACAAAAAAAAAGGGGTGAGAGGTGGAGGGATAAATTGGGAGATTTGGATTGACATATACATACTACTATTTGTAAAATAGATAACTAGTAAGGACCTACTGTATAGCAGAGGGAACTCTACTCAGTACTCTGTAATGGCCTATATGGAAAAAGAATCTAAAAAAGAGTGGATATATGTGTATGTATAACTGACTCACTTTGCTGTACACTGAAACTAACACAACATTGTAAATCAACTATACTCCAATAAAAAATTTTAAACAATAATAATAAAGTAAAACTGGACTCAAGAAAAAGTAAGAAGAAACAGCAAAAAAATAAGAGCAAATAATAATAATAGTAAAAGAGAATACTAAATAAAACTTTTAAAGAAGTGAAGTTTAAGGATAATATTTAACAAAAACTTTTAAAAACTAGTGTACTGTGAAGTCCCACAATTTTAGATGAACTAAGCTTTTCTAGGTAAATGAAAAGCTAAGTCAACAGGAATAGGAGTCTGATGGAAAAAGCAGAAAATCGATAAATGAATGAAACGGGCATTTGTAAAACAAAACTACCAAGGCTACCTGTATAAAATTTCTTGTTTGTTTTTTTGAAAGTCATCTGAAATGTCTTTGTGTAAGTTTCCATTTATCAGCCAAAGGATGTTAAAATCGTTCCTGTCCTGGTTATTTCTGGGAAGGAAGACGTCCATGAGAGGTAGTGAAGAAGGCTCGACTCCCTTTTATACTCCAGACATCTGCATCTCCAAAACCTGCTACAAGTCTTGGAGATTTTATTTTTAAATGCTGGCAACAATTGGTCTACATGTCACTACACACTTGCATCGCAGCTATCTCCTCTGTCATACAGGGAAGCCTGGGGTGGTGGTAGGTGGTACAGCACCAAGCCATTTGCCTGGGAGTCAAAGACTACATTCTAAGTCCTTCTCTGTCACTTGTAACCCCGGGGATCTTGGAATATCACAGAGTTTCCAAAGGCTTCATATCAAAAAAGAGAGCATAGAAGAAAAAGAAGACATATATATAGTGGTTAAAAATCAGACAACAATAACTCAATAGTTTTTTTTTTAAAAAAGGCTAATAACCTGGATAGAAAAGGGGTCAAGGACTTGAATAGACATTTCTCCAAAGAAGACATACAAATGGCCAAGTATATGAAAAATGCTCAATATGATTATCATCAGAGAAATGCAAATCAAAACCACAATAAGATGTAACCTCCCACCAGTGAGGATGGCTATTATCAAAAAAGCAAAAGACAACAAGTGTTGGCAAGGATGTGGAGAAATTGAAACACTTGAACACTGTTGGTGGGAATGCAAAAAAAATAGCGCAGTCACTATGGAAAACAGTATGAAGATTCCTCAAAAATGAAAAATAAAAACCACCATACAATTCAGCAATCCCAGTTGTGGGTATTTATCCAAAAGAATTGAAACCAGGATCTCAAAAAATATATTGCCACTCCTATGTTCATTGCAGCACTATTCACAACAGCCAAGAGGTGGAAACAACCCAAGTGTCCATCAAAGATGAATGGATAAAGAAAATGTGGTATATATCAATACATGCTATAGTAATTCAGCCTTAAAAAAGCACATTCTGCAATAATGCAAAAACATGAATGAACCTTGAGGACATTAAGTGACAGAAGCCAGTCACAGAAAAACAAAGGCTGCATGATTCCATCTATATGAAATACCTAAAATAGTCAAATTCATAGCATCAAAGAGTGGAAGGAATAGCTGTTATTAGAGGCAAGGAGGAGAGGGAAATGGGAAGTTCCTAATCAATGGGCATAAAGTTTCAGATAAGCAAGAGGAATCAGAGATCTGCTGTACAAGATTATACCTATGGTGATATACAACAATGTATTATACACTTAAAAACTTAAGAAGTCTGGGTCTCATGTTGTGTTCTTACCACCATGAAACGAAATAAAAATTCACCCTACAGTTATATATCAATTAATAAAATTATCTAACAAAATTATCTAACAAAAGCTACTAAAAAACAAATCTTTGCTCTTTGATTTCTAGTTTAAGACCTTGGCCACATTACCTCTGGCAGTCTATAAGATGGAGATAATCAAAGGATTAGTCTCCAAACTTCACAAACAGCTCATGTGGCTCAATATCTTAAAAACAAACAACCCAATCCAAAAATGGCCAGAAGACCTAAAGAGACATTTCTCCAAAGAACACATACAGATGGCCAAGATGCACATGAAAAGATGTTCAACATCTCTAATTATTAGAGAAATGCAAATCAAAACTACAATGAGATATCACCTCACACCAATCAGAATGGCCATCATGAAAAAATCTACAAACAATAAATACTGGAGGGGGTGTGGAGAAAAGGGAGCCCTCCTGCACTGTTGGTGGGAATGTAAATTGATACAGCCACTATGGAGAACAGTATGGAGGTTCCTTAAAAAACTAAAAATAGAGCTACCATGTGATCCAGCAATCCCACTCCTGGGCATATATCCAGAGAAAAATATGGCTCAAAAGGATACACGCACCCCACTGTTCATTGCAGCACTGTTTACAGTAGCCAAGACATGGAAGCTACCTACATGTCCATCAACAGATGAATGAATAAAGAAGACATGGTACATATATGCAATGGAATATTACTCAGTCATTAAAAAGAATGAAATAATGCCATTTACAGCAACTTGGATGGACCTGGGGATTATCATACTAAGGGAAGTAAGTCAGAGAAAGACAAATATCATACAATACAGCTTATATGTGGAATCAAAAAAAAAAGAATGATATAAATGAACTTATTTACAAAATGGAAACAGACTCACAGACTTAGAGAAGGATCTATGGTTACTAGGGGGGAAGGGGAGGGTGAGGGATGGATTGGGCGTTTGGGATTGACATGTACACACTGTTATATTTAAAATAGATAATCAACAAGGACCTACCATATAGCACAGGGAACTCTGCTCAATATTCTGTAATAACCTAAATGGGAAAAGAATTTGAAAAAGAATAGATACATGTATATGCATAACTGAATCACTTTGCTGTACACCTGAAACTAACACTACATTGTTAATCAACTATACCGTGATATAAAATAAAACTTTCTTAAAAAGATGGAGATAATCATGCTCACTTCATAGGACAGATAAAACAATAGAATGAGTTCATCTTTGTAACTGTCTAGTACTGTGCCTAGTAAGAGCCAAAAAGTGATTTTTTTAAACAGTAGATGATACTAAAGCTTCTTGCCAGCTTAGAGAGTCTATGGATATATAAGCAGCCAGCACAGTCTTCCATGCTGTGTCTTTTTGTTTTCCTGACCCACATCTGTTCCTTATTAAAATACTGCAGTGTTTTAGTGAAGGAAGAACTTAGTAATTTCGAGCATCAAAAAGCAAACCAACTGACACTAATGCCTCAGTGATAATTCTGAGTGTCACAAGAGGCTTCCATGTTTTCTGCTCAAGATCACACATGTAGAAAAACTATCCAAGAGAGTTTCGAAACTGAGGTCCCCCTCCAAGCCCTCTGGCTCTACTCATTAATAACTTATAAAGTTATTAACACACTTATTATTTCTCTCTAATTTTGGTTTTCTCCAGCTGGAGTTATAAACATGTCTCCCTGCTCAAAGCTCAAGGCCAAATGCAGGGTAAAACTATATATTCTCACTGCCAGAAGCCTCTGTTTTAAAAAACTTCTCTGAAAAATAAAGCTTTGTTTATAGGCTTTAGACCACGGCTGCAAAAAAAAAAAATAATATGTAAATTAGACATTTTATAACTTTACAGCTAAATAATAAAGGCAGCACTCCAAACCTCAGCCAGACATTTACATAATTGCATTACTAGCATTCATATGAGCCATAATGGAAGTTAAGAGGGAAATCTTGCTTATTTCCTATTAACTCCATAATAGAACATGACTCTCATTTGCCCTTACAAATAAAGCTTAACCATTGTTTAAAAACCAAACACTACACTTGGGTTCTTTTATGATTCCTCATTGCCATGATGGAACAGCAGCAAATTTCATAAGGAAAAAATATTTAATGAAAAATTGTGGTTATTCCAAAAGAAGTTCACTAAATATTCAACTTTTATTATGTCTCTGCATTTGGTTTCCGGCTTTTGACAGAGCAGCTTCTCACTACACATTTCATCTCTTTTTAAGATTAATTTCTTCAAAGTCAGTTTTTCCCAAATCTCTTTATGTACACACAGTACAGAGAATCAATCGGCTGATATTCCTGACAATTCCATTCTGATTAATTAATTAATTAATTAATAGTTCTAGGGTATCCCTAGAGACAACCTAGCATGCACCCAATAAATGCATGCTAAGTTGAGTTGAAATTAATTTTATTCTATTTAAGAAAGTAACTTATGGCACATATCTTGGTTTGGGCACAGATCCTGTAACAGAGCTTGGGGGCAGGTAGTTTATTTGGGGGGTGGTCTCAGGAAGCACAAGTCAGGCAGTGTGGAAAGTGAGCCAGGGAAGGGAGGTGAGCTAAACAGGGTGCATCAATGAGATGGGTAAGTGCTGTGGGGCAACTGGGCTCCAGACTCAGAGGGACACTAGGAAGAACCATATGAATGGAACTTCATAAATCCTAGGTGTTTCTCCCACGCAGCCATCTCTACTCTCCTGCTCTTATCCACCCATCACTGGCTACCCAGGAATTGCAGACTAGAGTGAGGACTTAGATTCTGCCAATTCTCAGGTTGGACACTGCAAACTCTATCATCTCCTGACCCCAGTTCCCACCTACTGTCAGAGGCAAGTCCAGGCACTGTCACTCTTCAAATCAGCATTCTCTGTTACCCACAACCTATAGGTTGTTAATCTCATGTGAGATCTTGCTTTTAAATAATTATGAATGACTCTTATGATCTGGTCTTCAATCCTTTTTGCTCATCTAGTCCCTAAAATAATTTCAAGACATTATACCCACTAGTTACAACTCATTTTTAAGTTATTTATATGGTTTTTATCAAAAGTTTAAGTGGTTGCTAGATGTGACTTTCAGTGAAATGTAAATATTGAAAGTCCAAAATAAAACTGTTACTCCACTCTTTTAAATGTTTCCAATGGAATCTAAATTCCAAAGGAATTTTTTACTCACCATTTTCCATTTAAAAATATAAATGTATGTGTATCTTGTTTTATAATGTTCCTTGAAGTCTTATTTCCATTCCATTATCCCCATAGAACTTTATCCTAATACAATAACATTATAATTGAAAGAATTTTGCTAAATACGCTTATAATAATTCCCTCAAAAGAAGGATATAAATTGACATTTTTAAAAATTTCCTGTGACCATACAGTTCAAACGTTTTTTAAAATTTTTCTTCTGAAGAGTTCTCTAACACTTCTCATTTAGTACACAATTAAGCAAAACATACAAATATATTTTAATGTTGATAAATAAACAGAATAATTCAAATGCTAGCAGAAATTCATGTCTTAATAAAATGGACAGGATTAGTTTGTTTTTCCTAATTAGTTCATCTCTTCATACAGGAATATTATTTTATTACTAGAATGAGACAAAGGTCATCTTTAGTGTTATTCCTCATCTTAATAAATAGCACTGAAAGAACTTTTCAAAAAATAATAAGTAGCTGGGAATGGAATAGATTTTGTTATAGCAACAGCCTTCAGTTCTTTGAACTTTTCCGGAGTCACATTCTAAACATAACATAGCAGTCTATCATCAAAGATTATTTGGAATAATCTTGAGTAAATCTCATGATAATTTTAGAGCAATTTTGTTTAGGGTAAAGAATTAGAAGCCATCTGAGTTGAAAAGGATGTGTTTGCCAGTCATCAGAGCACTTTGCTTTCTCAACATCAGTATTTCACAGGGTCCCTTGCTTTGGCTCTCGGGAGTTTTTCCATCATAGCAAGAATAGGCATGAATAAGAGGGGAAATGGGAAAAGAACAAGTGTGAAAAGTAAACAAGAAACCCTGCAGATGGTAAGTGTGTCTATAGACAGATCAGTTTGAGAAGAGGACCTAGGGAATTAAAAGATCTGGAAGTCTGTGAACCCCCAGGGTACACACACACACACACACACACACACACACCAGTTTACAGTTCACTGGCTTTGGAATAGACTTTCTGACCCCCAAGTCCTTCTGAACCTTGCCGTGTGAAATTCAAAGGCCAAGCTTTTGAAAGCCCAAAACTGAGAGCTAACTCTTTGGTTTGGCTGTTGCACCCTTTGGACAAGTTAATACAATTTTAATGCCCTGGCAGCTGCCTCAAAAGGAGGGGGCAAATAGTTACCAGAAAAGGAAAAAAATACATTAGTTAACATTTCAAAGTTGCGCCTTGGGCTTCCCTGGTGGTGCAGTGGTTGAGAGTCCACCTGCCGATGCAGGGGACACGGATTCGTGCCCCGGTCCGGGAAGATCCCACATGCCGCGGAGCGGCTGGGCCCGTGAGCCATGGCCACTGAGCCTGCGTGTCCGGAGCCTGTGCTCCGCAACGGGAGAGGCCACAACAGTGAGAGGCCCGCGTACCGCCAAAAAAAAATAATAAAGTTGTGCCTTGCCACAAATAAAAAGAGCTTGCTCAAAATTACAAGTGAATAAGCTGCATCCTGGGTGCTATAGGAATCACCAAGTCAGAATAATCTGATTTGTGGGTAGATTTGTTGGTGATTTAAGATTAATGGAGAAGAAAAGGGGAGCGTCTTCTAGCAGGGGGCAATATAAGATAACAAAAGACAGGGATACTGGAAATCACTAAGGATGTCAGGGAAAAGTGGAAAGAACAGCTTTGGTGATGTTCATATAACAGACAAGGTGGAGACAATACAGGAAAAGTTAAAGGGGGCAGCGAGGAATCAATGGAGATTTCTGGGTCAGGGGATCGCATGAAATGGCCATCTTTAATGACCTGTATCATTCATTATGGCTGACGAAACTTGGACCAGTGGTCTGGATTTTATTCCACTTGCCCTATGTCAGGGAATCAAATAAAATCCACAGGTAGATAAATTCAAAACAACAGCCTGGCAGGACTAACCTTTGTGTAAACTTTCCAGTGATTGGTTTAGATTTGTGTGAATGTTAAATGTGCCTTTATTTTATGTGTACTGTGTATGCATACATATAATAATCTGAAACAGTATGCAGCGATTTAATTATAACAATACATGTGTAGTTTCACGCAGTCTGAGCCTATTGGTTCCTAAACTAATGATTTCTTTACTGAATGGTTTATTTATTGAATTCAGGGTGTTTCCTTCCTTAGTAGGCCAAGAGGTTAGTGTTAGTGTTGAATTACCATAGTTTTACCAGGGAATTCAAAAAAGAACAGCAATACAATTTGTATCTTTTCTAAACAATAGCAATAATAATGATAAAGACTGTAGTCTTTTGTTTCATCCTGGCCTTCATACAAACAGATAGAGACAGTATGGGACCCTTTTCTATCATGGCACAGAAATAAGTATTCTGAAAATTCCTACGGTAAAGAGAATATTGGCCCTTTTTCACAGAAAGATGTCCTATGAATACGTTAACTTTACAGGACAAAAGAGACTTTGCAGATGTGATCAAGTCAAGGACCTTGAGATGGGGACATTTTCTTGGATTATCTGAGTGGACCCAATGTAATCACTAAAGGCCTTTAAAAGTGAAAGGAGGAGGTAAAGAGTGAAAGGGTCAGAGTCAAAGGAGGTGTGATGAAGGAAGCAGAGACTGGAATGAGGCGGAGCCACAATCCAGGGAATGCACGCAGCCTCTAGAAACTGGGAAAGGTAAGAAAACAGATTCCCCCTAAAGTCTTTAGAAGCCAGCCCTGCTGACATCTTAGTTTTAGCCCAGTGAAACCCGTTTCAGACATCTGACCTCCAGAACTGTAAGATTAAAAATGTATGTTGTTGGGCTTCCCTGGTGGCGCAGTTGTTAAGAATCCACCTGCCAATGCAGGGGACACGGGTTCAAGTCCTGGTCCGGGAAGATCCCACATGCCGCGCAGAGCGACTTAGCTTGTGCGTCACAGCTACTAAGCCTGCACTCTAGAGCCTGTGAGCCACAATCACTGAGCCCGTGTGCCACAGCTACTGAGCCTGCACTCTAGAGCCCGTGTTCTGCAAAAAGAGAAGCCACCACAATGAGAAGCCCGCGCACCACTATAAAGAGTAGCCCCCGCTCTCCGCAACTAGAGAAAGCTCGTGCACAGCAACAAAGACCCAATGCAGCCAAAAATGAATTAATTTTTTTTAAATGTATATTGTTTTAAGCACTAACTTTGTGGTAATTTGCTCCAGTAGCAATAGGAAACGAATACAGTCTCCTAGTGAAATGACAGGTATTTTACAAATTAACTACGTAGGCATATCGCATATTAACTGTACATTAAAATCATATGACTTCTAAAATAAAATCCTTTGGGGGAACCCCTATACACTGTTGATGGGAATGTAAACTGGTGCAGCAACTGTGGAAAAGAGTATGGAAGTTTCTCAAAAAAGAACTACTGCATGACCCAGAAATTCTACTCCTGGGTATATATCTGAAAAAAACAAAAACACTAACTCAAAAAGATACACACACCCCAATGTTCACAGCAGGTTATTTACAATTGCCAAGGTATGGAAGCAACCTAAGTGTCCATCAACATATTAATGGATAAAGAAGCTGTGGTAGATAGATAAATAGATAGATAGATAGATGATAGATAAAATGAAATACTACTCAACCATAAAAAAGAATGAAATTTTCCGATTTGCAGCCACATGGATGGACTTGGAGGGCATTATGCGAAGTGAAATAAATCTGACAAAGACATGTACTGTATGATATCACTTATATGTAGAATCCAAAAAATACAACAAACTAGTGAATATAACCAAAAAAAGAATCACATATATGGAGAACAAATTAGTGGTTACCAGTTGGCGGGGTGAGGGGCGAGCAATATAAGGGTGGAGAAGTAGGAGGTACAAACTATTGGGTGTAAGATAGGCTTAAGGATGTATTGTACAACATGGGTAATATAGCAGTATTTTGTAATAACTGTAAATGGAAAGTAACCTTTAAAAATTGTATTAATTTTTTTTAATTTTTTAAATAAATAAAATAAAATAAAATTCTTCTTAAATAATTACGGCTTTTGATAACCCTAGGTAATCTAATGCAGATATGAAAGTAAGTTTATCACCAGAGTAGGTACAAAGGAAATTGAGAGAGGTGGAGAGCAGAAATTGGGGGTTATTAAAAATCATGGAGCCTCCCTAAAGGGCAGAGAATTTATCAGCTGTGCTTCTCTTTCCTACTCAGGCAGTCCTGTTTGCCCAGAAATCAATGAACATGAAAGAACTCATATATTTTCAGTAGGAAAATACTTGTTTTTTCCTAAATTCATGATGTAAAGAACAGGATGAAAGGCCAGAGACCACTGGGGGTAGAAAAGTATTCCATTTTAAAAAATGGATGCAATCCAAATGTCATGGGCATGAATTCTAGAGAGCCTAATGATTTTTGAAAAATATCTGTTAAGACTGCTCTTCATGCCAGGCTCCAGGGAAAAACCACAAGTAGGAATTGATCTGTTGTATTTTATAAAATCCAAATGCTGTTTTTCTGTTTTTAAATACTTTTAAAAAAATAATAGAATCTGAAATAGGACACAAGGGAAGAAATTGAAACAGCACATTTTAACCTTCTCAAGCTGCCAGGTCACGTATGTCTCCCTCTTCTCCTCCAGAGAGGGCCAAAAGGTGCCCACTCCCTGCCTTCCAGGGAGCTGGGACTCTTAGGGAGAGTCTATTCACACAGTGTCCAGTCCTAGACCATGTTTAAAAAATGTCCAGGAGTGGCCAAAGCCTTGGAATTAAGTGTGCACTCATTTAAATTCACTGAACTGAAAAAGAACAAGTGAGAAAAAGCCAAGGGAGCCAAATGCCAAATGTTTGTGTCATTGTTAACACTTTCTGGAAAGTCTTTATTCAATGATAATTTCAGTTTCTCCCTCTGCTTCTCCCCAAGGTAACATGGGCCACAATGACCAGGTGGGGAAAAGCCAGTCCTTCTCCTGAAGTGACCTCAAAGTTAAGCAGCTACTTAAGCCTCCACATCCCGCCTACATGGGCTTCCCATGAACTTGAGATTTCTTCTCCTAAGATTTAGGCTTCAAGTGGGGATGTTTTTGATGGGAGCAAATGACAAGGCCAAGACAGAGGCTGTGCAAAGTTTGTGAATTGGGTTTGGAAATGAAGGGACTTCAAAGTACATAAGCCTCTGTCAAGTCCAGGAACAGTTCCTAGAAAGAGTACATGCATTTTTATTGATAGCATTGGGAATATGCTGTCTCAGGCAAAGCTGGACCCCCTCCTACTTCACTTGCAGCAAACCCTACAGCAGTTCTTAAAGGCAAGTGACATCTCTGGAGAGCCTTCATGTTGAGGTTTTTACAGGAGGGTGTGGCAGGTAATAAGTAACCCACCTCTCCTTTGGCCGGGTTTCTAATTAATAAACACGTGGGAAATAAGGCAAAAAGAAAAATGCAGATGGGGAGCAAACTGTCATGTTTATGACCAATATAGGCTAAGCTGGAGAATACACTTAACATGTGAGGGACAAAGGGCTTCCTAAAACTGAACACAAGAATTAGACAGACCTGCCCAGCTGTATCAGTTACTGATTGCTGTGTAACAAATAACCCCAAAATTTAGCTGCTTTAAACATCAAATGTTTATTATCTCACAGTTTGTGTGGATCAGGAATCTGGGTGCAGCACAGCTGGGTCATCAGACTCAGTGTCTCTCACAAGGCTACAATCAAGCTGTTGGCCAGGGCTGTGGTCATCTAAAGGCTCACCTGGGAAAAGATTGGCTTCCAGGCTCCCTGGCTTCTGGCAGGAGTTAGCTCCTCACAGCCTGTTCGACTGAGGGCCTCAGTTCCTTACTGGCTACTAGCCAGAGACATTAGTCCCTTGCTCTATGATCCTCTCCACACGGCTACTTATAACATAGCAGCTTGCTTCCCTCCAGAGCAAGGGCTCCACCAGAGAAAGAGAGGGCCAGCAAGACAGAAGTCACAACCTTTTTGTAAACTCATCTCAGAAGTGATATCCCATCATTTTTGCCATATTTTGTTTGTTAGAAGCACGTCACTGGGTTCAGCACACACTCAAGGGGGAGAGATTTTAAAAGGGCATGAGTACCGTGAGACAGAGATCATAGGGAACCTTCTCAGAAGCAGCCCACATTGACAGACACATCAGACAGCACAGTGGGTGGGTGGTAGGGCTCTCTCCACCGTCCCAGCAGAAAAAACATCCACTCCCTATAAGCAACTTGCCCCCAGGAGAAATGATAGAGGAAGGGGTATACTACACATGTTCATTCACACCTACCCATTAGGTCAATAAATTCTGAATGAGTAAGGAGTAGTGGAAAGAGGCTATAAGCCTTGGGCTAATCATGGAGAGGGAAGGAAGGGGAAGGAGGAGGTCACTCCAAATGGCAAGAAACATCAGGAGTAAGGAATAAGCAGTTCCCAACACTCACAATACCCTGTTTATATATGATGTCCATTTTACATAAAAAGAAACTGAATCTTAGAGAGACTGAGTAACCCAAGGTCATGTAGATAGGACATGATGGAGCCAGAACCTATAAATACCCAATCCCTGAAAAAGTGCCTTACTCCATACTATAATTATACCTCCTCATGCTCAGAATCTGATTGGAACCAACTATTTGATGAAGATATACTTGTCAGTGAAAAGTTTTCAGGAATGAAACTTGATTGTTCTTTCTGTGTCCTGAAATGTCCCCTAAATCTGAAGTTTTATGACAGTGATGAAACAACAGCTCTGCCAGAAAATAAAATACGCACCTGGCTTAGAAGCAAGCAGTCACTGGTGTCAACAGCTCCTGCCAGGGAAGGCTGTAGAACACCTCAGGACCATATAGCTAGTGCTTCCAGCCCGAGACTCACCAATAGCTTGCAGCCCAGACAAAGATGGTGACATCCAAAAGTTTGTCCAGAGTGCATGGGTGGGATGTGTCACTCCTGATAACATGTCACAAAAGCTCTGCTTTGAACTTGAAACAAGATAATTGCTTTCATCAGCTACCCAGTCTCCCCTGCCCTTTTGTTCTTTGATATAGGCTGTAGATCAAAGATGGAGACACTTCACTTCCTACTGCCTTTGAAGTACCAGGTCTGTACAACAGCTATTTCTAGCCTTACATGCTGCACAGAAATATAATCCATGTACACCTTTGTGTCTTCAAGATTTCACGTCCTCAGGAAATGGACAAAAATAAAAATTTTAACCAAATTATGGTCATATGTGTAATTCCATATTTAGTCTCATTTTTTCAATGGATATTTGAGTGTTTGTTGTGTGCCAGGCACTGTGATGTGTGATGAGGGTAGGAGATAAATAAAACAGAGAATTCGTGTGCCAGGAACACAGTCCAGTGTGGGGGGAAAACAAGTGGATTACCAAAAACAATGCAATGAGTGCTATCGTAAAGGGATGTCTCAGGTCACCTGGGGTCTCCGAGTAGGGGCTCTACATGTGAAGGGGATTCAAGAGGCAGAAGACTCTGAGTCATGGACATACCTGTGCATCTCTCTGAGACCCAGTTCAATAATCTGCTTTACCCTTGCCCAGAACAAAAGAAGGTTGTAGGCATGAGGTTTGGGGTGCAGAAAGGGACTAGACGGGGGTCCACAGGTCAAGATAAAGAAGCTTGTGTGAATAATGGTTCCTAGAGAGACCAGTGGAATGGATGACCGTCAACAACCTTCCTATACACCCAAATCCTCTAAGATTCTCCACACTCCAGAGAGAAAGAGTCCATCTGCACAAGCAAAACCTAGACTTTAGCTAAGCCCTAGTCATTATCCCCCTCTTCCAGGTGTCCCCCAGAAACGTATCTCTCCCTCAAGAACAAATGTTGCTTCTTGGCAATACCCAGATTCTTCTAGAATAGGGTCTATGCAAGATGGAGGCTTTCCTAGGGGTTGGTTTGCCCCCCTGTTCATTACCTCCCCCTTGACTGACACAAACGGTACAAATGGGCAGCAACAGTGTTTATACAAATTCCACAGTCTTCATTTACCTGGATGTAGCAGAATTCCTCTTAGGTAACATTGACTCTGTTTCTCATTTAAGCCTCCACAACAGCCTCCATTTGAATATCCCATCAAGCACATGAAACATCCAGTAGATAGCCTTCCCTGAGGCACCCCTGCCAGTCCCCGGATGAGTGAAATCAGTGATGCAATCACAGCTTCTCTGCCGTTGAACTTGAACTTGAACACATATCCTCTATCGTCACCTTACATTTTGTTCTCCTTTCTCTATGAGTCACTAATGTTTTGAATTAAGTTCCCTACCCACTTCCCCACCCCCAGTTTTCTCACACACAGACATTTTTCCCTGTTCAACCTTTTAACAGCCTGCTTGTTGTTGTTCATAAGCCACTGTTTATTCTTCCCGTGTCACAGCACTCTCCCCACCCAATCCCCCAGCAATGGCAGCCCTATTGCTGATCTATTTCCTCCTTCCCACTAGTCTTACAGCAACCTCCATCCACAGATGCCTGTTCTCTCATTTCTTGGTTAATTTGGGGGTTGAGGTGAGCCATGATCATATCTCCTTGATGGAGACAGTAGCATTAGATGCTGTAGCAGTCTTCCTATTACTGAAATACTACAGAAATGGCAATTTCTGAAACCAAGATATCCATATCAGGAGCTCAAAATGAAATTGAGCAACCCACATCTTTGTTTCACAGAACTACCTGTTCATCTAGGAAACACAAAATAGGCTTGTGTCCGTTTGAAGAAGACTCCCAAGTTTGCAAAACAGCGTGCTTGAGTTTATTGAGGACAATTCTGACTCAAACACAGAGACGCTGCACTTATTTTTAAATGTTCATACAACTTTAAACTCCAATATTAGTGCACCATTGAAATCTTTTCATCTTCATCTTTTACATTTCTTTTACATTTTTGCACTAGCCTGTCTGTTTTAGACAATAATCAGAAATTCAGCAAGACAATTTGCTTTTTTTCACATATTTATAATTTGCAATCATATTTACAATTGAAAAAAAGTTGAGTTGTTAAAATAATGTACCCTGAGCTCCTGATCATAACGAATGTTTATAAATTGATCATGTATCTACCATGAATTAGAGAGACAATGAGGAATTTTGGCATAGCCTGTGCAGTAATCCTGATCAAACCATACCACCGTTTTCATCTGCTCTAAGGTAGAATGCCACCTGAATGGCTCATTGAAATGAGGTCTCATCGCCAGGCAGAGAAAAGCTGCATATCTTTAGCACAGCAGCTTCCATCCTTTCTAATGTAATAATATACATGTTAGCTTTAAGTGCAGACATCAAAAATATAGTGCCTGCTCATGAGGGTAGCCAATGTATCAATTAGACACAGCTGTGTAACACACCATCCCAAAACAGAATGGCCCAACAGCAATCCTTTATATAGTTCATTGTCTTAATCCATTCAGGCTGCTCTGACAAAATTCCACAGACTGGGTGGCTTAGAAACAGCAAAAACTTATTTCTCATAGTTTGGGATGCTGGGAAGCCCAAGACCACAGTGCTGGCAGATTTGGTATCTTGTGAGGACCTGTTTCCTGGTTCATAAATTGCATCATATGACAGAAGGACCAAGGGATCTCTCTGGATCCCCTTTTATAAGAGCACTAATCCATTCCTGGGGGTTCCTCCCTCATGCCCTAATCACCTCCCAAAGACCCCACCTCCTAATGCCATCACACTGGGTGTTAGGACTTAACATGTGAATCTGGGTGGGGACATAGATGTTCAGACCACAGCACACATGAATCTGTAGGACAGCGACCTAGACTAGGATAAGCTGAATGTTTTTACAATGGGCTGAGCTGCCTCAGACACCTGGGGTCAAATATGGGTTTGTTACATGGCTCTGCTTCTAGAAGTCTGCCAGCTGTCAGCAGGGGTTCTTCAGCTCTGCTCCAGGGGGCCTCTCAGCCTCTGGTAGGCTAGTCCAGGCATGGTCTCATGACCTTGGCAATTTTCCAGGAGAGACTAGAAGTGCACAGGTCTTTAGAGACTGTCTTATCTTTCTATTGTTATGTAACAATTACCATGAACTTAGCACCTTAACACAGTTGTTTATCAGCTCTGGGTTCTGTAAATCAGAAGTTCAGCACAACATGACTGTTTGCTCTGGGCATCACAAGGCTGAAAACTAACCAGGCTGAGTTCTTGTCTGGAAACTCTGGGGGTGGGGGCGGGGGAGGGTTGTGGAAATGTCTGCTTCCAATCTCATTGTTGGTGTCAGCAAAACTCAGTTCCTCGCAGTTGTAGGTCTGGGGTCTCTGTGTCCTTGCTAGCCATAAGGCAGAATTCACTCTCAGCAAGTAGAGGCTACCCACACTCCTTACCACAAGGCTCACTCCAGCCAGCCACGACACTTACAAATCCTCCTCATGCCTCAGATCTCTGACTTCCTCTGTCTCTGATCTCTAGACCCAGATTTTAAGGGCTACTTGATTAGATCAAGACCACCTGGATAATCTCCCTCTTCAGGATAACTGATTTAGGAAGTTAATTATATCTGCAAAATCCCTCTTATAATCAATCACAAGAGCGATGGCTCATCATTTTCACAGGTGCTGAAAGCAGTCAAGGCAAGAGGATTACACAAGGGTGAGGGCCGCTGCAGGTCACATTGGAATTCTGCCCATGGTACAGGCCTAGGCTCCACTGGTTCATCAGCACATCTACCAGATTCTAAAGACCAGAGCAGGTCAGCCCAAATGCAGACAGTGGGGAAATAGATGCTACCTTTTGTTGGAAAGAACTGCAAAGTCATATTGCAAGGAGGCATAGACACAAGGAGGGGTGAAGGGTTGAGACCATCTCTTGCAATCTGTCCCAGACAGCATGCATGAGTCTTGCTCAGAGTCTAGCAGCAATACCTCAATTGCTCTCGCTGCAACGACGTGACCTAGAGAGCAAGCCTATTTCTAATTCCAAGCATGAGAATATGGATGGGCAGGCAGTAAATGTCAGACCCACACTGCCCCTAGAAGTAGATCAGCCACCTTTATTTTCTGGCTACTCCATTCCACAAAGCCTAGTCTATATTTGCCTCCTGATCTCTCATCAGTGCAATAAAACACCAGGATGCTTTCACACCTCACTTCAAGGGGCACCAAGAGGGGGAACTTGCTGTTCCCAAACCGGAAACCTCAGTACACTAATATCCTTTCTAGAAATCCTGCTGATTGCGTTTGTTCCCAAAGAAAAGACTGAGAGAGGCAGGTGCAAAGGAAATAAAAGCCACAACCAGTCCAGATGAGAAAGTCAAAACTGGCAGATAGATTTCCTTTCCCTTACTGATATTTCAAGATTCACGGAGGTTTAAATCTTATCTTTATAATAAGTACTCAGAATCCTCATCTCCCTTCCATGTGCAAAATTGAGGAGTTAAGGATGTTTTGAACAGGCTACCCATAAACTCAGAAGTAGAAGGAGACAAGAGTCCCAACTAATACAAAGCTAATACAAGAAGTTTTTTAGGAGGGAAAAAAGATTTTCTCTCCTCAGTCCTCTATTTATTACTAAATGTTTTTGAGGCTTTGGGGGCAGGGCCAGGGAAAACAAGATTTCAAATATCAGCCTCTTTTTTATTTTTTTAATTTTTGGAAGTGTTGAAATCCTGGCCTACTTGTGTTTAAATGGTTTTTCAGAGCTTAATTAGTTCAGAGAATGTTAAGAAAAAGATGAGCTGCTGTGTGATTCCTGGGCCACCTTGGAAATGTGCACCAACTTTAGAATAAAAGCTTGTAGGGAACATATATTTGTTTTAAGCACTTTCAACAGCTGTTGAGAATTGTGTCTTTCTCTATATACACCACTTTATAGCTCTCACAACTCAGCTCAATGGCTAAATTTACCAAGCTATGCATAATTCCTCAATCCAGGTCTGCCAAAATGCTCAGAAGTTTCCGTTGCTGATTGGACTCTAGCCAGTAATGTACACCCAGCATCCAAGAAGACTAAGAGGGGTGATCAAAGTAAAGAGTCCTTTGCAGGGAGAAATGCAGTCAAGAGCAGCTGGAGAGACATGGAGAAGTGAATTGCACTGTGTTTTTATTTACTTGGAGATAGCATTATTAGAGAGTTTACAGATTGTTTTTTAGCTTCTTCAGACCATTGTTGAGGGTGGAGAGTTCAGAATAGCAATGACCTGCCAGCAGATCTGGGCCCCTTTTTATGCATTAATCTATTTTGTCACCTTCCCTTTATGTGTGTGTTCAACTTTCGTTCTCAAAAATCTATTAGCTTAGCTGGTGGTCTGTATTATTTCCACATTTAAGCAATAAAGCAGAATTTCTTTTTAAAAATCTGACTTTTTTTTTTTAGTTAGGTTTATTGCCAGATCGCCCAAAAGACAGCTGAAGTCTATTAAGTATGTTGATAGCTATTATGTGGAAAAGGTGTTGGCAATCTTTTAGTAGGGTGCAATATTGCTGATGTATTTTTCTGACAATGCAAGGATGAGACAGTATAGGAAAGAAATGGGAAACTGTTTGTTGATATGGGCCTAGGGAGGACTCCCCTCTCTCTGTCTTTCTATTTCACATCAGTCAGAAAGATGAGTACCTTGTGCCCACCTAGAGGGGTGGGATAGGCAGGGTGGGAGGGAGACACAAGAGGGAGGGGATATGGGGATATATGTATATGTATAGCTGATTCACTTTGTCGCACAGCAGAAACTAACACACCATTGTAAAGCAATTAAACTCCAATAAAGATGTTAAAAATAAAATAAAAGTTGAAACTATGAAAAAAAAGAAAGATGAGTATGGTTCCATGTCATATATGTTCTTAAGAGAGTAAATCCTAAGAGTTTTCACCACAAGGAAAGAAAAATTGCTCTATTTCTTTAATTTTGTATCTGTATGAGTTGATGGATGTTCATTAAACTGCCTGTGGTCATCACTTTATGATATATGTAAGTCAAATCATTACGCTGTACATCTGAAATTGATACAGTGTTGTATGTTAATAACAGCTCAGTAAATCTGGGAGAAAAAAAGACAGTAAGTTGAGTATCTCTTTAAAGTGTAAATACCAGTTGGGACAGTTAAATCTGTCCATCTCTGACACTTGGGTTTGTGTTAGAGAGACACCTTTCTGTGACACAGGAAACAGTTACATGGAGAGGCCAGGAGCCTGGGCCCTTACCCTTGGGGCTACTTATCCCAAGTTTCTGCCTGATCCCCAAAACAGGAGGGCCTAGGACCTAAGAAAATCATTCCAAGATGACACTGTTCCCCAACATTCTGCAGTAATAACATTTCTTATCCTGTAATAATATACAAACTGACTCACATTTAAACGGCTCAAGAGGGAGGGGGTATAGGTATACATATAGCTGATTCACTTTGTTGTACAGAAGAAACTAATACAACATTGTAAAGCAATTATAATTCAATAAAGATGTAAAAAAAATTATTAAAAATATAAATGGCAGGGCTTCCCTGGTGACGCAGTGGTTGAGAGTCCGCCTGCGGATGCAGGGGACACGGGTTTGTGCCCCGGTCCAGGAAGATCCCACATGCCGCTGAGCGACTGGGCCCGTGAGCCATGGCCGCTGAGCCTGCGCGTCCGGCGCCTGTGCTCCGCAACGGGAGAGGCCACAACAGTGAGAGGCCCGTGTACCGCAAAAAAAAAAAAGAAACAGAAAAAGAAATGGCATAGAAACTCCATATAGCACAAGCACTTGGGGGCACCTGGGTTTACCATGGGGACAAAACAGACAGGATTGGTGCCCTCAAGGATCTTGGGCTCTAGTAATTTTAACACATCTTGCTTTCCATTAGTTTTTCTTGATAGCATTATCAGAAAATGACCATTTTGATGGTATACGACCTTTCTGAGAACATCAGCCACATCCTGAAATATACCCACACTAGGTTGTAAACCATGATTAAAAAATAAGTAAAGGTCTTTTTTCCCTGAAGCTAATGTGTCTTAAAGTGAGAACCCAAAAAAAGCTAAATTAGGTATTCACAGATGCTCTCTTGAGAAATTAGGAAGAAGAGCAAAATAAGATGACAGACATGGAGTAACAACATGACAGACATGTTTTGTTACTCCATTTTGAAGATCTAAAAAGCTTCCTCTCTCTTAATTTTCTATTGCCAAACCACAGCATTTTCCTGTTTGGCATGAATGAAGAAAACAGGTCTTTCTCTTTTTTGTTTTTCCCACTGAAAATATGGAATGGGTCACTCAGTTATTGCAGGAAGGATTCATGAGGACATTTCAAGCACAACTAATTATAGAAGTGTTTCCTGATATTTGTATTTAACTACATTAGAATGAACTAAATATAAAATGCTACAGACAAGAACAAACAGAATTACTCAGAATAGTGGGGGGAAAAGCAGTTTGAGCAAACGTTAAGAAGGTTTGGATAAAATGGGAGTTAAGTTGTCTTTTCCACAGCACTCTTTTTTAAACTTTGTCAGTTGGTAGAAAACAAAGTCTTCAATATTAAAAACAACTCTATGAGCAAAATATTGACCTGTCACACTCTAGAACTGGGCACGGTCTAAATAGAACTTTCTGCAATGATGGAAATGTTCTACACCTGTGATGTCCCAATAAGGTGGCCAACAGCCACATGTGAAATTCCATAAAAGTAACTAGAATTCAATAGAATTAACAATTCAGTTCCTTAGTTGCAGTGGTCACATTTTAAGTGCCTAAGAGTAACCTGGCTAGTGGCTACCATTATTGGACAGCACAGTTCCAGAATCTAGGAAAGACATTTAGGTATGCACTGAATATACATATTCAAAGCTTGCCAAATAAGGGTGGAAATGGAAAATGTTTCCAAAAAACTTCTGTGGAGCATGAGGAAAAAAGGTCCACTTTGTATCATTTGGAGGATTTTTTTTTCCCCTTTCCATCAAGTTTCAGCCAATAATTAAAACAAGTTAGCAGAATTTTTGATACCAACGCCTTGAACAAATTCTTGAGTCTTCTCCTGGACAATTCCCTTGATATGATTTTACACAACCTATCTATAGAAAGTACACTTTCCAAGCACCCAATGTATGTTTTTCATGTGAATTCATTTCTCTGGTCCTTTGAGTATATTTATAACGGAAATTCCCCTTACATAAAGCCTATCTATATCTTAGTAACCACACTTTCCAAGGCTGTTCCATGAAGCAGGTTTCTCTATGTAGTTTTGTCTATTTCTGCAACTCAGCCCACGCAATAAGATTTCCAAACTGGCAAGAAAGATAAAAACAGACAAAGTCCTTTATTGTACAGGTAAGCCTCTGGAATGTCTTTACTTTCCTATGAGAGCTGACACAAAGCAGGAATTCAGATGACTCCAGGTCAAGATTTGAAGACCAACCACAGATTTCTGGCCACTTTTCAGCCCATGGGTACCATAGTCCACATATGTATGATGGAGTTTATTCAAAAATTAATCCATACAATGTATATCAAGTGTAGTATGTGTGGATTTTATGTGACAGAAGAGATATCCTTAACTAGCTTCAGTTTCATGCTCAAGGTCATCACTTCTATAACGTTCTTATAACCTTAGAATTAAAGTGAGGCCAGAAGCTATCAAATGCATCCTTCCGGGCTTCCCTGGTGGCGCAGTGGTTGAGAGTCCGCCTGCCGATGCAGGGGATGTGGGTTCGTACCCCAGTCTGGGAAGATCCCACATGCCGCGGAGCGGCTGGGCCCGTGAGCCGTGGCCGCTGAGCCTGCGCGTCCGGAGCCTGTTGCTCCGCAACGGGAGAGGCCACAACAGTGAGAGGCCTGCGTACCGCAAAAAAAAAAAAAAAAAAAAAAAAATCCTTCCATATATACCTTCCACAGAAGAAGTTCCTGGAAATGATTTGCTTTACTCTTCTGGGGTCTGCTCCAGTGTGGGCAGGTGGGAAACAGCCTAGCAGCTCAATTCCCTTCAAGGGAATCCCTTCAAGAAGGAAGACAGTCTGGGGCCAACCAGGGTTCAGGTCTGCCTTAAGGTAGACTTGAGGAGATCATGTTTGCTGACTTCCACAAACTCATCATCATTATCAACACCTGGACCATCTTCAGCCAGAGATTAGACATTGGCCTTGAGTGAACTGTAATTGGATTTAGCCTCTTATGGAACCTGACTGTTGATAAGCATATTAGTAAACACATCACCTTTTTGAAAATTGCTTAATGCATGTTATTACATACAGGGCACTGTTCATAAATGCATGTTTATGTGACCTCTAATATAATTACCAATGTAAATAACTCCCTAAGCTGGTTGTTTGCCTACTAGACACATGCTTTACCTCCAAGGTACCTGAAGAGCATTTGTTCCATTACCTTCATACTTACTGGGCCAGTTTCGAAACAAGCGCAGACACAAATCCAAACCCTTATTCCTAAGGTTGAACCCAAGCCAGATGGGCCCCATGGGAAGAAATAAGAAAAAATGTAATAAGCCCAGGCCAACACTATGATTAAAAGTGTCTCAAGCTCAACATTTTAGCTCAAAAAAAAATGACACAAGGTCATGCTTGAAATATATATGAATTGTAGCAGCATGTAAGTGTGGGAAACAAACAAAAGAAAAAGATGAGAGAGAGCAAAATGTCCATAGAAGAGTTCAAACTTAATACAGGGAGTCTTCCACAGAGAGCTAGCAAGCCCAGGTTTAGAGCAGACATTGGCAAACTATGTACAGCCAAATCTGTCCACCTGCTTTTATAAATAAAGTTTTATTAGAACACGGCCACACCAGTTGGTGTACATATTGTCCATGGCTGCTTTCGGGTATAAGGCAGAGTTATGATAGAGGTCATGTGGCCCAAAACCTGAAAATATTTACTGCCTGAACCTGAAGAGAAAAAATTTGCTGACATGGTATTTAGAGATTTTACTGAAAACAGTCATTATTGGAGTTCCCAAAGCAATGATTTTTTCTGGTTAAAAATGAATGGCGTGGGGGGGCTTCTCTGGTGGCACAGTGGTTGAGAGTCCGCCTGCCGATGCAGGGGACATGGGTTCGTGCCCTGGTCCGGGAGGATCCCACATGTCGCGGAGCGTCTAGGCCCGTGAGCAATGGCCACTGGGCCTGCGCGTCCGGAGCCCGTGCTCCACAGCGGGAGGGGCCACAACAGTGGGAGGCCCGCGTACCGCCAAAAAAAAAAAAAATTGAATGGGGGAACATTGAACTGTGTCTGTATGTCCCTTACAGAGTAGCAAGTGTGCATCAGTCTAAAAGGCAGCTCTCAGTCTCATCACTTTGTTGCCATAAGTTCTGAGAACAATTATTTCTTTGTTAACATTTGGTAAACTTATCTTTAGGAACTTCAAAGAAGGTTGGGCACATCTCTGAGGTTGAATTTCAAAATAGGTTGAAATCTAAACTTGGAATTCTCCTGGTGGGTAGCTAGAATAACAATGTATTTGCCTAGAGTCTTTTCAAGGGGATGTTGCTGATTGGTACTTTGTCGTACAGGCCATGGAAGTGAACTTGAAAAACAGGCATAATTGCCTATCCAAGTTTTCACCATAAATAATCATTTTTTAAAAGGTTCCAGTAACTTACCCACTAGGAAAAAAAAAAAGGAAAGTGGGACAATGATGCAATGGCTTTGCTCCAAAATCATCATGTGTAATGTCATGCTGCCATCTGCAGTATTTTATTTCAGTATTTTCACCCAAACAGGGGAATTTTAATGAGCTCTATAGACATGTGGTCATTCTACTGAGGGAGAAACATTTTGCCAGCACAACAGTAAGAGAAAGTTTTTGACCAATATTTTCCCTTTAGTCACGGTCCCGATTCCTTCCCACCCACACGCACATTTTTAAGTTTGTTCCGTTTCTTGATGATGCTTTTGCACATGTGGTGATGTTAAATTTGAAAGTGAATCAACGTGCTGTACCTAGTAGAGGGGCCCTGAAACTGCTCAGAAATACTGTGATTCTGTGTCGGCTCGCGCTCATGCAACTGCTAAGTGGGCAGCAACGGGTGGGATGTGGCCACAGCAGGGGTGAGACCCTAACTCCAGCAAAGCCCAGTTTAAAAAAAAAAACTTTGGTAAATTTGGGGGTTAAGGAATCTACAGGGAGTGCTATCTTCAGGAGTACATATACTAAAATTAGACTAATATGGAGAAGATCAGCACGGCTCCGGAGCAGGGATGAGGCACAAATTCCTGAAGTGTTCCGTTATTTATGTATATTCTAAGGGGAGGGTGGCTGTAACAAAGTACCACAGACTGGGCCACTTAAACCACAGAAGATTATTGTTCCACAGTTCTGGAGGCTGGAAGTCCAAGATCAAGATGTCAGCAGGTTTGGTTTTTTTCTCTGAGGCCTCTCCTTGGCTTATAGACAGCCATCTTCTCCGTGTCTTCACAGGGTCTCCCCTCTGTGTGTCTGTGTCCTAATGTCTTTTTATAAGGACATCAGTCATTAGATTAGGGCCACCTTGATGACCTCATTTAACCTTAAATACCTCTTTAAAGACCTGTCTCCAAATAGAGTTACATTCTGAGCTCCTGGGGATGAGGACCTCAACATATATATGGAAAGAGGGGATACAATTCATTCCATAACAGGAAATAGGTTAAACAAAGTATTTGCTCCTAATGGTTGGATCTAAAATGAAGAGAATACAATAAGAAACAAGGCATTATGATGCCCAGAAAGAAAAAAGGAAGGGAGAGGGGGAGGTGAAGGAAGGAAGGAAAGAAGAGAGGGAGGGAGGGAGGAAAAAGCTTGAAGAATGGCTAGAGTCTAAATCGGTCCAAACAAGAGACCTTACTTAAGGAATTCGCCCCATCTATACCTACTAGGAGGAGGAAGAAGTCTAAAACAAGAGAAGACAGTGAAAATTGGATGATCCCAGCCATTAAGGCCACTCATCTTTGCATGTTATGCTCTATACAGTCCAATAGTGTCTTGAAGCTGCAATGTCATTATGGCTACCAAATATTCTATTGCTCTGAAGCTGTCCAAGAAACCAGACACTCAGCAGATGCCAGCAAAAACTGCCCCCAGAAGTGTTCTTTTAAGTTTTCCCTGGAGATTTAATCCAAATCGAGCAAAATAGAAAAATATGGATTTGCTATTCTCGAGAGATGTTCACGGTTCATTGCTGAACACTGTGGTCTGGAGTGTCTCTTGAAGATAGAATGTTTTGTTGTTTTTCCTGCCCTGATATAGTGGTTTCCACTAAAGCATCGGTCTGATATTTCACTGTTTGGCTGATCCTGTTGTACCTATTAAAGGACTGTTGTACCTATTCCCTAATCTATTATTTCTCTTAATAAATGAAGCAGCAGCCTCCATTTTTTATGATCCCTGCTATGTGTACAACTTGAGCTAGATAGTTTACATACATTATCTTATTTGATAATCACCTTGGCAAACTCTTCAACCACTAAATGCACTTACAGAGGGCTGTTTTATACACAAATGGTCATAAAATGTGTAAACCATATGAACGATATTTTGTAACCATTTTGTTTTATGCTATTAGGAAAAGTCATAGACTGCAAATCAAAGAGTAAATTATGAACTGAACAGTTTTATGTTATTTTGTCCTGCAATTTTGCAGCAGTTGATATATTCTGGCCGTGAGGGTTTTAGACATCAGTTCACATGTTGCTTAGTTGTTGTTGTTTTTTTCGCTGATAATTTTGAATCATAAAATGCATAGAGTCACGGACAATACAACATTTAGGCCCCCATCTAATAATCCCAGACAACAACTGAAGTATACCTAAAGCAGCCACTATTAGCAACAACAACCCAAAAAAAGGTGTATTTTTCATTTATGGAAAAAAGCGCAAATAAAGAATAATTGCTCCTTATAGGCATAATTCCAATCACTGCTACAAACGGGAAACACGCCTGGTAGTAGGCGGTCCACTTAGCTTACAAGATGGAACCTTTTGGTGTAAACATTTTGTGGGGTAATACCGCTCTCTAGTGGTGCGTACTAAGTACTTCACATTTAATTGCAAAGAGTCACTATCTGAACCCTTGACAATATTCCTGGCCTCCTTTCATCCATTTTATTACTCCTCTGATCTCTAATAAATACAGAGAACCTGATATGTACTGTGGAATCTACATGTTATTTAAACTTTATAAATGACGTTTTTCTAGGTGTTCAAACCTTTGACCAGGCCAAGAGGGAACTGCTTCGCCCTGTGATTTAGAGAGGGTTCAGCTCTGGCTTTTCCTGGCTGTGCCCCTCCCTGATCAAGGCGTTCTGGGACGCGCCCAAACCCAAGCCTTTTTCTTCCTGCTACCCGCCGCTATCTCACGTCCACCCCCAGTTCCACTTCCTTGCATCCTATTAATGCACCAGTGCTCTCATTTTGCCTGAGGTTTTGATGAATAACAGCAAGCTCCCGCCTCCCAGATATCATTTGCATTAGGGAAGCTTCCCGAAATACCATGACACACCCCTTCCCAGCAATAATAATGAAAAGGAATTTTAAGATACGAAAGCAGACCCATGGGATAACTTTTCTCACCCCTTCAAATAATACAGGGTGTCTGCAAGGACCCTGGAGCCTTTTCCAAACCTTAGACCTCTGCTCTCACCTTTAGGAAGTTTGTCTAACTGCACGTTCTACCGGAGGTGTTAACTTCATCAAAACCGTTACACAGAGTTTTAAGTTCTAGACATCTGCTGTACAACATCGTGCCTATAGTTAACAGTGCTGTGTTGTGCACTTCAATAAATGTTAAGAGGGTAGACCTCATGTTGAGTGTTCTTACAATAAATAAATAAAAGCTATTTGAAATAGAGAGGCAGAGGGAGGGTGAGGAGGGAGGGAGGAAGGAAGGGAGGGAGGAAGGAAGGAAGGAAGGAAGGCTGGCTACCAGGAGGCACCTATCTGGATCTTGTAACAGAGCCAGCTAAGAAAAGAGTGGCTGGCTGGCATCTATTTTATGGTATTTCACAAATCTTGTAACACTTTCTATTTGCTACTCTATCAAATAATAGAATAAGAAAAATAGCTAACATTACATCTATAATGTAGATATATATAAGTAATAAAATAATATAAATGTCCTGTTTTTTATATATAACAAAACTATATGACCTAGATTATATATACACATTCTACAGTAAGAACAGCTGACACATAAGGGTTTACTATGTGGCTGGCAGGGTTCTCTGTACTTTATCATTGTTGCCATGTTTACACGTCTGTCTCAACAACTCCATGAGGTGGATACTATTATTAGCTCTATTTTACAGAGGAGGACACTGAGATTCTGAGAAACTCACTTGTCTAAAGTTCCCCTGCTAGTGACTAGTCAAGCTTGGATTTGAGCCGTGTATATCTGCCTTTAGAGTCTGCATTCATCGCCACGGGGTGAACGCCTGTCATTTCAGTAAGCTGGATTATAATGAGAAAGCATGATGCATGAAACAGGAAAAATTAGACCTAGCATCACCCCTGTGTTCATTCATAAATATTGCTAGGCACTGAGAAAGCAGAGGTGAATAAGATAAGCAAAGCCTTGCTCACTACTATACATGCTGATATGAAGATCAACAGAAAATAGACGTTTAAAATAAAGGAATGTATGTGTGATAAGGATAGCTTATAAAATAGCTATCTTGAGAATCACAGTAGAATGATGTGATAGAAAGTGTCTGAGAAGCTGTTTTATATTGGGCTGTCGGAAAGAGGTAATATTAAGCTAGAGCCAATCTAAAAATTTAATCTCACTATATGAAATTCTATGGAATTAGAGAGAGCATTCCAGAAAGATGTAAGAGCCGGTACAAAAACCCTGAGGGAGGGAAGCATCTCTACTTGCTTGAAGAGCACAAAGAAGCCCCACTGTTAGAAGTGAAGAAGGGAAGGGAGAGGGTGGAGGACAGAGGTCTGAGAGCCAGGCAGGCTAACCCATGGAGGGTCTGCAATATTCCACACATGGGGATTTTATAGTAGGTGAGAAGACAAGCTTTTGGAAGGCTTCAAGACTATTATAAAAATCACCTGGCTGCCTGTGGAGAAAGGTGTGAAGGAGAAGAGAATACTCAGCCTGCCTGTGGAGAAAGGTTTAAAGGAGCAGAGAATAGAAGAAAGCAGGATACCCAGTCAAAAATCACTTGCAAGAGTGCATCAGGATGTGAAGATGCCTTCAACTAGGACACTTCAAGAGGGATCTGTCACATATGTTGTGGCCATGGAGTCTACAGGTGTAGCTGATGCTTTCAATATGGAGGTGAAGGGGGAAGAGACAAATTGAAAATATGCTTGGATATAGGGAATTGCTTTGGCCTGGGGAGGAAAACGTTATGAGGAAGGGCAGTAAACCCAGTGCTATGTTGCAAGACCCAGGTGGGGAAGCCCATTCTGTCTTTCTGATCATGTGACTGTGGTCAAGCTACTAAACCACGCTGAGCCCCACTGTGCTCACCTGTAAAAGTGCTGACCAGACCCCTGTGCACAGCTTCTCTGAGTCTATGAGGGATGTATTGCAGTTTGTACAGAATAGGTTTAAAACCTTACAAGCCCATGAGTAATGATAAAACTACACATTAGCTTACTTTGGGTGATCCTGTGTAAACACACACACACACACACACACACACACACACACACACACACAACTGTATTTAACCTTCAAAGGAAATGTCCATAATGAAGTTACATTCTACAGTCACAATACTGCTACCACATTACGGGTTTAAAATGAATTTTTAAGTTATGTAATTCTGAAAACGTTAGAGAGAAAATCCCTCTAGACAACAGAAGTATCATCCACTTGTGGACGGATAGACACATTTTTTTAACATCTTTACTGGAGTATAATTGCTTTACAATATTGTGTTAGTTTCTGCTGTATAACAAAGTGAATCAGCTATATGTATACATATATCCCCATATCTCTTCCTTCTTGCATCTCCCTCCCACCCTCCCTATCTACCCTTCTAGGTGGTCACAAAGCTGCTCTCCCTGTGCTATGCAGCTGCTTCCCACTAGCTATCTATTTTATATTTGATAGTGTATATATGTACATGCAACTCTCTCACTTCATCCCAGCTTACACTTTCCCCTCCCCGTGTCCTCAAGTCCATTCTCTACCTCTGTCTTTAACCTGTCCTGCCCCTAAGGTTGTTCAGAACCTTTTTTTGGGGGGGGAGAATTTCATATATATGTGTTAGCATATGGTATTTGTTTTTCTCTTTCTGACATACTTCACTCTGTATGACAGTCTCTAGGTCCATCAACCTCACTACAAATAACTCAATTTCATTTCTTTTTATAGCTGAGTAATATTCCATTGTATATATATGCCATATCTTCTTTATCCATTCATCTGTTGATGGACACTTAGGTTGTTTTCATGTCCTGGCTATTGTAAATAGAGCTGCAATGAACATTGTGGTACATGACTCTTTTTGAATTACGGTTTTCTCAGGGTATATGCCCAGGAGTGGGATTGCTGGGGCACAAGGTAATTCTATCTTTAGTTTTTTAAGGAACCTCCATACTGTTCTCCATAGTGGCTGTACCAATTTACATTCCCACCAACAGTGCAGGAGGGTTCCCTTTTCTCCACACCCTCTGAGGCATTTATTGTGTGTAGATTCTTTGATGATGGCCATTCTGACCCATGTGAGATGATACCTCATTGTAATTTTGATTTGCATTTCCCAAATGATTAGTGATGTTGAGGATCCTTCCATGTGTTTGTTGGCAATCGGTATATCTTTTTTGTAGAAATGTCTGTTTAGATCTTCTGCCCATTCTTGGATTGGGTTGTTTGTGTTTTTGATAGTGCCCTTCATAAGCTCTTGTAAATGCTGGAGATTAATCCTTTGTCAATTGCTTCGTTTGCATATATTTCCTCCCATTCTGAGGGCTGCCTTTCCATGTTTTAATGGTTTCCTTAGCTTTTAAGTTTCATTAGGTCCCATTTGTTTATTTTTAGTTTTATTTCCATTTCTCTAGGAGGTGGGTCTAAAAGGATCTTGCCGTGATTTATGTCATGGAGTGTTCCGCCTATGTTTTCCTCTAAGAGTTTGATACAATTAGGTCCTTAATCCATTTTGAGTTTATTTTGTGTATGGTGTTAGGGAGTGCTCTAATTTCATTCTTTTACATGTAGATGTCCAGTTTTTCTAGCACCACTTATTGAAGAGGCTGTCTTCTCCATTGTATATTCTTGCCTCCTTTATCAAAAATAAGGTGACCATATGTGTGTGGGTTTATCTCTGGGCTTTCTATACTGTTCCACTGATCTATATTTTGTTTTTGTGCCAGTACCATACTGTCTTGATTACTGTAGCTTTGTAGTATAGTCTGAAGTCAGGGAGCCTGTTTCTTCAAGCCCCGTTTTTCTTTCTCAAGATTGCTTTGGCTATTCGGGGTCTTTTGTGTTTCTATACAAATTGTGAAATTTTTTGCTCTAGTTCTGTGAAAAATGCCATTGGTAGTTTGATAGGGATTGCATTGACTCTGTAGATTGCTTTGGGTAGTATAGTCATATTCACAATGTTGATTCTTCCCGTCCAAGAACATGGTATATCTCTCCATCTGTTGGTATCATCCTTAATTTCTTTCATCAGAGTCTTATAGTTTTCTGCATAAAGGTCTTTAGTCTCCAAAGGTAGGTTTATTCCTAGGTATTTTATTCTTTTTGTTTCAATTGTAAATGGGAGTGTTTCCTTAATTTCTCTTTCAGATTTTTGTCATTAGTGTATAGGAATGCAAGAGATTTCTGTGCATTAATTTTGTATCCTGCTACTTTACCAGATTAATCGATTAGCTCTAGTGGTGTTCTGGTAGCATCTTTAGGATACTCTATGTATAGGATCATGTCATTTACAAACAGTTTTACTTCTTCTTTTCTTGGATAGCTTTTATTTATTTTTCTTCACTGATCACTGTGGCTAAACTTCCAAAGCTATGTTGAATAATAGTGGTGAGAGTGGGCAACCTTGTCTTGTTCCTGATCTTAGAAGAAAAGTTTTCAGTTTTTCACCATTGATAACGAAGTTTGCTGTGGGTTTGTCATATATAGCCTTTATTATGTTGAAGTAAGTTCCCTCTAAGCCTACTATCTGGACAGTTTTTATCATAAATGAGTGTTGAATTTTGTTGAAAGCTTTTTCTGCATCTATTGAGATGATCATATGTTTTTTTCTCCTTCAATTTCTTTTCATGGTATATCACATTGATTGATTTGCATATAGTGAAGAATCCTTGCAATCCTGGGATAAACCCCACTTGATAATAGTTTATTGTCCTTTTAATTTGTTGTTGGATTCTGTTTGCTAGTATTTTGTTGAGGATTTCTGCATTTATATTCATCAGTGATATTGGTCTGTAGTTTTCTTCTTTAAGGACATCTTTCTCTAGTTTTAGTATCAGGGTGATGGTGACCTCTTAGAATGAGTTTGGAAGTGTTCCTCCTTCTGCTATATCTTGGAAGAGTTTGAGAAGGATAAGTGTTAGCTCTTCTCTAAATATTTGATAGAATTCACCTGTCAAGCCATCTGGTCCTGGGCTTTTGTTTGTTGGAAGATTTTTAATCACAGTTTCAATTTCAGTGCTTGTGATTGGTCTGTTTACATTTTCTGTTTCTTCCTGGTTCAGTCTCAGAAGGTTGTGCTTTTCTAACAATTTGTCCATTTCTTCCAGATTGTCCATTTTATTGGCATATAGTTGCTTGTAGTAATTTCTCATGATTCTTTGTATTTCTGCAGTGTCAGTTGTTACTTCTTTTTCTTTTCTAATTCTATTGATTTGAGTCTTCTCTTTTTTTTCTTGATGAGTCTGGCTAATGGTTTATCAATTTTGTTTATCTTCTCAAAGAACCAGCTTTTAATTTTATTGATCTTTGCTATCATTTCCTTTATTTCTTTTTCATTTATTTCTGATCTGAGCTTTATGATTTCTTTCCTTCTGCTAACTATGGGGGTTTTTTGTTCTTCTTTCTCTAATTGCTTTAAGTGTAAGGTTAGGTTGTTTATCTGAGATGTTTCTTGTTTCTTAAGGTAAGATTGTATTGCTATAAACTTCCCTCTTAGAACTGCTTTTGTTGCATCCCTTAGGTTTTGGGTCGTCATGTTTTCGTTGTCATTTGTTTCTAGGAATTTTTTGATTTCCTCTTTGATTTCTTCAGTGACCTCTCGGTTATTAAGTAGTGTGTTGTTTAGCCTCCATGTGTTTGTATTTCTTACAGATATTTTCTTGTAACTGATATCTAGTCTCATAGCGTTATGGTCATGTCCATTTTATTGGCATATAGTTGCTTGTAGTAATTTCTCATGATTCTTTGTATTTCTGCAGTGTCAGTTGTTACTTCTTTTTCTTTTCTAATTCTATTGATTTGAGTCTTCTCTTTTTTTTCTTGATGAGTCTGGCTAATGGTTTATCAATTTTGTTTATCTTCTCAAAGAACCAGCTTTTAATTTTATTGATCTTTGCTATCATTTCCTTTATTTCTTTTTCATTTATTTCTGATCTGAGCTTTATGATTTCTTTCCTTCTGCTAACTATGGGGGTTTTTTGTTCTTCTTTCTCTAATTGCTTTAAGTGTAAGGTTAGGTTGTTTATCTGAGATGTTTCTTGTTTCTTAAGGTAAGATTGTATTGCTATAAACTTCCCTCTTAGAACTGCTTTTGTTGCATCCCTTAGGTTTTGGGTCGTCATGTTTTCGTTGTCATTTGTTTCTAGGAATTTTTTGATTTCCTCTTTGATTTCTTCAGTGACCTCTCGGTTATTAAGTAGTGTGTTGTTTAGCCTCCATGTGTTTGTATTTCTTACAGATATTTTCTTGTAACTGATATCTAGTCTCATAGCGTTATGGTCAGAAAAGATACTTGATACGATTTCAATTTTCTTAAATTTACCAGTGCTTGATTTGTGACCCAAGATATGATCTATCCTGGAGAATGTTCCCTGAGCACTTGAGAAGAATGTGTATTCTGTTGTTTTTTGATGGAATGTCCTATAAATATCAATTAAGTCCATCTTGTTTAATGTATCATTTAAAGCTTGTGTTTCCTTATTTATTTTCATTTTGCATGATCTGTCCATTTTTGAAAGTGGAGTGTTAACCGTAAGGTAAACTATGGACTTTGGATAATTATGACCTCCCAACATAGACTCATCAGTGATAACAAACATACCACTCCGGTAGAGAATGTTGATAACAGATGAGGCTATGGATGTGTAGGGGCAGAGGGTATATGGGAAACCTCTCTCTTTTTTTCCTATCAATTTTGTCATGAACCTAAAACTGCTCTAAACAAATTAGTATTTTTTTAAGTTTAAGATTCCAGTCAAGAGGTGTGAATACCAATATTGTTAAGCACTTGGCAGCCTTGAACTTTACCTTCAGAGTGTGACCCTCTAAGAGGCAATCTTACTGTTATAACAGGGTCTCTGTTCATAGTACCAAGAGGATGATGTTTTCAGAAGTGAGATGATTAAAATAGAGAATGGCTAAGAGGATACAACTCTCAGCCAATTTAACTGCTCTGTCTACCAAGAAATTAGAAAGAGTATATCCAGAGAGAGATTGTGCATCTTTTACAAGACCATCAAAGGTGTTTTTATGGCTTCATAACATTGATGTTTTCTTCCAAAAATTGGCATAATTTCTAACAAAATAGCAAACTGTATGTTTACACACAAAAATAACTAGTTGAGAAATATAAATAATCAATAAGTCAGTCATTTTATCACTGCTATTTTAACTAACTCGGTTGAATGAACTGTTGCTTTGCTAAGAAGTAGATAATCTACTCTCACCTTGAAGGTAGAAGGACTAATGTCTAAGTAAATATTTCTGAAACAGACAGTGTATGAACTTATAGTATTTAAAACCCAGTGAAGAAATACATTAATATATGAAGGGATTCAGACATGTATTATGTGAAATTAAGAAAAAGAAAAGCACGTGGAAATCTTATCATAGAATGAGCTTTGGAAAAAAAATAAAAATTTTCTAAGTAAGTATAATTTTAGGTTCCCTTAATATTTTTTTCATTTCTAGCTGTAAGGTTCTCACTTTGTGTACCACTGTTGCATAGAACATCACAGTACAGTATATGACAATTTAATAGATTAATTTAATAACTGTGGAAATAACCATTGATGTCTACTAGGCCAAACCCATTCTACAGATTAGAAAACAAAGTCTCAGAGAAGTTACATAACTTTCAGGTCATTACTGCTCACTGGTATCAGGGCTAAGACTAGACTCTGGTTCAGTTTCTCTTATAAAAAAACAAAAGACTTCTTGACAACTGAAATGTAGCCAACGCTTAGTTCTTAGTTACACCACTTTTCAGCCAGCTCTTCCAAACTCGCCATGTTTGGAGACTTCAAAGAGTCTTAAAGGGGCTTCCCTGGTGGCGCAGTGGTTGAGAGTCCGCCTGTCGATGCAGGGGACACGGGTTCGTGCCCCGGTCCGGGAAGATCCCCCATGCCGTGGAGCACCTGGGCATGTGAGCCATGGCCGCTGAGCCTGCGCGTCCGGAGCCTGTGCTCCGCAACGGGAGAGACCACAACAGTGAGAGGCCCGTGTACCGCAAAAAA